>NC_056471.1:28837172-29167453 GCF_008729295.1 Plectropomus leopardus
GAACTTTCCCATTTTGTCAGATTCGATTAAGAAACAGAAAATATTGCATTGCTGGCTTCTCACCTGTGTTCTGAAATAACTGAAGTGGAACAGCATCTGATTGTAAACAACAAAAAAAAAGAAGTTTTAAAAAGTGCAAAGAAAAGAGTTGTTTGCTGTAGAAACGAGTTGCAGTCATTTGAACCCTTTTGAGAGCAGCATGTGTTTACACGTCTCCAGATAAGGAATACAAACCATTTTTACCCAGCTTCAACTGAATTCTGTGGAAGCTAAATAAAGTTTGGTCCGTGGCTGTGCTGACGCGGACGGATGCAGTGAGAGAGAGGTGAGCCGGGACAAAGAGCAGGGGGAGAAACTCTGCACCCTGCAGCTCTGGGTTAGAAAGGTTAATGATTTTTATAATTGGTTATGGGTGCAGCATTGTTGGCTGGCGTGAATCAACTTTTTTTTTTTCCAGAAATGTATAAATGGCAAAAAGCAGCAGACTGTTGTGAGAAATGCTGTTATCTAAACTTTGGATGACATAATTGTCCCTTCAGAGTCTAAAGGATAGGGTCACTTATGTAATAAACCTCATTTATTTATTGCTCCTGCAGATACTTAAAAAGTCTTTAAAGGCATTACATTTATTCTTATAGAAAATAGGGATTAACTGTTATTAAAATGTCTTCAGTCTTTTAAAGTCTTGAAAATGCTAAGTCACAGTGAGTAGGATATTATGAATCATTTTGGAAAATTTTTGGCTAATATCTATTTTTGGAAAAATCACGAGAATGTATTGTGTGTAATGAAGTTAATGTAACATAATGACGATATAATGTCTATGTAACGCAGCATAAGAGCTAATGTATTTTCTGTAGCTGTGGACACAGCTTGTGTGTGCTAAGACTCTGCTTGAATAGATATTGAAACTAAAATGTTTGAGAATGTCAGAAAACTGGGAAAGAAACTTTTTTTAAAAACACTTTGGGTCCTTGAAAAGTAATTTAAAAGTTTTGTGCATGAAGATGTTTGAGAACTCTGAAAATATTTCAAATTCTCTGTGTCTAATTTTCTTCTCTAACTAGTTAACCTTTTCCCTCCCGCAGGTGTCTATGAGTATGTTCCCCTGGAAACAGGAGAGGGGATGCGATTGCAGATTAACGCACAGAACTGTGTCCACTGTAAGACCTGTGATATCAAGGACCCGAGCCAAAACATCAACTGGGTGGTGCCTGAAGGCGGCGGAGGACCAGCCTACAATGGAATGTGAACAACTTGTTTTTTTAAATCTTTCTTGTCTAGAAAAATAACTGTAAAGTATCACGCTTTCAGGTCTTGCAGTACTTGCCTGCGATGGCAAATGTGCCTAAGTATGAAACAGAAAATAACTATTTAGCTGTTTTTAAGGTTAAAAAAAATAAAATCTGCAAAAAAGGATATTAGAAATAAAAGTGCATTTTGTCATAGGAATGATTTGTTAATTTATACAGTGAGATTTAAGTTTCAAATGTAGCACAGGCTTTATCGAACCAATGCAAAATTCAGGACCATATTAACTGAAGTTTAGTCACAATTTGCAGTTTTTGCATCACTACTGTTAAATCGTAAATATGGGCATTGAGAGGTCCAGTGTGTAGGATTTAGGATTTTTAAGTGTCATATAATATTTAAACATTTTTATTTGTGTATGAACACCTGAAACTAAACACTCTTTTATGCTCCTTTTATGCAAAAAAAAACAGGTACATCTGGCTCAAATATTGCAAAGGTCACTGCCTGCATGATGCCATGTGTCCGTTATGTTGCCATAGATACAGCCAATACATGGCACTAGAGGGCGGAGTCAAAAGTTTCACACAACAGTAAACAAGGCGACGGTGGAGGAGGTCGGAATATTGTACCTTGTAATGGAAGCAGTTTTGTAGACAGCAGCGTTTTTTGCAGCCATTACGAACATTGCAACACGTGGAACAGAGAATTCTTTTAACTAATTTTGCGATATATTATGAATAGAATATTGATTAGTCCCATTCTGCTAAACGGACAAACCAAACGATGTTTCGTGCATTCTGCAACCTCACCACTAGATGTCACTGAATCCTACACACTGAACGAGGGGTCGGCAGCCTTTACTAACTAAAGAGCCATATTTGGCCAAAAAAAGCAACAAAGAAATCTGTCTGGAAAAACATATCTGAGCCTTTCAGTGCTGCAATGATGGTAACACAGTATATTTGTCTAAATATGCTTATTATCATTACTAATAGGTCTAAACGAGCTCTCATTAATAGGTTTTACCACAAGGTGGCAGCAGTGGGCTACTTGTGATTACTTGGTGCTCAAACTTTGTATTTTCATTAAATAATGACGTTTTGTAGCATTAATGAAATTATAGAAGGAAAAAAAGAGAACGTTCTCTTGATAGGCAGCTTAATACGCTGGAGCTAAATTGATCTCCTCGATCAGCTGACTGGTGATGTTTTGTTTCCATTTCTACATCTTTGCGTAAAGGGCACATTTTAAGTTCGAGAGCAGGTGTTCTGATATTTTAATTAATGGTTCTTTCATGTATTCCCTGTCAGTGAACGGCTCTCCGTGCCTTTACGATCTCCTGAGCTGCCACAAAACTTGCAGCAGCAGTGGAGTTGTGTGAGTTAATCGGTACATTTGCTCTGCTTTCCGCTGAGGTGCAGAAATCGCTCTCTTCCTCTCGACCTGCTGGATGCTTCTCAGCAGATACAGTGTGATTGTTCTGGAAATGTCTTTAACTCTTACCCCTCTTGTTGTTTGATAGTTTCTCACCACAGATCAGATGTATTAGAAAGCCAGCTGAGCGCGGTTAAATTCTCACTTTTCCTTTGACCCTGTCAGCCTGGGAGAGCAGCCAGCGCCATCGATGTTCCAATGTGGGTCGAAAATAAAGAAACGAACGTGATGCGAAATGAAACATCGCCACACGTCGATATTAAAGCGATGTTAAGTCAACATCTACGGAAAATAAATTTGGCGTTGTGCTGCGTTGCATAGAAGGTTATTACAACAATTTTACACAACAAATTCCTTGACTTTTCCATAATTTAAATTGATTTTTACTAATTCCATGACTTTTCCAGGCCTGAAAATGTGATTGTGAAATACCATGGTTTTTCAGTGTTTTCCATGACCATGGGAATTTGGCTTTACATTTTTAAAATTGGAGAATTTAAGAGTCACTTTAGGCTTACAACAATGATAAATTCAATTTAAAATGTTAAAAATAAGTTATTCATTTTCATATGTTTTACAGAGGGAGGAGCTAAAGAGCCGCGGGTTGCCGACCCCTGCGTTAGACCTTTAAAATAGTTAAAAAGTGAAGTGATTTTTATGTTTGTGTTTGAAAAGCTACTTAACCAACTGTAACAGTTAATACATTTCCTTCAAAATCTTCTGTAATTGAAGAAGCAAACAAGCTGTTCTCAAATTAAATTTAATTTCATCAATATTCCAGGTACATTAGGACAGTATTTGATCCGCACAGTGTTGTACATAAAACCATTAGATGATAATATCACAGAAATGAATAAACAACTCTTGACTGTTATCCTTTTTCGTTTTGTTGACCTCTGTAAAAAACATAAATAAAAACAGATGGACGTACTGAATGTGGCCGAGGGCACTGTATCAAAATCCATGAAACAAGACGACGACATACACAACTTTTGCTTTGCTGAACTACTTCAAAATGCAAGAACAGGGGCCGGTGTTCAGTGATAACCAGTTCTTCAGCGCCGTGGAGTCGGCCATGCATCAGACTATTCATTACTGTGAGGACACTTGTCAGAATTAAGACAGGTCGAAGCTTACTATAGTTATTCCCTTAAAACAACACAGACGGTGAGAAATGTGCCCGCTCAAAAACATGAGGGGACCTGCCGACTGAAAACACTGTACACTTTCACCTGGTTAGACTCCTCCTCTGAGTGCAGCTTCCCACATAGAGATGACTTCAAATATTGATAAAGGTTTAAAGAACTCATTGCATCGTTGGGTGAAGCGTTCACGCAAACATTTTGGCATAGATTTTCTTTTCTCTCTCTTTCTCCTCCTGGATTTTCAGCTGAACCCTCTTCATCTCGTTGCTGATAGCTGTCAAAAGAAAACGCTTTGCATTAGCTCGACACGTGGAACAAATGTAACTCAGGTTTTCATCATGTGTTCACTTTGCTGCTTTATGTGTGTCTCTGCACTCCGTCGACTTCACTTTAAAGCTCCTGAACGCACACGGAGAGCATGATAGCTTTTATCTTCCAGCTACCTGTGATGTTTTTTAATCCAAAAAAAACATCACTTTTTAGGAAGTTAATGTGGCCATATTTGTTAAAATTGTCATTTATGGTCAATCTGCATACTGAGAGATCTTCGATAGTGTTGTTTTGGCTGCATGCCGCTCAAACAGAACTCAGTTTCCCCAATTAAGTTCAATTATGCGCATCAACAAACAAACAGCAGTATTTTTCCTGCAGTCCTCAATTGTTTATCTTCATGAGCCTGCACGCTAAGTTAGAATAATACACGTGAACGTGCATATACTGTTCAAATGAACTGACTAAATACAAATGTGGGAGAAGAGGGAAAAACATTTGCAGCGTTCATGGCTCGTGCAAAGGCTGAATTAACGAGAGAAGTTCCCCACCTTTGTCTTCTGGAGCTATTCCCTGAGCTTTCTTCAGATCAGTCTGAAAAGTGAAAAAATGTTATTGAGTCAGACCTCCAAATCAGTGCACCAGTTTAGCTCATTTTAGCTCATTAAACATGTTGCAGTGAAAAAAATAGGCACATATATTACTGTCTGCCAAATGATTAACCCTTTTAACCCAACAAATTGGTTAGATTTCTTTAAAAAAAAACCTGGGAAGAAGACAAGAAGGCAATAACAAATAAAATTTGTAAAATATATTTATTAAAAAAAAAACAAAAGAGAATGAAAAAGTGCTCCAAATTATTAAAAAACTTAAAACACTTTAAATATGTTAGTATGATCATTATAATTAAAGTTTTTCCTTCGCTTTTCCTTTTTCACTAGACTTTTCATTTAGCTTTAGAAAAATTATTTTCTCAATCTACTAACATTTCTCACCAAGTTTTTAAAAGAAATTGCACCAATTTGCTCAGGGTTCAAAGGGTTAAATATTTGTAAAAGGCATCTGAAAGCAGGACAAGAAAAGTTACGGTGCTCCAGGTTTCAAAGGGTTAACTACATTACAAAAAATGCTGCCGTAAACCAGAATATCAATGTATACACACTGATAATTATGTACATTTGAAAAAGTTTTTCATTTTTCACTTTAACTAGCGGGGTGCTTGTGTGGAGGTTACCATGGCTTTGCTGTTTTCCTTTAACCCCTGCCAGGCCTGGGCCCTCCGGAAAAGTGCCTTAGTGTTCGCTTGGTCCAGCTCGAGAGCCTGTAGACAGAAAAACACAAGACATATCATACACTACCAGTAAGTTCAAACTCACTCATTTACTTACAGGAAAAATAGCCCCGCTAACAGACGTACCTCGTTGCAGCTGTCCACCGCGTCCTGCCACAGCTGCATCTTCAGGTTACACGCTGCTGTGTTGAGGAAGCAGCTGAGGGCCGTGGGCTCCAGCTTCTTCTGCGCCCCCTCCTCCAGCAGCTCCCCGCTCACCTCCAAGTACCTGCACAGGTAAAAAAACATCACACTCATCGTGGCGATAGGGGCAGTTTGTTACCTGATCGCAAACACTGCTGCTTGTAATCTGTCACAGGGTGCTTTCTGCACACTTTTCCTCCAGTTTCTTTCTTTCTTTCTGTTTATTATTATTATTATTATTATTATGAGTTTCAAAAATTTAATAGAACTGTGTAAAAATACAGATGAGCTGCTTATTTCATTACTGAATTAAATGTACACGGTGTGATGCCATCAATTAATGTCAGATATTGGATGTACTGTTAAATGGACGTAGATTACCTGAGATGAATGTTGCATAAAAGTGTGCTTCTCAGAATCGTATTAAATGAACATTAAATGAAGACTATTGCGACGGTAGACCACACACACAGATACACGGTGGATACCTGAGGGCTTTGCCGTATTTGTTGACTGCAGCTTTCCAGTCTTGATTCTTAAAAAGAGTGTTTCCAATGTTCTTCACGTCCTCGGCAACAGAGAGAACTTTGTCAACCTGAAAGCAAAGTGCAAGAGACAGGCTGTAAACAACACGTTCAGTCGGGCAATCTGACCCACCTTATTTTGAGGAAAAATCGAAAGTGAGCAATCTCGATATGTCTGTAACAATCCATCATCCCTCGTTTTGGGGGACGAGCACTTGCATTTGTTCAGTGGCAGTTTTACCGTGCCTCAAGTATTTTCCATGCTTCACACGTTCCGGATCTCGATATTGAAATTGATATTCATCTGTTCATTTGATTTTGACTGAAGCAAAAAACGGGCACTTCTCCCAAAAACCCAGAGTCGTCCTTTAACACAGCAGCCTGATGCTATCTGCCAAAGTTCACGTGTGACGCTGCAGAGCAAAGACGTCATCGATACTTACATCTTTAAAGTCAATGTCGGAGTCCTCGGGGAAGTCTGGGTGGACGTCCCCTGATCCATCGCTCGGTCCAGTGCCCCAGCTGTCCCCGTCCTCGTGGTCACCACAGTCAGCGATGACGCATGGCTGCAAAGGTGAGACGTTAGCGGAGGTTTTAGAGGGAAAAATGTCACGAGTGAAGGTTCCACGTGTCATTTTAAATCACAGTGAAACAACGCATGCTGGGGAGCTGGGGCTCACAGCTTTAAAATCTACCATGATTTGGGTTATTACATCTTTTGCCACCATATTTACAAATGACCGGTTGTGAAAAGCTACACTAACACTTTTTCAGACTTGGTGCCAACTTTCTTAAATTGTAAAATTTTGCACTTTAGCTCTACAGACTGTAACTGAAAATGTTTACCTTTACGGGGGCGTCCTCGTTAGTTTCGATGGACTCCAGCATCTTGACGACCCCCATCCCCTTTAACACTTGTCCGAAGACTACGTGCTTGCCATCTAAGTGTGGAGTGGGGACAGTAGTGATGAAGAACTGAGAGCCGTTGGTGTTCGGCCCGGCGTTGGCCATGCTGAGCAGACCCACTTTGTCGTGCTGCGTGGAGAAGGAAATAAATTATTACAACAGGTAAAAGACGACAATACTCACACACAGAAACAATAAAAAAACACACAAGGTAAGGATGAGAAGGTTTGATTCTGATCAGGTCTAATTATTTCTGTTATTCATAAACAAAAGTTTGATTTTTAATGCCTTTTTGCCCATCAAACTATCACCATTTTCCTGTTTAAAGGAAACCACGATCCGTTTAAAACATAAGTCACTATTTGATGCATCATACCAGAGTGTAACTGGAAGCTAATTTGCATCTGTGGATCCTTGGCAGGTCCAAACAGGGAAAGAGCAGAATAACAGCCAGTATAGAATTAGAACGTATGTCAAAGTCAGCGAGTACAGAGCTGAGCAGCTTTTTAAATGTTGTCAGTTTGTTTTTAAAGTGCTGATAAAGCTGCAGCTCTTCAGTCAGGCAGGATGTTCCACTGATTTATTACTTTCACAGAAAAAGCCGATCGCCCAAAGGCAATGCAGCAAAATGGTACATGAAATCTTAATAGAGGATATTTTAAAAGATAAAATAGAATTTACTGAGCAACAAATTGGGAGTATTAAGATATGGGAAATTGAGAGAGTGCCATAAAAATCTCAGTATACTCCTTAGAAAAACTAGTCACATGGACATCGTGGAGGGATATGTCCATTAGAGGGGTCGACTGATGTTGGTTTTTCAGGGCCGATACAGATTATTAAGTACTTAATGAGACCGATAACCAATATTTGGAAGTGATTTGGAATATAACAAACTCCAACACAAACCTTTGTTTAAATGCCTTTAGCAAAAGTTTAATCAAAACTAAAACTTTCGAGATCATATACAGCAAGTTCCCAGAAACTTTTTTTTTTCTAAAAGTTAAAATTTCAATAAGAAATGAGCGAATAAAAATAGCTCCCTGAGGTTTTACAAAGTAAAAGTTCCTCCCACGCTGACACAGATAATGAGCAAAATGCCAAATATTGGCCCTGATAATCAGCAGTATAATTGTATACTGTACGTAAAATACTCTGCTATATGTATTGTTTAGAATGCCTTTGTCGTGATAAAGCTAAAGAATAATGACAGTGCTGGGTAACATGATGGGGGAAGAAACGGCGCAATAAACCCCTTTAAAATATTTTGCGGTGGACCCAGTTAATGGGGTTTCTGGTCTTAAATTGTTTACCTTGTAGTGGAAGTTTTCATCCTCAAACTTCTCCCCGTAGATGCTCTCACCCCCGGTGCCATTGTGGTTGGAGAAGTCACCTCCTTGGACCATGAACTTCTTGATGACTGGCAAAACCAAATTTAACGTCAGATTACTATTTAGATAAACCAGACTGAATGTCAAAGGTGGTTGAAACTCCCTAATTTAAAAAGATGAATAAATAAGAGCCAACATCTCAATAAGCTTGTGGTAAAATCCATTCAGTTAGTTTGCATTTTAAATACTATACTGCCTCGTCACCATTTAAAAGCACAAATAACTGCCTCTTAATATCATTAGGGCTTTTTATAAAAGTAAGCCGGGCATGCAGTTTTACTCATAGACTTCAGTGACACCTTAAATAGATGGCACTTTAAAAAGGAGTTATGAGAAGTGATACCCCTTTTTCACCAAAATTAGGGCGTGCACACAGGTTTTTTAAACATGGAAAATATCACTAAAAATAGGCTACAGACACCTTTGCACGGTCAGTGGACTAGAGCGATGTACATGGCTCTGCAGTAGACAAGCATGTCTTTGTTTTCATCTCTTTTTTTCTGGTGCGTCAAATTTGATGTCCATCTGGCAGAGAGCAGCATGGAAATCTGAAAATGTTTCAGTGGTTACTTTTAAGTCCCTCTCACAAACTTGGCGCAGACTAATTTGGAATATGTTTGAGCAGTGCTCCAGCAGTGACGGACAGTATTTTGTGATAGTGCAGCATTGCGTCTTACCGGTAGAGGAGCTAAAATTAGCATGTTTAACTGGAAATTGTATTTCCATCAATGCCGATCGGAGCCTGTAAATACCTGTGACTAGTGTAGAGTCATTCGGCCCAGGTGTAAATGCCAATAGTAACCTTTCCAATTACATACAAATGCCAAATTTTAGTGGGTGTAAGTGTTTTGTTTGGGTTTTTTTTGCAGTGGGATAGTAGCTTGCAATCAGTAATTACTGGTTCTTCAAATGGCTCACTGCACTGTATGTCCTCATAGATATATAAATGAATTAAGTACACATATGTGTTAGTATGTGTATGTAACACACATATATAACTTTAGTCTAATTTCATGTAATATGTGTACACATGTACTAAAACTTCATGGTGTCCACCCAAATTAAAATGTCACATTATGTGCGGACGTAAAGGTTATTTACTTCTGTGGAAGGGGCATCCTTTAAAGTGCAGCGGCTTGCCAGTCGATTTTCCAGTGCCTTTCTCTCCAGTGCACAGCGCCCGGAAGTTTTCAGCAGTTTTGGGGGTGATATCAGCAAAGAGCTCCAGAACTATGCGACCAGCTGTGGACAGAAAAAAAAACATTTTATTAATAAGTCACAGGTTAAGTTTGTCTGAACAACTTACTGATCACATACTGTAAACATAAAATGATTATTGTTACATTACTGTTCTCTTTACGAAAATCAAAATAAATCAGGGCAGGACATGACCTGACACTGCTATATCTGTCCCACAAAATAGGTCTCATCAGGCTACAGTATTCTTTGATGTTTTATTTTGTTAGTTGCAGACAGTTAAACAATCAATAACCCATTTGAGCTAATATTTAGATAAAAACACACATGATTATTACTAACCACTTGCTATGACTATATACGCTGTCTTACAGTGGTATTACATGTAGCTTAGGTTGAGTGAAGCTAAATTTCCAAGTCACCCTCGACAACACAACCACACGTGGTTCACTCACAAGCAGTCTAGCATTATATCGCCATTTATATCACAATATACATAACCCAGCTGCTTATGACGATGTAACGACATACAGAGTGGCTTATTTATAAAGTGTAACTCTTCTAGGAGCTATTAGCGCAGATTAATCCGTTACTAGAAGTCACCACAACGAGCCAAGATTGTGCTAAGCTAAAAAAAAAGGCTAAAGTTAACGGTTAAACTGGCCGTTAAAAAGCCGTTAGTTGACGTTAAATTTAAAATGTCCTGACCTCTTTCTCCACCAATGTCTACATCGAAGAAGACACGAGGGTTTTCGGGGTTTGAAGGCTTGTCAGACGGAACAGGGTGAGACATTTTAAGGGGACAGGGCGATTTCAGACACTTGTTTCGGCTAACCTAGCTACACCCGGCCGGCGGAGAGGGGTTTGTCTGCAGACTGCACGAGAAGGCGTAACGTAATAGGGGCGTGTCTTGAACTTGTCCAAATCACGCAGAACAACGCGAGATGTTGAACAGCCTATTTAGCTCAGAGCCTTTTAAAAGATTATTCTGTTTATTCTAGTGCTCCAGAATAACGACATTTATCCCCAGGGGGAAATTGTCATATATTACAGTATAATAGTATATATATATATATATATATAACTATAACTTTATCTTTCTTTTCTCTATATTATATATGTATAGAATAGATAGATAGATAGAGAGACAGAGAGAGAGTGACATCTCACTTTTTGTTTTAATTTTTTTGTTACGTCTATATACAATAGACATATCACACACACACGCACAAACAAAACAAAATTTTCCTGCTCTTTTTTATTTATGCATCTGTTTTTTTTATCCAATAGATTGCTGTTGATTTGAATATTTTGTTTGTTTGTTTTTTTCTTGTATTTATATCATCATTTAACTGTATGAGGCTTGGGCAATATTGTTTTACAAACATTCATGCCAATAAAGCAAATAGAATTGAGTTGAACTGAAAACTGTGAGAGAAAGAAATCTCTATATATGCATTATTTATTAAATTTGCCGCAGTAGCAGCCATGCAACTAATTGACCCTACCGGATCCAATTATGTAATTATTTCCTGAAAATGTAGGCTACAACCCTTCGCCGCAAGAAAATGTTGACGTTGTACATTTCTGCAAACTCCTGATATTTTACATTTGTACATTTCATAGATATTATATAAAAATCTCTAAAACGATGTAGTTCTGGTTACATGTATGTGAGCTGACCTTTTTGTCATTGGGAAGTTTGATCAGATGGTTAATGTGTGACCAAGGCATGACTGCTGCCAACAAACAACATCGGTTGTGAGACATTACTGCGTTTCCTGCAGCTATTGTGCCACCAAAAGCGGGTGTTTGTGTTTGTTACTGAGTTTTTTCTGCATTTCTAGCAGCATTTGTGCCACCAAAAGCAGTTATTTTTAAACCAGCTTCATTTCCAGCAACTTTTGTGCAACAAAAACTGGGTATTGTAAACCTAGCTGTAATATCTAAGTGGTTTTTGTGCCTAAACTTAACCACATGTTAACAGCACAATTTTTTAAATGTAAAGTATAAACATATCTATTACATAACAACGTACCACTGATCCATGCCAGGGGTTTGCTAGAACGTACAATGCCAACATTTACCCGATAATGTGATAAAATGTTCTTAGTGATATTGCAACAATATTTTTAATAATGTAGTACCTTTTTTCCACTATTGTTACATTATCTCTCAAGATTTCATAGCATATATTTTTATGCAAAATAAGCATGTGAGTATGCATTTAAATAAAATTTTCAGTCATGCAAAAATAAACAAAGTCAGGCTATTTAATTACTTACTATACTGTAAATATTGTGATATTTATATCACAAAATGTACTTTGCAAAACCTATTCTGGAAAATCAATGAATAGAAACTGTTGGTTACATATAGGCAAAAAAGGCTGCTTTTGGATAATCCAGCAAATTCAGTACTTGAATAACAAAAATACTTTTCCTTACATTGATTCAAAGAGCATATGAAAATCCTGTTTTGCGGTCTGTGTGCATGCCACATGAATTGCTTGCAATGAAAGCTGTTCAAGAAATCGCTCATTTCATGCACTCTATAGATAGAGCATTTCAAATGAGACCTTCTTTGAACAGTTTTTTCCCGAGTGGACCCCTCTGAGGGGTCACAGGATAAATCATAGAGTTGTGAGTTGAGGATTGAAAAGCAGTTGAGAATATTCATATTGCACAAATTATGTATTCTCTTAAGACGTCCCCTGAATCATCGAGGCTGGAAGGTGTGAAAAATTAAACCGCTGAAAAGTCAACATGTTGCAGAGATTAAAAGATGTTTAATCAAAGTCGACACATCTCATCAACAGTCAGGTCCTCCAGCCGCCGTGGGAAGTAGAATGCCATCTGCTGTTAGCTCTGAGCGCCTCTGCGAAACTCGGTGTTGACTGTGAGTGAATCATCCGTCATGTTCTTTCTGGGAGGAAACAAACAGAGACGGTGAAGGAAATTAATTAGGCAAGATTCAAGTGACATCAGCGACCTGCATGTGTACCTACAGGGTGTGTTGATTTTTATTAGTTTATTCTTCTCTCAGATGTTACAGAGTCACTTGTCAGACAGTTCCTCAGTTGCTGCCTTCATAAAGTCTCACATATCCAAAAGTTAGAAACAACCTAATGGTTTGGTGTAAAGGCTAATGGGTTTAAATGTATTCTTTCATAGCTATTACCTACGGAAGCCCAAAGAAACCATACATTCATACTTTTTTATCCCTCTGTTTTGCAGAGGTAATGGGATAATTTTCTTAAGATCTCGAGATACTGAAACTGTGTTTTTTCTTGAAATCTCGAGATAACAACTTAAATGTGATATGCCTGAGATGTCTGACACACATGATCATGTAGAAAAGCCATTTGTTTTGTGCTTTAATGCTTTCTATTTTAAAATATTTTTAAACAGATGAATGAGTGAATATTACAACAAAAATGTTAACCATCTGTCGAGCTAACTTGATTTGTCAAATTTTGTCAAAACTGGACACAAATAGCCACCACGTCATCCCCTCCTATGTGATGTGGTGTATGATGTTACAAATACATTCTTTCAATGAATAGCAGACTATTATTGTTTTTTTTATTTCAAAGATCTCAGATTCATTATGTCATTATCTCGGGAAAACGGAGGGAAAAAATGTATGACTGTATGGGCGCTTAGAGCTTCCATAATTATCTTAAGAACCGTCATTATTATTCGTTTTAGTTTTAGTTAGTTTAGTTCACATATATTTACTTTAATGATCAGAATCAGGAGAATCTGCTTTCCAAATATGTGCAGTTTAATTGGCAAAGTCCCTGTTTAAATGTTCTATCTATGGTCTAAAGTGTATGGTGTAAGGCCGCTCACAGCAAACAGCACATAATCTGGGCGCAAAGTGAGGCACAGAGGGCAAAGGGTTTGTCATAGGTGCATTTTGGGAAAAAACGCAAATTCAACCAATTCAAATGTCTCATTCACTTTCAAAGCCAGGTGCGCCTTCACCTGGCACACTGGTGTTAAGAAGGATTTGGCAGATTAGAGGAGCAGGTTGTTTTCTGCTTAGAGTAAAGCAGTGAGAGCAAATATCTGCCTGAGTTTGGACTGGCTGCCTTGAATCATTTTTCTTTAAGTTGTAATGAGTGTGATCTGTTTTTTGCATATCATGTGGGACATCATCAAATTCTCCCTCTGAGTATTTTCTTTTTGCATAGTTATTTTTTTAAGCTCTACACTTTTAACATTTTCATCGTTTAACATACAGTAGAAACGTTTCCCCCCTTAAAAATATAAAACTATACAGCTGTTGTTAAATGATATTATGTGTGCTGACTGAGTTGATACAGCAGTGGCTGATTCCAAGGAAACTAAAAAAATGATCTAACTTTTTTCGGTTCTTCAGCTGATTCTGAGGGATTGAAAAGCAGTCCAAACTAGCCTCTGTATGTTTGTCTGCTCTCTTCTGCCATCACTGTCTTTTTGGCTTCTTCCTTGCAATCTTACTTGTGTGCCCTACCGCTTGGTTTACTTTTTATAGTGTATTTTGTGGCTTTATGGTGTTTTTCTTGCTGTGGTGATCAGGTTCTTTCAAACTGGCTGTTTGGCTAACTCTGAGACAGAGATTAATGCTCACTGTCCCTGTGAATAAAATGAAAAATCCAAAATCCAAAATCTGTGCTGTCACAAGACCACCAAAACAGTTTCAGTGCACTTTAGTTTATATTTTTCATGTGTCTCTTCTGGACAGGTACAACAAAGGCTAATGTACCAGTGAGGACACACAGGTCATGTATCACCTTCACGATAGTACCTGCTTAATTTGGCATAAAGAAGAGTTTATATTCTATATTCAGTTGAAATACCTTAGATGTGACTGACTTTGGTAAAAAAAAAATAACTGACTAAATAATAATAATAATAATAATGATTTCAAACAACATTTTGTGGCTCACAAAAACATATGTCATTGGTTGTGTTTTGATGGGGAAATTTGGACTCATGACCTCAGTATTTCTCAAATTCTGGCCACAGTCCACCGTGCAATCGTTCCAAATGATATACTCTCTTGTTTCTGTTCTTTTTAAGATCTTTTTGTATGTTTTTGCTTTTGTTCAACAGGACAGCTTTTAGAATGAAAGATGGAGAGAGAGGGGATGACATGCAGCAAGAGGCGGCAGGTTGTAATTAAACTTGCTGCTGCAAAAGACAGCCTATATGGGAGGCACACTACCAAGCCAGAGGTGCAGAGTGCAGTCTGTGGTTATGTTTTTACCTCCCATTAACTTTCTCGTGCATCAAGATTATTGAAATGTTGTTGACCTAAATATAAAAAAATAAATAATAAATATTGGATAAATATCCCAAGTGAGCGACATAGGGATCTCATATCTCCTGTTACATCGTGCTCAGGGAGTAAATGTAATGTTGGTGATTGTAGATATTGTGTTATTTAAGAAAACGGTTTATAAGGTCGAAGAGTGTTGGTTTCGGTCAGTATTTGTGTCGGTGGTGTGTCTGTGTCCATGTCAGTCTAGCTGATTACTTATCTACAGCTTTAGGCGGTGTGTGTTCCCGCAAAAGTGGAAGTGTTACATTATGGATGGGGGAGCAGATAGCCTACAATGCAGTCACTCAACACACTGCAAACACACTGAGATGTTCTCACTTACCTATTTGACACAGCACACACACACACACACACACAAGCAATTAGATTCTGAGAGATTCAACAACGTGAGGGTTACAAATGCTGCCTTACTGTTTGCTCTGGAACCTCTGAGTCACTCTGTCCTCCAACGCTGTTCGTATGTCCGTTTTCTGTCAAAAAGGACTCAGTTCAGTTTGATTTATCCCTGAAATGCTATTTTCTTTTTTTCTTTGCAGCATGTTACATCATCATAACTGTCACATGAGAAGGAAAGTGATAATGCTAATTCCATGTTAACGATGAGTGTACTTTTTCTATTTGACAACATGTAAAATCAATATTTACGAAGTCTTAAAACATTAGATTAAAATGTTTTCTTAAAACATTATTGTAACTTGTAGGTAACATTAGCCAGTGTTGTGGGAACATTCCCTGCTAGCTGGGTTGCATCATATCAAACCATTTCTCAAAATCATACTCCGAATAACCTTGTGGCACATTAACTGAGGAATAATGCCTCCCCGTATCCATTTGCATAAGAAGCACACTGTGGATTTTAGTGGTACCTTAATTTGCATGTTGCTGAGCAGAGCCCCGCTGTTCAACAGCTGGTTATACTGCCAACCCCAGCCAACCTCCCCCACCCAGCTCTGCCTGGGCAGAGGAGGAGGTGCATGTGGCGCAGCTTGGCACAAGTAACCGAGGTCACCTGTGGCCTCAGTTGATGAGGAGCCTGCACCGATGTACCGGGGGAAATAATTTGATCTCGGCCTGTAGTCTCCGATTCCATCTGGGCCTTGTTAGAATCAGTGGACATGTGAGAAAAGAAGGTAAACAAATATCCAAGTGGACTTGAATAGTTGATTTGCAACTAAGATTCTACAGGCAGACATGCAGGGAAAAGTTATTAAAAAACATTTTTTTAAAGGTGCATCTATTCAGTTTTTAGTGTAGGGGTGATTTGTTACAATCAATTATCTTTCAAGAGGTATTGTAATGATGGCTGTCTTTCAGAAGATGCTCTCTCCTCTTCATAATAGTTGCATAGATGCACGGGTGGATTATGAGGCAGTGGGGCCATAGGCACAGATACACAGAAGGACAACACAACCTCTCCTGCACAGGAGCAGGAAACACAGACTTTATTTTACATCTGTATGTAGTAATTGTGGGTCTTTTTTGGTCACTTTGTGTCTCTAGTTATTTTGTCATTTATGTTGTCTCCCTGTGATTGTTTTGGCCTTTCTATAGTTGATTTGTGTCTCTTTGCTGTTCATTTAGGCCTTTTTGTGGACATTTTGAGTCTTTTCCTGGTTGATACACGTTAATTTGAATGACATTTTTCAAGTAAAGGGCTTCCTTGCACACGAGAGTCCAAATTGGGGAGAAAGTGGGACTGATTACCCAGGATCTTAATGGGAGGGGATCCCCGAAAAGCATAAAAGAAAAGTTTGCTTTTGTTTACATTTACTATTTCTAAGCATTTAGTGTCAAAATTAATTTAAAACTGGCTAACTATATCAGCTGAAAGACTGAATTTGGTATTAAAAATGTGGGATAGAGGGGCTGCTCTCACTACAAAAAGGTGCAAAATCATTTAGTCCCCCATTGGTCAGATTTTGACAGAAAGGAGCCAGGCTGAAGAGATAAATTTCACATTTTAGTTGATGAAACTTTAAAACATTTTAATGTCTTTTTTAAACTTTGTGGCTAGGCCACACATTTTTTTCAGTTGGAGAATATGAGAATCACTTCAGGCCCACAATGATAATAGAAAAATAATTTTTTTTAAAAAATGTATTAATTTATTTATTTTTGGTCAAAGAAAGATGGAGGTGCTGTACAGGGGCCAAAGAGCCGCATGCAGCTCCACAGGTTGCCTCGCCCTGTTATAAATTAAAAAAAAAAAAAAAATCAAGAATATGTTTGCACATCCCATTTATTTTGTAATGCATGAATTACTGCAGTGTAAGGACACATTTACATGAACACAGACATGCTCTATGCATACAAAACAACATCCTGTACAATTACATAGAGTCACTAAGGCCCACACAGGTACACTCACAGTGTGTTAACTTAATTTTGGCTCTGGTAATAGTGCCATCATGTGTCCAGTTACAGTTATATTTGCTTAAACACGTTGAGCAATGATTTGGGGATCTTTAACATGTCTCACAGTAGTCTGACAATATATACCTTCCCACCCATTAGCAGTGATAATGATTACACAGATACATATTTTAGATCAGACTCTACTTCCTAGAATCGCACCCAGCTGAATAATACAGTAGAGGTACATGTCTTACCTGTAAAAATCATCCTCTGTCCACACTGTGCTCCTCCTGCAGCTGCTTCTTTGTTTTTGTGCTTCATTTTTTCTCCCGCTGTTATGTTTTCATCAGTTGCAGGTTGGAGACACTGATATAATGGGCCCCCTTGGGTGATAACTTGAGCCCAGCGGTCTGCTCTGTCCATGGGGTCATGCTTGGTTGTCATGCAACCACTGGTTGTCATGGCGTCAGTGGTTGTGTCCTAGTTACATTCTAAAAACAGGGGATGCCTTTGCTATTGAAGCATGTCCTGTGCACATCACTTCAGTTTAGATTTATGCCATATTAGTTACGGAAATAAATTAATATAAAGTCAGAAATCCCCCAAAATTGTATTGTTTCATTTTATTTACTGCGTTAGAAAATAGGGTAACATCTTAAACAGCATAACATTTATATTAGGCCTATATTACGTCCTTTATATTCCACTTAACCATATAGTTGCAGAATTCTCATATAGACTGAGATATTGTCTTCCATTATTTATCTATTTAGTTAATTCAAGAGTTCTTTATCTGTTTCTTTAAAAAAAATCAACTATTTAGCATCTTTTCGAGCCGCTATAAATGTGAATTCTTATTTTACCTCGTTATATCCTAAATTCATGCAGATACTGGGTATTAAACATTGCTAAAGGCGAAACAATATTGTTCTTAGACTTAGTATCACAGCAGAAACACCAGTAGGCTATTTTGTACTTTGTGTAAATGCACTTCTGTGTATTTGGGAATGTATTTTGTCCGTTTATCTGTGGATGCATCTTTGTAGATGTATTTTGTGTACAGATTTGCTGATGTTTTTTGTGTATGTATTTGCAGATGCATTTTTAAAAAAAAAAATTTTAATTTTTAAAAGAAGCCTCCTCCGGGCAGGTGTTGCAAATGAGTCTTTCTCTACAAACACTAACTTCTGGTTCTTGTGCATAAATGTACAGTTCTAGTGTCTATTGTAACATCCATACAAACTAAACTAAATTAAACTAAACTACTAGTAGCAGTAGTTGATAAACTAAACTAAACTAAACTAAGACTAGACTAGATTATACTAGTCTAAATTAAATCAGTCTCTGCAGGATCTTGCAAAGTCATTTAGTAATAACAATATTTGGAGTGACTTTATGCCCCAGAAATCTGCCAAAATTGTGCACCCATGGGGAAGTGCAATAAAAAAAGCAAATTCCTCAGTTTGAGGTTGCTTGCAAATTCAGTGCCACTTAATAGCCGTCTCTCATATAACAGAATAATGAATTTACAACAGCTTAACTCTGCAAATGTCAGTGTCATTCTCCATAACCTGCTAATATTGCTTAGGTACAACTGTATTTTACATATTCATTTTATCCTATTCTGAATATTTTTTAAGGACAACTACATTTTTGTAATAATGATTATATCCTGTATGTTTGTATCCGTCTAAATATGTGTTACCTTATTTAGTCACTAGGTGGTCCCAAAGCACCACTTTGTCACATTGTCCTCCTCTTCCTATTCCCACTTTTTTCTTTTTTCTTTTTCTTTTTTGTTAAATGGACTCGCCCATGAGCCGCCCCTTGTGACTGAATCTTTGTCAAATTAAACATCGATAACAACAGTGAGGCCGGAAATTAAATGATTCTACCTTCAAAATAAGATTTTTTGACAAAATTTGACAATACTGAACAAGCAAAAATAATAAAATTTAAGCATCACAGTCAGTTAAACAAAAATACAGAAGTGGATTAAATATTGGAATAGGATAAAAAATAATTATTATGTTATGTCATGCTGCATGGTACACTATGGTTCGTTGCATGTCATGTATTCTACTATAGACTATAATCAGCATTCATCTTTGGGTTTATTTTGATTCTTTTAGATAATGCACAGCTAAGGGACTGTTCTTAATTTATCAGAGAAGGGGTTGGCTGGGTTGGTTTATGTAACCTCCCTGAGGCTACAGTCATTTTCTTTGAGCCTCTCTGAGTGATTTGGGGAGAATGCATGACCCTTCCTTTACCATAAATTAATGTTAGTTTTTAAAACTTTAATGTTTAAAAGTTTCAAGTTGAAAACTAGATCCTGGAGTTGAAAAAAAAAACTTTGATATCCCTCCTCTTGTCGTGCATGCAGTTTAGTTCCCGCAAATGTTTTTGTTTTGTTTTGTTTTGTTTTTTTGCAAATTTTTAAATGAGATGTAGAATAAGGTGATTTTGATGAAATATCACTATTTTCAGCTGGGATTTGGTTTTGTTTGTTTTCTGATGGAAGCCTTTATATAACATTAAGTGTTCAAGGACTGTTCAAAGACTTTTTTCAGTTTTTGGCTATGATAAATATAAGGGATGCATGATATTATCAGCATGTCAGCGATATCGACTGATAATGAATTTAAAAAGAAATACTGGTTTTAGCCTAGAATGATAACAGGCCAACAAAATGACGCTTTAAGTATGCAACTTTTATTAGTTTAAATAGGTAAAATTACCCTGGTTTTGGCTACTCTCAAGATTGTCTTAGGGAGAGCATCATCTAAAACTGTAAAAGTGGGATGTATTTTTAATTTTGTTGAAAATTTGTTTTGTAAGACTAACTATGGCATTTTTACATGTAACTGAGATAAAGTCGTTTTATTGTCCTGTCCTGTGAATGTGAACATTTTGATAAGCATTGCATTTTACGTCTGCATCTGCCACCAATGGCATGAAAATATAGTTATCAGCAGTCAGTCAAACTAACTCAGAAACTACAGGAATATCAGAGACATCCTCTCATAAATAATAATCAGTCCCTAAATTAATGTGGTACATAATTAGAAAACTTGTAGTTAACTTAGAACATGTGCTTTGACATATAGGTCTGTATTGATATGTGCAGAGAAAATGACATTTGCGAAATAAAAAACACAAAAGATACATATTCATTTACCACAGGCCACTCCCTAAATAAACGTTTCTTTCATTGTGTCTTTGTCTCAACACGCTGGAGATTTATTTTGAAAACCTGTACCGGAAGAGTAGCCGTTAACTATGGCGGACTTGATCCTGCTGTGTCAGTCACCATGGTGGCATACAACAGAGCACAGCGGCGGCGGACCTATCTCCACTTTTAGACCCAGTAAAATGTTAAAATGATGAATTTTCTCAGTGAGTGCACTCGGCTCTACCTCTCACGATGGACGCCCGGTTGTTGTTGACGGGATAACCGTTAGCCGTTAGCTCACTTTTTTTGTTTGCTGGCTCCTGCATGTAATTTCTTTCCGTCGCTAGCAGAATGCTGAAGACACAAGGAATGGCTCTGATGAACGTCGGCTTCAATAAAGGGACAATTTTCACGTTAGGAAAATAACTCCGAAGAGACAGTTTGTGATTTTTTGAAAGAAGTTTCGTCTCGGCGGGGACCGGTGTTGGCAGCCGGTTTCGGCTCATTTAAAACAGGCAGCCCGAGGAGACTGCTCGGCTGTCTGGCTCCAGTCGTGGCCTGGCTCCGGGCACTCCCAGCTCATCCGCTAGCATCGGACCACAGGCGACCAGAATAAAGCAGGACAGCGGGGGGACTTCTTTTGTTTATCTCCGTGGCGCTGGATATTTATACATTTTATTTAGGATAAGGAATTCACTATTATCCAGACGGCGTCTTCCAAAACAATGGCGTCTTATGTGGATAACAGCTTTCGGCAGGCTGTGATGATGAATCCGGCTGAAAGGACGCAACAGGTCAGAAGAAATAATTTATCACACTAATGCCTCTTAAAAGTGCTCATATCCGCTGCGTTTGCAACTCAGTCGCTACATTGTCACGTTGCAGCATAGTTTACATTGTAACAGCATAGACTGCTACAGGGTAGCAGTGTTTGTGTGTGCAACTGTTGCCATTCAGCTTGTTCAGTGTGGCTACATCCCGCTAAGCCCTCTATCAGCACAGATAATCAAGGCTACTTAACATAACAAGAGCCCGTAGTCTTGGTGGGAGTCTAACTCAAACTAGCATCCCATTTTTGCATCCTGCTTTTTCATTAGAGACGTGCATTTTGCATTTGGGCAAAATTGACTTTTCAATTTTGCAGAAAAACGTTTGGAAAAGGTAGAAAGATGAGAGTAGGCGAGGCTGGGAGCAGTTAGTATCGAGACTACTTAACATAACTGGAACATGTAGCCTTTGTGGGAGTCTAGCCCAAACTGTTTGTGCATACTGATTTTTTATTGGATACATTTTGCAGTAAAAGGAAAACTGACGTTTGCATTTTGCAGAAAAACATTTGAATACGTGAGAGCACAGGCTGTGGCTAATCATAGCCTAGCCAGTAGCCTATATTAGCCTACCAAAACATAATCATTATAAAACGTTATTTATCATAATATTGTGTTTCCAGTCATGTTTAGTACGCTAAAACATTTTTTGCCTTGGTGGGAGACTAGCCCACATTGCATTTTGCAGTAAAAGTACAACAGACTTGTGCATTTTGCGGAAAAAACCTTTTTAAATAATAATTAAATAATTTAATTAATTAATTTAATTTAATTTAAATAATTATGAGTATATGAAAGGCACAGGCTGTGGCTAATCCTTACAGAGCCAGTAAGGTATATTAGCAAGGGATGGGAATCACCAGACAACCTACACTAAGATTTTCTCACAATACTTAGATCACTGTACAATATTAATGCGCTTTTAAATGTTTTGCGATATATTCAGTATTATGATATCATAAATTGTGATTTATTATCACAATTTTATTTATCATTATTATCTCATTTTTATTGGAGCAAAGTGTAGCTACTGGACTGAAAATGCACTTGATTTTATTATTCTAGTAGGCTACAGTTTATATTTGCAATGATAATTTATGTTATAAAAAAAACTTGGTGTCTGTGTATCATACAGTATTGCTATGCAAAATATTCCGATACTACGGTGTGTCTGTTTTTTCCCTCATCCCTAATATTAGCCCAACGAAACAGACACTTCTATCATTATTTTTACAAAATTTAATGATCAGTGCTTCTGTGTTATTTTTTAATTGTTTTTTTTTGCTAGTTTTTCTCTAGTCCTGGTTGGGATTTAGGGCTTCACTGGACGTTAAAATACTATATTTAGTGTTTTTAAAGCACAGTGCCATCAATGCACAATATCATCTCACCTGATCTATACCAGTAGGCTCCACTGGGAAGTGTGGAGTTGTATGTCATCGGCACATGCAAATCCTGTGGCCTGTGGTTATTATCCTTTAGCCACACACACACCCAAGCTTGCACAGCATTCAGATATCACCAGTTAGGCTTTGCAGATATGCAATAAATCCAGTTTGGCTGTGAGGATGGGATCACTTCATTTGCTGCCACTGCAAATGGATGCAGGTTTTACACACAGTGGACAATCAATAGGCCACCACTTAAAACCACTGGGCTACAGTTAGTGGCACAGCCGTCTGCCCGGCTATCTGACATTGGGGAAACAATTATGGTGTCATCGACGGCTTGTTAACTGTACAAGCTCATGGTCTTTACAGCTTTATGCCGGCTGTAACTTGTGCAAGTGAGAGATGCCATCATGGTTATAAAAACAAAGATTGTTTGGTTGGCATCAGCAATGCTTATCTAAGACTGGCACATTAGTAGTTTATATTAGGGCTGCAACCAGCGACTTTTTAAATTATTGATTAGTCTGATGGTTTTCTGGATTAATTCTTTAATCATTTAACCCATGAAATAGAAAAATATAACAAGAATGGTTGTCACAATCTTAAAGTCTTAAAACAGTGAAAATTCTCATATTTTTTGGGTGTTTTTGCTTGTGAAAAAGTCTGACAATTAATAATAATAATAATAATAATAATAAAAATTAATGATTTTCTGTTGATTGACGTATGATTACTTCGAGTAATTTGATTTTTTTTTTAACTTTTTTTACTTTGCATGGGGAAAAATGTAATCAGCAATTTGGCATGAAATATCCCACAAATTGCATATAAATAAAGTAGATATTATCAAAAAAAAGAAAATGTCTAGAAACCTATTTTTTATAATTCTTGTAAAATTGCATTTAAAATTATGTTGCTGAAAAAAGAAAAAATCCAGAGGTCCTTTTTCTTGTCTTTTTTGTGCTTTTTTTCAGGTAATTTTCTTATAATTTCTTGCTAATTTTGGGGTAATTTCTTGTTAGACTGCTCAAAGCCTCTTCTCCTGTTTTGAAAGAAATCAAGCTAATTTGCTCAGGTTCCAGAGAGTTAAATACTTGGAATTTCTCAGCTGGAAAATAGTCTTATTAAAAGAAACCGAGGCTTTGGACAAAAATATGTCCTACTTGGAGATTCAGTAAAAGAAAATGAGTGGTATGTCTGTGGTCCGTCAACACTGTGGAGCGGCGGTGCGAGCCCATGCTGTGTCAGTATGCAAACATTTCATTCAGGAAGTCTTTGAAGTGATGAAATATGAATGGAGAGGTGAGCGAGGACAGTGTGAACAATGACTAAATGACTGTGTCTGCAAATGATTTAGTCAGAGGCTAAAGTGTGATGTCCTAACAGGATTTGGGAAGTCTTTAGAAACACTGCATCCATGTCACTGCAGTTGCGTCACAGAGAAGCCCACTCCTTTTTCCTGCCATTATCCTGCAGACAAGCGAGAAGACGTGTTTATAATAACTACGGAGTCTTTTCGACGTTAATCCTCACGGTGTTGAATATCATGTGACCGCGTGGTTCTTCTCCTGAGTGCAGCACCTTCCTCCGTGTTCTTTTCAAGTGTCGGGCGACTGTGGTGGCTGACACAGTTTATCCTAATGGTGTTGGCAGGGCCGCTCTGTCAGGATTAGCTAACGGTTAGAAGGATCTGTCTTTATCGCTCAAGACTGACCACGGTGGGATTTGACCCTCCCGCCTCACCCTATTGTCACATGGCAGGTTTAATAGCTGACCACTTGACAGTTCGCACTGGTTTCTGGACTGTAACTGGGGCTGCACTGAGTCTTGACATGAACAAAAGAGGTCTGATAGTGGAAAAGAAAGCAGAGGGAGGAGGGCACATTTTCTCTCTAAAGCTCTGCTGCACGTTTTTGAAGCTGTGATGTGAATTAAGATAATATGACATGGCTATTTGATCTCTAATTTCTTTTTCATGTCCAATTTCAATCACGTTTTGGGGGATTTTTACATCCCTTTGAATTACTTGATGGACGTGTTAGATGTTTGCAGGGTTTGAATTTGGGGCCTGCGATTAAATGTCATTTGCAGTGGTGAAGGGTAACTAGTACTACATCTGTGTGTGTAAATATGTAAGTACATGTATGTATACATGTCAGAGATGAAGTTCATGAATTAACTGATGAAGAGCTGAGAAGAGGTAGGAAATAATGAGTTTAAACCTCCTACTCTTTTCGAATAAATCGTAATATTACATTTTTTTGGGGGTTTATTAGAAGCTGTTAATTGAGTTTGTGTTTAGTTTTTCATCCATTTCTATTATTACTGTTTTTTTTTAAAAAATGTATTGTTTTACATGTTATATAAATAATAAATAATAATGTTTACATATATATCTATCAAATCAAATCAAGTCCATTTACTCAAGTAGTGTACCTAAGTACAAATTTGAGGTACTTGTACTTAAATTGAGTCTATTTTTTTCATGCCACTAAATACTTCTACTCCACTACATTTCAGAGAGAAATATTGTACTTTTTACTTTACTACACTATACAAGATTTAAGATTTAAGATTTCTGCATTTAAAAAAACACAAGAGTTTAAAAAAATCTGATATTTAGTTAGAAACTACCCAACAGTTTATAGTGCAGCTGAAACAATTAGTTAATGAATCAGTTTGCTTATATACTGAGAGTTAAAAAAAAACATTTCCATATACAACACACAACAAAACAGCTTGGGTATGACATGACAAAATGAGTAGTTAAAACAGAGAAAAAATTAGAATTAGCAGACATTGGCTGTTTTGATCAATGTTTTGATCAACATTGAAGTAATTTCCTTTTCTTATTTTAAAAATATACTTAGATTTTGTTGGCATTTTTGAAAAACTATTATTTTCTGTAATTCTTTTTACTTTTAAAACTTTAATTGAAAGATCCTGATAATAACTTAATAATAACTTATTAACTTAAGTAATATTTTCAGTGCAGGACTTTTACTTGTAACAGAGTATTTTTATAGTTTGGTATAAATACTTTTAAGTTAAGGATTTGAGTACTTCCTCTACCATTGATTATAAGTGATGACAATTTTGACCCAATCTGTTGTCACATTTTTGCTATTTCTCTCAAAGTTGAATCTTAAATGGGCTGTGCAGATGATGGATTCCATCACGCAGACTCAATCAGCTGTGGGTTCAGAGGGTTTTATCTTTAAAAAGCTTCTCCTCCACTGTCTGCCCTTAGGGATGTCTTTTTGTTCACTCTGCAGATGACTGCTGAAGACCATACCAGGACAGACACATTTATTAGATTTGCACACGTCACAATGACGGCGAGCCTGCCTCGGCTTGCATGGACCCATATTTAGACACTGCACAGTCATGTGCAGCAAATTCTTAGCTGAAACTTAATAGTGCATCATCAAAGATATGGCAGGACACCAGACTCTATCAAACACATATTCTATTGTGAGATTATCTGGTAGAAATATCAAACATTCAGTTGATCCAACTTATCTGTTTTGAGCAGCATGCTTCTTTTTATCTTTTGATGTCATTATAGATTAAATCCCATGAATAATTTCTGCTATTCAGACAAAAAAGTGTTTTAAGGCAGATCTTTGGGCTCTGGGCGTGGGTTATTATTATCCCTAGAATGCATGTTCATTATCAAACATGAGGCGCAGTCTTTGTTTGTGACAGCGGTATCTGTGACGTGTTTGTTTGTCCGGTCAGTTGGTGGGGGTTGTGCTATCTTTAGCAGTCCAAACTGCGCATTGAACTCTGTTTTTAACTTTTGGGTCATTTGTGTGTATGGAATATTGCTTGTTTATATTGTGCCTTATATTACTCATGGCAACAAATAATATCATAACCCTAAAGGAAATCAGCTGCACTGAACTGAATGATGTGAACTGTATATTTTGGCGCATCATCAATCTCATTATCTTATCATTGAGCTGTATTTCCTGTTGGTCATATTATTAGAGGGTAGGAACATATGTGGTCATGTGGCTTGGAGGTAGGAATGCATGATAATATTGGCACATCATCGGTATGGAGACATAACATCTTTAAAATTCAGTTAGACCAAAAATAACCCTTTCAGACAATATGACGGTCTGACAAAACTACACTTGAATTATGCAACTTAAATTAGTTGAATTAGTCTCAGGGAGAGCATCATTCAAGCCTGTTAAAGCAGGAGGAGTTTTGCAGTTTTTGTAATTGTTTTATAAATATGGCATGTTTTAAGCCCAGTGAATGTGAACATTTTGAAAAGCATTGTAATTTATGCCTGTATCTGTCAGTGGGCCATAACAATAAGAGTAGGTGTAACATGTAAATTCTATTCCAGGAGAGGCTTGTTGTTGTAATTTGGTGGAAAAACATGCATATATCATATCGCCATCAGCAAAATGAGTCAGAAAATATCAGATATTTGCAAAATCCAATGTCTTGCATCAACTGTTGGAGGACTTGTTGATCAAGAGTAGAAACGGCTCCATCAGGAATAAAAAACTGAAATGACTTTCTAAAGAAACAAAAACCTGCACACAAGAGTCACTCTCCGTGGTGAATACTTGTGCTTTAGCTGGTCTGCAGCAAGTAGCGGGACTCACGTCTCTGCTCTTGTTTAGCCAGGTGGCAAAGTTAAAGGCCACAAACAACAGTCCTCCACTGCAGTGACCCTGCTTCATAGTCACATAGCTGGAGGGACAAGCTGCCTACTTTACATTGTTTCCACATATCCTGGATCAGTGCAGGCTTGCAGTGACTGTGCTAGAAGAGACGAGGGAGAAAACACAACCATTTGGGGCACTTTGTGGATATTCTTGACCCTGGTGACTTGTAGTGAGCAAAATAAATCTGAATTTGTAGGCCATCATCATTACGGTCATTACTCAGACCCCGATACAGAAAGCACAGAGTTGAATGGTCCAGCTGAAATAACAAATCTTTTTCTAAATAATTTAAAGAGAAACTTTCAAATTAAGATGAAACTGGGCTGTTCATTATCACAGACTTGTCATTTACATGAGAGCAAAGAAACTGTAGCATATAACTGATAAAGAGCTTTGCTTAACCCTTTAATACCTGGGGCATCATCACTTTTCTAGTGAGCAAATTGTTGAAGTTTCTTTCAAAAACAGGTGGAAGAAGGCAATAAGCAACTTGTCAAGAAATGTTTTTAAAAAATTAGGAGAAAAAAATTTTCAAAAGAGGGGAAAAAGAAAAAAAGTTTGTCATTATTATAAGTACATATTTAAAATTGTTACAAAGTAAGTCTAATTTCCAAAGCACTTTTTCCAGGTCATTTGTTTGTTTTTTTTGGGGATTTACAACAGTTTCAAGCCAATTTGCTCAGGTATGACAGGGAAATTTATCAAACTATGTAATACTGTATTACATTTTAGTTGTTAGAAATTTGAAAACCAGCCTGCAAAATACGTGAATCACATAAAATGTGACCTGCAGACATATTATTATAAATACTGTCATTTTCAGACATAATCTTACAACCTTATCAAATGAAGGTATACATAACTGTAAACCAGTAGAGGAAATAGTTGCTGCAGATAGTAGAAAAGCTGCCCTGTCTCCCAGCATCCTGCCCAGTATACACAGCAGGAAGAGGAAAAGCGTCAGGATGCGTTTTGAACTCAAGCCGGAAGAATGGCCTGAAAACGCAACGCCTTTCCCCCTAAAGCTGTTTTTATTTTCTGGAGCTGGGTGTTGTTTTGTGACTGCCTTCCTATTTTTGTCAGGGGCGTCACAAGCATGTGAACATCTATTTAAAAACCCTCCAAGAAGTAGGATGGACGTATGGAGCAAGATTTGCTCCTGGAGTCATCATGGTGTAATTTTCCCAGGCAACTCTGAAGTTTTCTACTTCTCAAAAATGAAAAAAAAAACCTCCCATCCACTCCATAAATTTAGGCACTGCTTCCCCTGGCGTTTTTCTTGCGCCCTGTAGAAGTAAAGTGATGTCACATGTTATTCTTGTGTTGAAAGTGGAGGCTGAGTGCAGGCTCATGTGGTTACACACACCGCGGTCACAGTGACGTATTCATCCCGGTTTAAATACAGGGGGATGATTTCAGGAAGGGAAGACAGAAACAAATGCACCAACGTACCATACCCACACAGACGACCAGTGCTGCTTCTCATTGGCTCATTTAAATCACGCTTTTAATCCCACTTCAGCTTTTTTTTTCATGAAACTGTGATGGCAATAAAGAATAGCACTGCCTGCTGGTCAGTGGACCCATAAGAAATATTGATTATTGTATTAAAAGTATTGATTCTTCACTGTTATGGCTGCACAGGGAGCAGCTGATGAAAAGGTTGAATCTTAAATCATACATATAACCTCTTTACTGCAGATCAGGATGGCATTTACAGTTGTTTTACAGTTTAATTGTACAGATAAATGTCTGGCATCATGGTGGACTACAAGCCAGAAAACATTCCTCTTTCTAACAGGAATACACAAGGATATTTGTGTAGCCCTGTGTGCCTGTTACTCCCCAAAATCTAATAATGAAAAGACCAGTCCAGTGTAGTTTGTGTTTAAATGCACCACTGAGATTGAAGTAAGTTAAACATGCTGTGGCTATCAACCCATAAAGCACGATTTAACACTAGTGGAGCACAAAACCAATTCAGAGCTCTTTAAGTGATGTTTGTGTATTTCTACTAGCAGCACTGCTGTATTTCACTAATGAGTAAGGTAGGTGGATGCTGAAATTAACATCCTGACATGAAGATGTTGATTAAAACCTCCATTAATATTTTATCTTCAGATAATCCTTTTTAATGTCTGATATCGGTGTATCATGGAAAATGAGGCTTCTGAGAAATGTGAGAGCTTTTTCTGCTGCAGATTTGTCTCTGTGTTATCTTTTAGTGGGCTGCATTAGTGTTGTCACGATACTGGAATTTCAGTCTTTGGTATAATAAATAGACAAGTATCAATATTCGAGTGATATTATATTATGGTGATTTTTAACGGGAGAAAGTGCAGTTATACACAGTTATTTCCTGCAAGTACACTGCTGCATGTAACTGCATTCTAATGTCAGGGAAACCGTAATCTTGGTTGAAGTTGTCGTAACTTCTCGACAATTTCGGATCATATTCCTGCTGGAGCTGGTTGTGCTTAGAAACTGTTAGAAACTCAATTACAGTCATGATATCGGTGCAGAGACACCAAGATATGGATGTGGAAACATTCAGAGCAGACTGGGCCTTTTTGAGCGTCTCCGACAGGGGATTACAGGTGTCCCAGCACAGACAGTATGACGAACAAAAAGTGTTTTTTGATCATAAAAGAAGGTAAAAATATTTTAGTAGAAACCTTAAATACAAGTATTAACCTGAAAATAAGCATTATACATCCTTTTTAAGATGGTCGGGAAATTTGTTTGGGTTAAAATGTTTCCATGGGAAAAGTAATGTCATGTTCAGCCTTCTGAGGAATGTAAAAATACCGTGCCAAGTAACAAAAGATTTTTGACAGTGTTTAAGGTGGATACTTCCTCAGGAGGTCAGTGCATGTGAAGAAAAATAAAAAGTGTTCATTTTGCCAAGTATGCAAAAGTATCGTTGATATCTCTCAGCAGAATCATATCACTGTTCCTTTTTAAACAATAGAGGGTGAGAGGAAGTTAAAGCAACACAATTTTTTAAAGCGTTTATCGAGCAACCCCATGCTGGCTTCTGAGTTGCTTACTCTGCAGTCCTCTGTAGCTGCTTTCATATTCTGATATTGAATGCTGGCATATTGAGGGCTCACTCCAGGCCATTCATACACTGGCTGCTTTGATCCATAGAATCTCTCTATTTCTATAAGTCTGCAAAAAAAGAAAAGTCATGCCTCTTGTTTTGACATTCTGCGCAGTATTTAAGTGAATATTTCTCTGATAGTGTGCAGTGTCGGGGGTGCGCTGCCTCCAGCCTTTTATCTTGTAAGATGGACCGAGATGTTGCCTTCAGGGTCACACTGTATATTTGTTGCCGCTTATAATGTCAAAGGCATGTTTCAGTTCCTTATGTTCGCATTCCTCAAGATATTTTTAAAGCAAAGAAAAACAGATCTAGAGTCGAGGCTCCAGAAATTCCATTGGCCTTCACAGCAGAAGGCAGTAGACCTCATGCCACTGAGCAACCACAATCTTTACATAACTGAGCTCCAGACCTACTTGGATGCTTGGAGAGCTTAGAGAATAAACCATTCTTGACGTGCAATATTTACATGACGGCTATAGAGTTACGCTATTTGCCGTGGCTGTCATTAAGAGCTTCCAAGATGAGATTTTGGAAATTCCAGCACTTGGAAAAAGTGACACCTAAGTTACACAAATGCTTGATAGCAGAAGTGAAACATATTTTTAAAAGTTCTGTAGTTTTAGGAAATTCTTCTTTTTGTCTGTATTAATTGTTGTAATGCAATTGATTTAAACAAAACAACTTTGAGTGAATTTGCCTTTTAGCCCGTGTCCCACGCAGCACAGGCTCACTCTGGTGTATAATCTGCTGTATAATCCTCCCTCTTGGTGAACTGCTCAGACATGAAGTGGATCAGATGCAGAGCTGATTAATTTGTGTGATTAGAGATCTCCAAATCCCAGTATTCGGGTTCACCACACAGCTAATACTTGTTTACAGTATTTGTAACAATGGCGCTAAAAGATGGTTGCTATTGCACGAACAGGGTCAAAATCAGGGCAACGCTTTTTCTAAGGGCTGCTTATAAACAAAATTGTAATGCTATTGTCTTTGGAGATTTTAATTTGGAGACTGATGCATACACGTGGTTACGGCTTTTTGCATCATTTATTTTTTTTCAATACTTAATTATTGGGAGGAAGGAGTGCAATTAATGCTTTAACGTTCAGGATTTCGTAGGTTGTGTTGTGGCTAAGCATCTTTTGGTTGATAGATTTATTGTGCAGACCTGTTTACCATCACAGGTATTATTTGTTATCAGCAGAGAAAAGTCATTGCCACCTTCTGTCTTCATCCTACTATTGTGAACCACAGCCAGGGTCGTTATCATTATGGCTCTATGTACCTGTCCACTTCATCCATCGATCTGATCAGCTCTGACCAGATCGACACATGCATCATACAATCCGCGACTCAGACTTAATAAACTGCTGCTGAGGAAACTCACCCAAAATTGATTAGAGGACTAGCTGCTGCGAGGTGAGTGAAAGCAAACTTATACCCAGCACAGTGAACGATTAAGTTTTACTTTCACTGCGTTGATGTTCTACTGCTCTGTCTGTGTCCAGAGTATGCTCTACTGTCCAAGATTGTGGCGCAATAACTGAACTGTATATTCTGATGGTGCTTCTGATGAACAGTCCAGCTACAAAAATATAAAATCAGTGTGTGGTGGCAGATGTTTTAATTGTGGTGGGCTGCCACAAATAAATAAATGAATGTGTGGGAAATCCTGGCAAGTGGAAGTATGGAAGAATTCATATAGAGACAAAGCACAAAACTTTTCATTAAATAGAAAGAAAGATACAGGAGTAAAGTGATAAGGAAACATCATTCTAATGAACAAGCAACACAATACATATCCATATCATCAAAAAACACACTCTCACACCAAGTCAAATGTTCAAACAAATTGTTTAAAAAAAGAAGTATGTCAACAATGGGAGGGAGAGTTCTCATAATCCATCATTTGGCCTTCTTTGAGGCAAAATTTATTTCTGCAAGTGTTGGGTGAGTGCCATCCTTTAAGCCAATCAGATTGAAGCAATAAAGTTAATCTCCCTCCACCAGTCAATTGTGTGTCTGTATGCAAAGGAAATCCCCCCCACTTCCAGTGTAAACAAATACACACTACAGAGCAGAGGCGTGCTGGCGTGTAAGAGTGAAAGTGTGGGATGATGGCAGATTAGACAACGTTAGATTTAGATAACATTTGTAGTCACCTCATTTTTGACCTCATGGCTAATTTTACATTCTTTTGTAAGGACCTTTAAGTCTGTGTCAAGCTCTCATGTTGAGTCATAACACTGTTTGCTGGATGTACCTTTGATCCTAATGTAGCCTGTCATGCCTCATGCAAACTGTGGTTTATTAACAGCTGTGTGGTGGTAAGGCAGGTGATTACTTGCCTCGAGAGCTAAAAGAGGTGATTCATTACAACACAAGCCTGAGCAAAAACAGCTGTCTTTGCTAATGGATGCTGTTGTCAAAAGTGAAAACTGCTGCTGCAGCAGTCCTCGAGTTCTGCCAGTGGGAACATGAGGTGTGTTAGACAGCCTGAAAAGAGAGCAAAAAGAGGGAAAATAGCCCCACACAACATTGTTTTCCCCCCATTTATAAATCCGTGATTAGGAATGCTGTTGTTCCACTTCCTGCGTGCTCTGGTGTACAATATCTGTCTTGTTGAAACCTTATCTTTGTAATTGGTCCCTGAGGGTTTGTCTAACCTGCGGCTGGTCACGTTTCCTACTCTGCAGCCCTCTGTCCCTCCGTTACCCATCAGGGAAAATGTCCGTTCATTACCCAAGGCCTCAACGTAATCTGATTCTCACTGGAATGTTTGACAGTTTCTCCCTGCTTCCTGCTTTTGGGAAGAAGGGGATAATTATCTTAGCTTGCCTCAACTGAACCACCGATTACCCTCCAGACTGCTTGGGTGCCAGTCTGAGATTATCAAGATGCTCTCTCCTACTCTAAAACCAGAGAGCTTGTGTGTGTGTGTGCCCAGATTTTTTTTCACCTTTGGGAAAAGTCCGTGGAAACACATTTATTGCCGTGATGCAACATTCCCCTTTCAGCCCAGTTGACATTTATTTCACTCCGGTGACACTGTGGTATGCACTTCTCGCACCATTCGAGGCAATAATTCATCGCTAAATGCTGTGATGTCAGTTACAGCCCAGCATTATTTATTAAACTGCATTAGTTCATCTGCACCTCAGACCTTGACCGGGCTAATTGACACTTGCCTCGGTTGACCTCAAACAGCCATCCACTGCCAGACGTTTTCCCATATGGCCCTATATTTCCTTCGCACTCAAACCCAGCCTGCTGAGAGCGAACCCTTTTCATTAATCATTCTTGCCACGATTAGTTTGCAGATCTCCTTATGTGTTATGTAGCCTTGGTGGAGAAAAGGCCAAGTATCAAAAATAGGCTTGCATAATGCCACATGAGAGGCTAATGCGTGAGCAATCTTCTTATAGCAGTATTTGCTTTTTTGTGATTGAGTAATGTGGTTAGCACCAAACATTGTCAGGAAAATCTGCACATTAGACCTCAGTCTGAACTGTACAACACAGCACAATGGGCAAGAATCAATCACAGTAACAAAGGAGACTTGCACAGTCAGTCAGAATGACAGAATCCGGATGATCCTGCTGCAAGTTTATTTACTGTGAAAGCTCAGCCACTTCTCGAAGCATTTTCTCAATTGCATCATACATATTGATAATGTGATTCTGCGTCAAGAGTTAATGATTGTTGCTCATCACAGCTGATTAGTCAGACACTGCTGCATATGTGTGAAGTGAAAACTCAAGATGATGAGACATGATTCATCCGAAGTACAGCGAGTAAACAATGATGCCGTAAAGATATTTCTCCCACTTGAAAATAAAATTTACATTTGCAGTGTAATGTCAGTGGAAATGAGTCAACTGTAACTGACAAAAGTTCCTAAACTCACATATTCCTTTAGTGATTTACAAGGTGACAGTGATATTTTAGGGCTGACCCTCAGTCAGAGACCCCAAACTTGATTGAGATTGCTTCAAGTTGAGCAGTCGTTATGTTTTTTTGGTGTTTTTCTATGCAGCGGGCTATGCAGTGTACAACTGGGGACGTTTTGGCCTCCAGATTTTGTTGTGGTGTGAGCGCTCTTGACTTTCACACTGCTCTTTGAATCAGGCTGCAGCGGCACAAAACGTCCTTGTACACTGCCGATCTGCCATTCACACATTTAGCTTGTTTATTATATTACGGAAATGCCGCTGTCTCAGTGAACGTCCTACTGAGAACTTTTAAACTTTAAAGGGGGAAAAAAATAATCTATAGTTAAGTTTGGCTTTGGCATATTTATACCCTTTCTCCAACAAAGTTAATGTATATAGTTTTAAACAGGTGAAAACTTGCTAAAGATAGGCAATAGTATGCCTTTCTGTTTTATGGCACGGATGCATCAAACAACAAGTTTAGTAAACAGGAGAAAGCAGCATGGAGGCGGGTGAAAATGAAACGGGTGTAACTTTTTTAAAATGTCTGTCACTCTGTCTGTCTGTCTCTCATTTGAACCTGGTGCTGTTTAGGTGCAGAAGGATGGTATTTTGTGGTGATGTGTCATTGCATTGTGCCAGAAAAAGGACAAAAATTAGCACATCCATGTGGGGGTCATAGGTCACTGCTGCTGAGTCATCTGGAAGTGCATGAAGTTTGTAACCTTTCCCATCAAGTATAAAAGCCAGATGTTACTGGGTGTGAGTGGGGTTTTTGTGCAGCATGAAAGGGACCTAGCTTTTCTGATCAAAAAGTCTCTATATTGACTCTATGGGGAGTCAAATATAGCCTAGGGATGCAGTGGAATGAGATTTTTATATTATGATAACCATCTCAGGAAATTCATGGTTTCAAGGTATCACAGTATCACACAACTGCTATTATCATTGTCACTCAAAGTGACCCTTAAAAACAATAAAACATATGGGTTTTGGGGATTCAGCAAAGGCTTTATATTATTTGAAACTCAAAACCATTTTTAAAAAATGGGATTATGTGTAAAAAGTCTGACAGGCAGTAAAGGGGGAGAGGAGATGCTATGTGCAGGTGAGATTCTCCATCTTTTTGGGGTTTTTTTCAGTATTGTAGAAAGCAAATGTACACATATGATAACCTTACATTTTAATACCACGGTATACTTTGAAACTGGTGTACTGCTGCAACCCTAGTGTAGCTCTATCTATTTATAAAAGTGGTGCTTAGAATTTACTCAAATGGAATCTTAATGCTCCATATTCAAGGAAGAAATTTAGTTTGCAGGTAGAAAGGAAGAATTACCACTTACATGCTGTGAAACAAACTTGAGTGGCACAGTGACTTCTAGTGTTCAGTAGGTTTTGCTGTTCTTAATATTTGTGTAAAAGGCTTTGTGACTCAGTCATTTGACTAAATAGATGTCCTTTGAAAAGACGACTTTATACAACCATGTCCGTTGTGCCATGTTCCAGAGTATATTTAACCTTGCATTGTAAGTACTTGCTGTTATGTTGGTCCTCTAAGTCACATGAAATATGTGACTCTGATTGGGACAGCTTTGTCATGCGATGCCTTTGTTGCACTGCCCACCTGTGTAGGTCGGACTGCCTGTGGCTGCGTTATTATTGGGCTAAATGCAGACTGTATCTCATTATAATTGGAGGGAAAGATGCAGGCCATTCATGCATGCTTCCTTTTAGGCTCGGGTGCTTTGAATCCATCAGCAAGTGTGGTGCGGACCCAACACAATGACTCCCTGTTACTACCAGCTTCTGCTTGTCAAAAACAGTTAAAATCACACCAATTATTTTGTCGCCGCACTGGGAATAGCTGTTTTAGCTAAACTGTACCAACTGCAGTTGTACTCATGCCAAGAACACTTAAACAAAGACTTGCATTATAACCCAATAAACCATGAGTTACAACATCTATCTTAATTTTATATAACATTATATGAAGTAAATTCAGTTTGTTGTATATCAAATGGATCACATATTTGCCTTTTCCATAAGAATTCAATTAAGAGATCTATCACAAGAGAAGAGTGTATAAAAAGGTCAATAATTGCAATAACAGAACCAGAGACAAGCAGAGAGAGAGATAATTTACTGAATCATTTCATAGGTTAGAGAATTAAAGATTAAGGTTTTGTCTAAGACTTGACATTGGCCTTTATTGAAAACAAATTTAATGGGCCAAACAAAAGAGCCCTTCTTTTCAGCTTTGCAATCATGGTTCAGTTTTTTAAATTAGGGATGTCAACACTCAACTGTTAATCGGTTAAGTGGTTAACTGCCAGGAGCATTTCTGACTGGTTTCTTGTATCGGTCTGTTGGTTAATTTTGCTACTCTCCAGTTTACTGTACTGTGCACCAACTGGGTCTGGTGGGAGCAAGCTACTGACGCTGTTCATTTGGCGATTACCTATAGTCATGCTATCCCTATGCAACGGCGTTGTGGAAACATTGTGCCGACCCTCTGGTCTACCCCCAGGTCGCTCCGGTGAGTAAGCAGCTCAGTTTTGGGCTTTATTATGTTATCACTGTTAGCTCTGTTAGCATCATTAGCAGTGCCAGAATGGCTAATGGTGGTAATATAATTAACAATGCTAAAGGAGTTTTGCACCTCAAAATGAATCCTCTCAGTCACTGGGGCGATCATGGGGTTGATAGCCAGAGGGTGGCTATCATGATTCAGCAGTCCCAGTTTCCGGGTGACGTTAACAGCAGGAGTCTTTAAATAAGTGGCCAGCCAGCTGTCTGTCAGCAAAGCCAATAGAAAACAAAATAAAATGCGAGACATTTACAACACAAAACACTGAAATTTCACCACCTTTGAATGGATAGCACTTTCAAATGCAGCGCTAAAATCACTAAGTCAGTGGGGTGCCAAACTAAAGGGAAAGGCCTCTTGCACATAACATCAATTTGCTTTTTTTTTCTTAAAAATGAACCAGTTAGTTATTGGTTAATGGGCGTCAGGCTATCAGAGCAAAATTAATGTACAATTTATCATAATGTGCAATTATTTTCCATGTGCAGTTGGTGTATATATATATATTTTACTGTTGAGTTTTGCATCTTTTTGACTATTTATGCTGTTCTTCTTGCTCTTCCTTTTTTCCCAATTTCTTTTTCTATTTCTAGTTTTGTGTCTTGTTTTTTACTATTTATATTATATATTTTATATCCCTTTGCTGCTGTAACAATACAAATTTCCCTGTTTTGGGACTAATAAAGGGTTTTCTTATCTTAATAGCTAAAACTGATATCTCTAATCTGAAAAAAATCAAAATAAACATGCAATAGTGTTTATTTAAATTCAAAGTCAAATAGCTAATAACAAATTAAGTGGAATAAAAGGGAGTGAAAAAAAACATCTGCAGTATTTTTCCTTTGACCAGCTTAATCTGTGCCAAGAAAAGGGCAAACCTTAACTTGTGACAAGTCCCTTAAAGATCACAATGGTTCGCCATGTTCCTTTTGTAAAACATCCTCAGGATATAGCCTGAAATCCCCGTCCGTCTGGAGCTGAGGCCTATTTTAGTCGGAGTGAAGTGAAAGGCCTTGGGTGGGATCATAAGGCAGCTCTGTAAACAGGAAACTTCCATTCAAGACAAGGCGAGCCCCAGCGCAACAATGTGGTGCAGATGCTAAACACAACAGAACTATGATCAGTCACTGGGCAGTGCATGTCCCAGATCCTGAGAGGAACCACAGTTTCCTCCCAACAGACATTAATGTACGGTTGGAGGTTGTACTTAGAGTTATTACACATGACTTTCACGTAGGAGGCGTTTGTCTTTATATGCTTAAGTGGCTCTCGCAGCACTGCCATCTCTTTGTAGCTGCTGTGACCTTTACTGGCAGCTCACCAGATACATCATCAGCTCATTAACCAAAGTGTTTTTTGTCACTTGCTGATGAAAACAACACCGCATTGTCTCCTTTTTAGAGGGAGGGTTACAGTGTGACAATCACAGCCTTTGAGATAAAAAGGTGAGGAGTCGCACCTAACACGAGCAGGCGCTAGACCCCGCTCCATTGTGATGGCAAACCATGAAAGAGCATAGATGACAATGTTGTCTCAATACTAACAAAGGCAGCGCCGCTGGCTGGCTCCCAGCGCAGAGGGAACATGCTGTTCATGTGCCGATAGTCCTGCAGCTCAGAGACCCTCTGGAAACACTCCAAACATGAGACCACTGGCACTGCCAAGGCTGAGTTTAAAACTCATTTAGAAATGTAGTGCACCAGATTGAGGAATTTAAACCAGTAAGTCATATTTATGTAATACGTTTATATTTAGTATAATGCATGAATATGTTGTCATGGGACAAATGGTGTCTCTAAGAGATTTAGATTTGTTTTGAGCCGCAGTATTTCTTGTCTGTTAAATCTGGCAGTATTGTGTTTTTTGTACCAGATGGTACTTATTGCATGTGTTATGCAGTCGGACTCTATTTTATAAAGGACATATTGGCATTTTTGGGTAATTTTTATTTTTATTTTTTTGATTGAAGATGTCTACACCCTTTTCTTGTGCATAAAAAAATAGATTTCCACAGGCTGGATGCGTTCAACTCTTAGATATGTCATTGTCTATAGTTCATAGTACTGGTGTAAAATTATTAAAAAGATTTGATAAAGAGACAGATTCAAGACTAAAGCTGTGTCTATGTACAGACAGAAATGTGTGCACTCATTCTTTTCGGCAGATTTCTAAAGCTGCATGCATGTTTGATTCTGTTTGATAAATCTCAGTCATTGTGGAGTGAGGCGCACATGCACGGGTTTCATTTCCACACCCACACTTTGCCATAAAATTGCATTTTGGCAGTTGTGCCCCTCCACCAGTTATTAGACCTGTCAATGAGGAGAACAACAAAGAGTGACATTTCACTGACTGTTGCATTAGAGAGGTTTCCAACTTTGCCACAGCAGCTGCCATCACGCATGGCTATAGATATTTGTAGCGTGCATTGATCACAAGTTTCTGCAAACCATCATCATCGCGGTAAAATCTTAATCATTATGATTATTACATTTTGAAGGGATAGTAAATGATTCCTTCATAAGTGACTCCATGGGCCACAATTTAGGACCAAATTAAAGATCATTAACAAGGATGTGATTGCTCAAATGTAAATTAAAAGAATGATTCATTGTACATAATTATCAATAGTAAGTTTGTCAGTGTGCCCTTGACATTTTACAGAATGCTTTGCAGCCTGCACAAAAAAAACATAAATGAAATTGGCAAACAACCTAAAAATAATGTTTTATCATAAGGCTATATCTCTAACTTGCTATGTAATGGGTATGTTTGTATTATTCACATCTATTTCAGCTGAAACTATGTGTACGCCTGGTCTGAAGAATGCGTGAGCTGCGCATATTGTCACCCTACAGTATTCCTTCATAAATATCAGGTAATGTGTGAAAAAAGGCGTACGCAAGTTTTAGGGCATACGCACACCTGGACTCTGGTGTATTGGTATAATAATTCTATGGGATGCACCAGTTGTAAAACTGGTGTATCCCGGCGTCCTTTTGGTTTTTTGGTTTTTTAAAGTGCCACATACAAAAACATCCCTTTATGCTTTCACAACAACATTGACCCGACATACTTCTAAACAACAGTACAGAAGATTTTACACAAGCTTTTCTCCCAACAAGCAAACTCCAGTGTCCCTCTGATGACCAGGGAGCGTTTGTGGCCTTGAGGCCCTAAAAGAGAAATCTGGCTTGTGTGAGAGCCGCTCTCGTATTGAAAGAGTTTCTCCGGTTGTTCCCTAGCAACCACCAGCCAGGGTAGCATTGTAATGCTGGAATTACTTTATGCAGAGGACCATCGGAGAAAGCAGCCGAGATTTAAAAGATTGATTATTGAATTCCATAAATATTTCAATGGGATTGATGTCTGTGCAGTTGAAAGAGCAGACCAAAACGGATGCAAAGTGTTGAACCCAGATAGATTTGGGAATCAGTGTTATTTTTCTCCCATTGTGGAGCTCTGGGGGATTTCATTAGCAGCCCTCCTCCAGCCTTTAGCTTCTATTTGTGTCAGCTTAATTGGACAGGAGAAAGGAGGGGAAGCTGGAACCAACATTTTTGGATCATTTAGGCCACCAAGCAGGCCATTTGCTCCAGGAAGATTAAAGCACGTCCACATCCCATTTTGTCCCACCCCACCCTTTTCTCCTTGTTTTCGCTTTGAGCCCCATGAATTGATCTTTATATGATGTTGCGTAACGTTGTGATGATTGCACTGCACCTCTTTGAGGCCTTTGTTTGAGCGAGATGGAGCGGGTTTCATTTGGTCGGACAGTTGGCTTTGTTCCCGGGCGTGGACCTGCTACGATGAGGTTCAGTGACAGAGCTGAGAGATCTCTTTGTGTGCTGTATTGGTCAGAGTCCACCGTTGAATCCACATTGAGCCATTGTTGTGGTTAAGGCTGTGTTTTTGTGACTTAAATAAGTGTGGTGGGTTTACCCAAGATATCATGAGAATTATTCTCCGCTGTAAGAAAAATATCGAGACTCAAGTTTTTATGTCATCTTTTTTAATAATCGATTTGGAAAAGTCAGTTATTTAAAATAAACAAAATTAATATTGCTGATGCTCCAAAATTCAACAGTTTGTTTAAGTTGAAGTTTGTAATTATTTTTTCGAAAGATGACATACAGTCTAGCAGGGCTTCAGCTAACAATTATTTTCAGTATTGATCGATTATTTTTTAGATTAATCATGTGGTTTATAAAACATCATGAAATGTTAAAAGATTCCTGTCAAAAATTCCCAAAAAATTTAAAATTTAAAATTTAAAATTTAATTTAATGACAAGGAAACATTTGAGAATCTGGAAATAACAAATGTTTTTTTTTTACCTTAACATATGATTGATAACCAAAACAATTGAAGATAGATTTTATTATATTTTTTTGGAAACAGTTTTTGTTTTATTATAATTTTGTACAACACATGCAAACCTCTATACACATATACACAAACAAACATAATAATAAAGTATAATAATAGTCGTAATGTATAGGATAAAATTGAGTAAAATCTATTTTTTTAAAAAAGGAGAAAAAAATACAAAAATATATATATTAATTAAAAGATAAATTGAAAAAAACTTCCTACCTATGAAAACTAAAAATAAAATAAATGAATAAATAAATAAAAATTAGAGGTAAAAAAGGACAAAAAAGAGGAATTGTGAAGGTAGTGGATCAGATTAATTTTCTATCAGACTGCTTAGTGACACTTGTGGCTCGAAATATCACCGGAAAGCACATACCTTTACAGCATGTGTGGTCTTTGGAAATGACATAATTTCACAATGAACTGAGATTCCAGCACAGGATTTATGCTTATTAATTGTGCAGACCTACTGTAGTGGATGTGTGCTGAGGCTGTGTTTATAGTTGGGCACAGTGGTTGACTCTGAATGGGACTGTGGTGAGAGCAGCGGTTGTCATGGTGCAACACTGTGTGGTCACACACTGTGTCAAGAGGCTGCACACTGGAGGCTGTTTGCTTTTATTGAGACGGCATCAGTGATAAATAATGGTCCTGGTTTTGCTGTGAAATCATGACTTGTGGTCGGCCCAGATGGATGAAAGATATCACTGTTATCAAACCCAAGGACAGGCTGTGCTAAAGCTGAAAATACATCTTACATTATGTATAGATTTTTGGTGATGCAGAGACGGAAATGTCAAAAGGAGAAACTCAGTAGCTGAACATCCAAACTCAGGATTTCCTCAAGATAGAGCCTAAAATTTGACATACATTGTTGACTCTTTCCATGTGGACAGTTAAAGCATATATGAAAACAATGAGGTCGCTCATATGACGTACAAAGAATTATCACTTAAATCTGCAGCTCCCCTTGACTTAAGAAGACACCGCTCAAGAAGAATTACTTTATTAATCCCTGGAGGGAAATTACAGTTTTTCACTCCTTGTAATTTTAAATACATAGGCCGGAAAACCACACACACACACACACACACACACACACACACTCACACACACACACACACACACACACACACACAGACCTGAAGTAGGAGGGGTGTTCGAGTGATGGCACTTTTATAGTTATACAGCTTATTTTTTGGCTGTCTGGACTGCAGCTTCAATTTTCTCGTTCACCACTCAGCTCTCTGCTCTCACAGCATTGTTTTTAAGCCGCAGCAGGCGCTTATTCTCAGTGAAAAAGCCCTAAAAAGTCATTGTACATGAGACCTGCTCAGCACCAAACAGCAGACAGACACAGTTGGTAGCTAGCTGGTGAGCGTGCTTGAGCATTTAGCAACTAAAAAGCCTGATGCTTCCCCTGGGAGTTGGTGGAGACCAAAATCAGAGCTAGAAGAAAGTGCTTTGGTTTGTGAAATGACAGTGCTGATTGTAAATGTTAATCATTGGCATAACAGATTATTTCTGATGCGGACAATTAAAAGTACTACATGTTCAACATCAGTTTGTATCTGAGCAGATGTTAAACTTCTACGTAACGCGCTTTCGGAGTCTAATCCCAGATCTTTTTTTTATTCCTGCTGTTGATAGCTCTGACTTCTTCTGTGTGACAAAATTCAGATATTATGGGGTGTGACCGAGTCAGCAAGTATGATTCAGTGCTAATTAGATCGCTGTGAGATCCTGTATCACTGTGGACTGACTAATGCCATGTGGATGATACTAAAATGGCACCAAGCGGATGCAGGAAAGTTCATTCTCACTCATAGAGCAACATTTTGCCCTCAAGGACGATGGTGCAGCTTTGTGTCCTTTCAGAATATACTGCAGATTCTAAATTAGTTTCCAGTGCACGTGCTCAAAGCAAGAAATCACCCTTTGTGCAGTATACTTTGTATAAATCACATCGATATTGTTAAGTGAATTAATAAAATGTGTTGGACTTGTGTTGCGAACAATGCAGCTCTTCCTTAATGCTGAACAAAAGCTCCTTCCTCATTCTCCTCATAAATTATTTCCTTTCTTGGAGCAACAACACTTCTCAGGTACAGAATGTTCACTCCAGTATTTTTGGTATTCTGTGGAAATAGAAAAGCTGCTCCACATTTCATTACATCATATTTGAGAGAAAAATGTATGTCACGTATTGGTCAAGGCATATCAGTAATTCCATTTTGTAAATTATTTTTAAATACCATACATGGGGTCTCATTAACCCTTTAAAAAACAAGACATCTTGCAGATCAGCCGCCGGAGGTTGTCGTGCTCATGATGGTGTTTAAATAGATCTAAAATAAAAACCATAATAAATAGAACATTCGTTCTTTTTGCAGCAGAAAGCTAAGTCTTCTGTCTTCCCTGTCATCATGTCATGACATTACCTTACATTATGCGCAGTACAAATGTGGTGTTTCACTACAATAACACCAGTATTTCACCATAATGACCTTGGAATATATGTATTGATCTAAATTTGAAAAAAAAAAACATATTAGCTAGAATATTCATTCTTCTTGCAGCAGAACGCTAAGGCTGATGTCTTCCTTTTCATTTTCTTGTGAGCTCGTAATGACGTCATTGTACTACCTAACCTGTGGTGCAAAACCACAAGAATATGCGCAGCGGCTCCAGAGGAATGTATGAATAATCTATCACAATGCCTTTGCCGAATATCTCAAAAGTGAAATAATGTGCATAGTTCAAATAGCTTTTAGAGTGTCAATGAATGTTTTGTTCATGTCTCTACATCTAAAAATAATTTGGATCATTATGATTTTTGTGTTTAATTTTTAAGGCGTCAAAGGCTTATTGGAAAATGTTAAATTCAACTCTTCTGTAACATATTCACTGTGATAACTGCATCTCCAGATAAGCAATAGTTCATATTTGCTGCAAAACTCAAATGTTTATAATATAACAGCAGTTTTCTCTGGATGTTTTGCTCAATAATTTAGAGCAAGTATGAAATGAAACGTTATTTTCTCACCTGATGTGGTTGGGTCTTTATAGCGTGTGCAGGCTTGCTATCATGCCATCAGAGTGAGATAGCAAGCTGCAGCAATAAATTATTCTCAACGCATTCCTAACACTGTAAGATATATTTTGACATGCCCCGATGGTACTCAAGCTGACTCTTTATATAACATGATCTTTATCTTTAGAAGAGGCTGCCTGAGGTTTGGTTGCACAATTCTATTTTTTGAAGTGCTGAGCCGAAGACACTTCCAAACCAACATCTGTGTCAGCTGGCTGCAGCACTGATCAAAGCAGATAAGTTTGAGAGGTCAGTTTACTCTTAGGAATCATTTTGCCATGCAACGACAAATGTGCATGCAGACTTTCAGTCTTTAAATAACATCCTCTTGAACTGATGCACAGTTCTTGCAAAATACTTGTAATAAAACTCGTTATCTGCTGCTACTTGTGCAGTCTAGCATGCATCTAATTTGCATGCCTCAAGAGACCGAGCCCATTCTGGTTCTTGAGGGCTTTATACTGGCAGGCGGCTGAAGTAGGTGCTGTTAAGCTCATTCACATGCCTCCCCGAGTCCTGTTCCAGCCAGTCACCATGTCCACCAGCTGCCTGGCCACGGTGGGAAATAAACAGCAGCTCCCAAGTGCTTTTAAATTTTGTCTGTGACTGCAAAGTTGTTCCGCACACCCGGCCACTTCAGCCACCCACCAACACTCAGAGGAGTAATTCTGCCCAGTGAGGTCCATCCAGCTGCTGGGGAAGTGAAAGTGGAGGATGGCTTGATGTATTAAAACATTTTCCTGCAGACAAAGAAGGGTCCCGTCTTCTTCGAAAAGCAAACAGGTGGCAGTGGAAGTGTGATTGTTGTGCACGTAATTCAGCATCTCAGGCAGAGAGGAGGAAAGCCATGTGCTCTGCTAGCTTAGCCTGTTGAGTTAACACCAAGTGCTTAATGTTAATAAGACTGCTAATTAGCTTTGTGTAGTATGTGCCAACTTCATTCAGGTAGCACGTGGTTTTAATGTAGTCCTGGTGTCAAAACATGAAGGACATTTGTGTTCTTTTTCATTTCTAGTACCTGAAAGTCATACTTGAGTAAAAGTACAGATATCTTACCAGAAAAATACTTAAATTGAAGTTAAATTCACCTCTTAGAATATTACTTAAAGAATAGAGAAACTTAATTGTCACTTTACAGCGTATAACAAGATTAAAAATGCTTCACCTATAGGTGCAGTCATCCTCAGTAAACACATACTATATACTCATACATACATTCAAGTGCAAAAAAACATTGGTATACGCATTAAAAAATAATATTGCAAAAATGGAAAATGTATTGCACTAATAAATGTACTCTTCGCATAATGAGAAATAGAATTAGGAACTAGATAAAGGAGGTTAAAAAAGTCTTAAATTATATGATATTTACTTTACTTAAATATAAAATGTAATTTTGTAATATTAAAAGTACTTAAGTATTGAAAGTACAAGTAAACTTTGATTACAAAAAAGATAGATGGATTGAATGTCTTCATAACATACACCACATTCAAAAATGTAGCTTACATCACATTTGAAGAAAAAATAGGTCTTTTTTCTTATAACCGAAAGGATTTAAAGAACAAAATCCATTTTTTTCTTCCCTTTCATTCCCTCAAACGTCTGTTCATCCCCTCCTCCATTCCCTCTCTAAAAAAAAATTTACTAATGGAATATGGTATTATCGCTTCAATACAATTCACAACTAGTGTTAGTGTAAGTATGTGTCTGGAAAAAAAGAAAGAAAACTATTAGCATGTTGCAGGAGTGTCTTGGATCACACCAAGTTGTGCAGCACTATATGTTAGAAAATTTCAGACATTCTTGCATTTTACATAGAGCAAAGATCTCTGTAGCATTATAAATCCTAACTAATGAAAGTTGCATATTAGCAACATCAGTGTAAACATTTAATCAAAGGGATTTTGTGAGACTCTGTAGAGGTCTACAAGTTAAAGCCTGTATATTTTTGTTGCAGTTAGACCCGCTTGTATCATTCCTTTTTAGTATTGTGTTACTTTATGCTCTTTTCATGTTAAAACTATATAGAAATCTTTGGTAAACTGCAGTGAGTGACATAGTTGCAGGCTGGATGACACTATGTGGATACTTTTATATTCTTTTTAGGTCTTTTGAAACTTCAGCTCAATTTTTTTTCCCTCACTGAATGAATGTAGTGTTTGAGAAATGCGCCAGTGAAGCCCTTTGCTATCATCACATGCTGTGTCTTTGTAAAACGGTCGCTCAGACCTCGCAGTTTTTTCACCAGAGCAGCCACAGATAGCGGTGTGGCGGCGCTCGTCACCGTGTGACCTTGTTGTAGCCCACAAAGCCTCCACCTGCTCTCTCACACAGGCTAATGGATAAAAATACCCAGCAGATCCCACACTCTCTGTCAATAGAGATTCAAGGACAGCTGCTGGGCCACCCTGTTAACACAGGGAATGTACAAACAAAGGCAAGGGGAATGCACACACACATATTAACACAAACAGAGACAGACATGCACACGGTGGCACCCAGTGGAACGTCACACTGCCGGCCCCGAGGTGCATGATGAATGTTGTGCACATTTGGAGTAAACTGCCGTCGCTGCTGTTTCGTCTGCTTCAGGGGGAGCGGTCCTCCTCAGTCCCACTTGGCACGCTGATACAGACACGCTGCGGCATTTGTGCTGAACAGACAATATAATGCAATATATTGCCATTAGCAGATACTGCACCGTAGGCAACATGACCTTCCAACCTTCAGCACTGGCTGTCTGACTCCCAGCGGTCTGTTTACCTCGTTACACGACTACAGGCTGTTTACCTCCTCCTGCAGCAGCTCCGTCCACTTCATTATGCCCCAACACTCACTTTAAATTGTTATTCAGTCTGTGATGCCGCCATATGCTCGTTATCAGACAGCCAGACGTGGATGAGACTGACATTTCATTTTATGCAAAGCCGCATTAAAGACCAATGTGGAGAATCTAGAAAATGAACAGAGGGACTTTTGGTGCAATTGTGTTTTATTGTTTTGTTTTTTTTAATGGAAATGACATTTAGCAGTTTAACTAATGAACCCAGTAAAACACAAAGGACAGCTTGCTTTGATGTCCTGTCAGGTAAATTATAGCTGAAACCAACAATTATATTTCTCATGGTGTCATCTTTTGATTTAATCTTTTGACCTTTAAAATGTCAGAAAAAAAGTGACCATAGCAATTTTCCAAATCCCAAGGTGACATCTTTGTTGTTGTTGTTTTAATAATTCAAATTTACAGAAAAAAACCCTTAAAATTCTCACAGCTGAGAGGCTGGTAATGAGAAAATTTGGACATGTTTCAACAATGGTTGTTCCCATTGGTCACTTGGACATAAAAGGATAGGAAAATAAAAAATAATGTAAATAAAATAAATATGAATATTAACCAAATAAATAAACAGTAACCCCTGTAAACACCTGGTGATTGTCTAACACTCACTTATATCACTAATTATATATAAAAAAAATAAAGAAAAGCAGCTCTATTCATCATCCAATCAACAGACAGTTATTTACTATTTTGATAATCAATTCCTAAATGTAATTAAAAGCAATTTCTACTCTTTGTCTTATGTGATAGGAAACAGAATAAATATGGGTTTTGAAAGTATGTTTTGGGTTTTTTACAGGTATTTTATAGATAAGTTTGTGGTGAAAATATTTGCAGCATTGGTATCTTTTTAAAGACTGGTAGTGTCCCAGCAGGCCCCCAGGTGCATGCATGGTCCTGATAGTCGACCCAGATGGCTCCTTCACTCGGTATGCCATATAGTACCTCCCATAGGTTAGAGAGCAGCAGGGGGCGCGAGGCACGGCGGAGATGGCCCCTTTAGGCCTCGTGTGTGTGTGTCTGTTGGTGTGGACACTGAGACATTATCTAGGCAGTGTCATCTGAGGAATGCAAGCCTCACCCCGTCCTGACACACAAGACGGCCCCTCCGCTGTCACGGTAACAGAATCCAGGAATACCGACGCATCACTGAATGAGGGGTCGCTGGCGTAGACAGGCAAACCTGGAAAAGGTCAAAACTTCAAAAGGGAATGTTCTGGATGGTGTCGTGGTGTGGGGCTGGGAAAAAAAGAATGAATGGCCGAGTTAATGAATAAATATTTTTACTAATTATAAGCCACATTAAAATGGAAATGTGTTGCAGTTTGCTTTAATATGAACTTTTTGGCAATAGAATCTCCTTTTTTGCTGAATGAGAGTTAAACAGAAAATCCACACGTCCGCACATTCAAAGTGAAATCATTTTGGTATTTCTTTAGTCGTGGTTATGTCAGCCTAATGAGCTTTTTTTTTGCATACCACGTCCTCATTGTTCGATTCCACCTTGAAGCGGCCGCAGTAAAGTTCAGAGGGTGAAGGTATGGAGTGAAAAGCTCCGCCCCGCCATGACAAGTGAGCAATTGTTATGAAAACTAGGTCGTCCTCGCTCCCAAGTCGCGGGGGATTAATTTGTGCTTTTCGCAGCTATTTTCTGAAACAGAACGACAACAAATCCTCCTCGTACAAAGTGCCGTGATTAGAACGGCCATTCCCACTCTGGCTGCCAGGGATCAAGGTCGTAAGCATCTTAGACAAGGATGGTGTAATGAGCCGGCTGTGAGAAAGCTTGTTGTCCTGAATGCAGCTTCTTGCAAACTGCAGCAGACAATACTGCATTTTTAATTTGACATTTTAATTATTTTATCACAAGTCAGGATTTTTCTGAAGTTTTGTGCTCTTTATCAGCACTTCCCCGTCCCACTGGCCTGTTCTGGTTTAGTTACAGAGCAAGAAAAGTAATATTTTATGGGTTGTTTTTTTTATATATATATAACTTTATTTTATATAGTTTTTTATAGTTGAACCAACAAACGTCAGAGCACAGGCCTCTGCAGACAGAAGGAAGCATCACAATTTGTTGAATTTCACAATTCACCAGTGAGATGTTACTCAGTGTGAAAACTCATTCAGACAAGCTCTTGACAGAAGTGCGTATGCCTCGCAGCAGGAGGCCACCCGCTCACTCTCTCTGTTCATCTCTCCGTTGGCTTAATACGAATAGTACAAGAGTTGGCAAACAGACTTTTGTTTCAAGTGTTTGGGGAGGAAAATGTTTCATCATGGACATTTTTAACTTCTCTTGGACGTTTTATAGGCTCATCCAAAAAAAAGATGAATAGATAATGAAATTAATTGTCCATTGTAGCCAAAGTAGGGTTTGGCGACGTATCGATTTTCCTTGATGAGCCGGCGAGGTGTGTGTTTTTGTATCTACAGAGCTCCACAACTCGACCATTTAGTCGCATTTTGTGACCATGAAGTGGCAGTGTTACTTGCAAATATCATTAATGTATGAAATTAAGTGTTGTTAGAGTGTTTCTCACTCACAGGGAATAAATCAATTAAACTTTCTGCTAACTGCCAACATCTGAGTTTGACCAGAAGCTTCAAGCTCACAGCAAAAACATCAATATCTGACCAGACGTAGAAGAAGAAGCAGGAGAACATCAGTATCCCAAAATTTAAAAAAAAAAAAAGAATACATTAAAAAAAAGCCCTAAGGTAACAATTTCTTTGCACTTTTTAATCAATTTATTTTATCGGCGACCATTAAAATAAAATGCTGATACAGAGAATCGGCAAAATGCCAAATATTGGCCCTAATAATCTGCCAGACTGATAATCTGTTGACCCCTAGTCCAAATATTCTATTTTATAATGAAGCTGAAAACTTGTGTAGGCCCACAGAAATTTTTATCAGTAAGAGAAATGATAAGGAATCAGATAGGCAGAATCAACATACTTAAAAAGCTCTGATAGACACAAGAGCGGAGAAGAGGTGGAGACCAGATTCGTACTAATAATGAATCATGTTCTCTTGTTAAGCAGTATCGTGTGCTGTTAACTCCTGTGCATTTAAGTAATTGTCCACAGAACAAGGACCCCTTTATCACCGATAGAGACTACAAACACCTCCACTTACTGTAGATTTTTCAGGGGAAATTGTTTTGCAGCTTGGCCAGAAGTGAACAAACATGCACAGTAACTGACAGAAGGATTTCCTCGACAGTAGTCAGATAAGCGCCAGGCTTGCGTGCACATGTGCAGACGGCTGGAAATGTTAATGTCGTTGACAAAGGAGACACAATCATTGATTTACTCTGCTGGATGACTCACTGAGGGCAGCGCTCCACTGAAACAGCCAACCTGTGTCTGGTTTTATAGGGTTATAACACTTAATCGCTCGTCGTTCTTACACGATATAAAAACATAAGCGCATGCTGCATCAGTCCCCTGACACACATTTACGCATCAGTCTTTCTACCGTTTGAGTTACTGCTCTGAAACTCTGTGCTGATACATTTACAGGAGTTTACGACAGCTGACAGGTAAATTTATAGCTGCTAAATTAAAGAGCAGGTGATTGTTGATTCAAAGCAGACCTGCGGATGTGTTGAAATATTGCCATCTGATCATCCATCAGATACTGAGGCAGCTGAGGTCATCAGTAACGTCCTTCATGTCCCTACCTGAGACTCTTTTGTTTATTTCTCCCACAGCGTCCCCATTGTTTTCGAGAGGCCGCAGCCCCTTTCTTTGATGTTTGTCTACAGTGGGGTGATAGATGCATGCAGAGGTCTGCTATCTGCACTCAGGCAGGGCCAAATGAATAAATGGATTGACCATTTGTGCCACAGTGAAAGGGCCTGAACAGAGCAAAGCTCTCTATCTGGCAAACAGACACTGCGGTGTTAAGAGATAAGAAAGGCTGAGGTGCCTCTTCACCGCAGTTTAAGGTGACTCGGGGCTGTTGAATTAATTGAAACAAATGCTGAAAATACAGCATCACCAACAAGCTGGATAATTAATAATTCATTTTAATCAATTTATGCAGAAAAATGCAAGTGTTAATGTAAAAAATGCAACTTTCCCCCATATATTTTATTGTAAACTGAATTTGTTTCAGTTTATGACAGTCGGTTGAACTATAAGTATATAAAGATCGATCGATCCATCGATTTGCACAAATTTCTAATATTTAGTAAGAGGCTGTCAGATGCAACAAAACTACTTAATTTCAACTTAAAGATGAAACAACTGGTTGATTAGTTGATAACCTATAGACAGAAAATTATTTTTTTTATTAAGTAATTTTGCCATGTTGTCTTTCAAGTCATCAAAGACTCGAGTCCAAGTCACATGACACAAGTCAACACCTCTGCAAACACTCACTGGTTTCAACCTCTCAAATGTGATAATTTGTTGTTTTTCTTTTTCATATATAACAATAAATTGAATGCTGAATCTGAAGCTTTTAGATTATTAGTCAGATGAAACAAACCGAAGACATTTCCATGGCTGCAGAGGATTTGTGAATTGAGTAATTGAGAAAATAATTGTGAATATATTTGAATATATTTAAATATATTTATATATATATACAGATGCATGCAAAGATAAAGCATAGCATTAGCATCATCATGCACAGTTCAGAATATTTAAAATTCTTCAAGAAATTCCTCACGGCACTGTTTATGTCAAAAAGTTGGTATGCAGCAAAACAGACTACATTCTTTTTCATCATTTCATGTCACTAATCTGTTTTTTTACGCGAATGTCGTTTCGTGTGAAGCTATATTTGTTTTGACCGCAGCCTTCTGTTTTCTTGTAAGTCTCAATGAACACAAAGCAGGAAAAACATCACAACTTCCTTGACCTTTCTTTGCCCACTTGAATGCTTCGCCACTCAACAGGCTGGCACCCACCCAACGCTGCACCCTCTCCCTCCGGGGCCCGACATAATGGGTGGAAAATGGAGGACGTCTTAGTCTGTGTGTGTTTTCGGGGCCCCAAACGGGGGAAGACAAAGCCTGCTTTTGTTTTAATTTGTATCCAGGGGAGGAAATGCCTCCACTTGTTTGGCTGCATTGCACTGCTACCATCTGTCTCACAAACCCAAGGTGCAAAGCGAGGATATAGTGTACTGCATCGAGGAAATAACTGGGGAAGTTTACAAAGAAGCTCAGTGACAATATGTGAGTGGTATGTGAGGAATGTCATTCGTAGTTTTGCACAAATAGTTTTGAAGAGTCCACAAGGTTTTATCAAGAGTGGCATCTTGTTTTCCCGTCAGTGGGGGCCACCTGTGTTCCTGGACGGATTAGTTTGGAGAAGGAAGGAGCGGGGATTAGATGGTGTTACTGGTGTAGCCTGTGAGTTTGAGCTACCAACCAGAAGCCAACAGTTTAAAAAAAATGATAAAATGAACAAGCGTCATTGTCTTTATTCAGCACGCACAATGAGCATAATTCTGGCTGGATGCAGCCCTCATCAGCATGTCCTAGTTTCAGCTACCCACTACTCATGGTCTGATCTCCCTCCTGTTTCTGTTCTGTTGTGAATGAACGCGAAGCAGGCATCACCTAAGTGATGTTGAAAGCGTAGATCAAACACCCGCTGCTTTTGATCTCTACGAAGAGGCAAAAGCATGAAAATCAGCTGCGAGAATAATTCAAGTCCATGTAAGGGCTTTTGTTTTTTGAATGCTTAACAAATCACATGAAAGAAAGCCTTCAGTGACAGAGTGAAGGTTTTGTTTTGAAGATCTGCTCTGTATCTTAAAATCGTCATGTATCCTCTGCTTGTGCACTTTGTGGTGATTGTGTTTGGCTGCGTCTAAAAGGAGGCCAGAAAGAAAAAGAGAAAAGAAAATCAGACCGGAAAATGTAGGGCCCAGGGAGCGGAAAAGATGGGGTCCTTTACATTCTTTCCATACAGTCAATAAGAAATATTTGAGACTGAAGCCACAATTGATGGTTTTGCATATTTCTCCCTGTGAGGCTGCTGTTTGAGTGGCGCTGTTTTATTCAGCGTGATGTCACTGTGGAAGAGGGAGAAAGAAACCTGCAGCACTGCCACCCAGTGGTGACCTTCTGACTGGATTATTAAATACTTGCTGCTGAGGAAAGAAATGTCTTTCTGTCACAGTCAAAGTCTGTCTCCCTCCATTGTCTCCTCTCCGTGGACTGACCAGTAGCCACATTTTATGCACACATTATGTATTTATGCTTTTGATGTTGTGTCCTTTCAGTCACACATTAAGTTGTAGGTTTTTGAAGTCTGTGTGAGATTTTTTGAAGCCAAAAGTAAGTTAAAATACCCAAATTGTTTTCAGATTTGGCAGTGGAGCTATAATATTTTAAGACTCCTTAATGGGAGAAGTAATGTCACCGGTTTGACAAAGTTTGTAAGATTCAAAAAGACTTGTAAAGCAGGCCCTCTCTACTCAATGAATTATCGATTCATGTGGCAGTAATATTCCTAATTATTCAACAAATCATTTTCTTGACATTGATGCCTTCAAAGTTCCTGGTTTGTCCAAAAAAAGTCAGGATATATTCACAGTTTGGGCCCTATTCCCCCCTTTAAAATATGTTTGATTATTAATTAATATTAAAATAGTGTCTGCTTACTTTTCTGTCTGTTAAATAAGTGATTAATCAACATTCACCCCTGCACAAATACTATCATTTAAGAACCTAAATGATGATTTTTTTCCCCCCTATTTAGGTATTTCCTCGCTGCCCTGTGAGTTTGCATCTATTTTTCTGCCTTCTGTTATTAAATTTGACATTTTCAATTTGCATTTGAAGTTAAGTAGAAATGTGTCATGTCATCAGTTGTCCTTGCTCTGTGGCATTTATCCAAAATGTTCTGTTATTCGATGCTGCAGTTCCTCAGTGGGCCAGTAGGTGGCGGTGTGAGTCTGAACATGGTCTCTGTTGAACCACGGCTCCTGTGCTGAGCTGTCTCACTGACCACAGACACTTTGAACATAAGGATCTGGTTAGTGAGGATATCACTGCGTGATGTAACAGGGCCTGGCAGCCCCGAGGACAGTTTTTCTCTCTGTCCGCTTTATAAAGGCCAAACCCAAATTACAAAAGAATTTATACTGACGTCAGGGGACCGAGGCTCAGTCATGTAGTTTCATAACACAGTTTGGAATCAGAGGGCGTAGTAATGTGTCACATGTTTGTTGATAATAAGATTTGCATGGTTATTTGTAACAGGTGGTGGTTTTAGTTTGCTTCTCCACCTTTTGAACGTGGTTTGCACTTTGGGAACCTCTGAATTTAGCATTTAAATTCAATGTAAAACCTGAGCAAACAGGCACTGCATTTTGATAGTGTTTTCTTTGTGTTGTACTTGTTTGCCTAATGGCTTTTAGGATGTTGTTTATTTTGTGACTCCAAGATCACGTGCGGCTGAGTTTCATACATCCTTTACAGGGTGGGATATGAAGATGTTGCTACAAAAACAATATGACCCAGCCAGCTTTCAAATAAATGCTAGATGCTGTATTAATACTCGTCAGTGTTTCATGAGAAGATGTCTCACGTCAAATATTGCATTAGTATTTTTTGCCGTTGTTGAACTGAAAAACAAGATTTTGCTGTGTAACAGACGTTGCTTTTATTGATTGTTTTCTTGGGTCAGCTTAAAGGGACAGTTCACCACAAAATCAAAAATGCATATTATTCTTCTTATCTGTTGTGCTATCTCAATCTGGATTGTTTTGGTGTGAGTTGCAGAATGTTGGAGAAACCGACTGAAGACATGTCTGCCCTCTCTTAAATATGATTCAACTAAATGACGCTCAGCTTGTGGAGCTCAAAACTAAAAAAAATCCACTGGAAAAACTCAACAGCAATGTCTCTTTCCAGAAACCATGACCCACTTACTGAAGATAATCCACAGACCTTGTCGTGATCATTATCATGTAGGAACTATCTGCACAGAAGGAAGTGTGCATCTTCTCATTGACGAGAGGTTCGTGCTCGAGACGGCGCAAGATGTAAAGATTAATGGCGTCCTCCTTGTCTTAACTGTAAAGTCAACTAACATCAGTGTTAGGCTTAATAAGTTTTTATGCGTTACATTAACGCACACTGGACTGGATTTCTTTACAATCACACTGTTAGTGAACTTATTTATTTACACTGTAGATATTTGCACTATAAAACCAACTTCTGCACATCTGTACTTCCACCTTTGCACCTTTTCTACATACATTTAGTGTTCTTTATATTCTGTTTTTTCATTTTATATTTTTAAATTTCTTCTATATTTTTATCTCTTATTCTATTTTATTCTTCCTTTATGTTATTTTTTTGCACCAAAACCACCAAGTCAAATTCCTTGTATATGTAAATGTATTTGGTAATAAAACCGAATTCTGATTCTGATTCTGAATTAGCTCAGTGTTGCTAGGTGAGCTAGCAAAAGATGCTTTCCTCCGTTTGGAGTTTCGGCTGGCAGGTGTAGTTTGGTGCAAAGAAAGGATTTCTTAAAAGAAACATTGCAGTTGAGTTTTTTTTTCTTTTCTTTTTTTTTTGGCGCTTTGAGCACCACAAGTCGAGTGCCATCTAGTTCCATTATATAGGAGAGAGGGTAAATGTCTCAAGAGCCGATATCACAGGCACTCAGCAACACACACCAAAACAATCTAGCCTGATAAATAGCACTAAAGGTAAGAGGAAAAATATGTATTTTTGATTTTGGGGTGAACTGTCCCTTTAAATCCATCTCGATGAGGCTTCTAACACTGGTGTGATTGTGGCACTTTCTCTTTAACTGACAGACATTGGGACACCAAACAGCACAAACAGTGTTGTTCAGCGTTTGTGGTCAACATTTTATAAAATTTTCAATGAGCTTATGATTTCTGCTCCCAGAAACATAACTCCGAGACAGGGTGGCCATTCTGTGTGTGTTTGTGTGTGTCTGGCGGGGGTCTTAACACAGAGTCTCTGTTGTGTCTCCACTCTGCTGTCGCCACATCTACCTCCAGTTACCACCGACAAAGACATCCCAGTCGCTGCAACCAGCACCGCAACACACACACACACACACACACACACACACACACACACACACACAGTGTGAGTGCCCCAGTGTGCACCAGTAGACAGTGGAGTAGCTGTACTGGCTGCCAGCTCCCAGAGAGGGCCACTTTGTTTCACCTCTGACTTGGATTCACGCCAAACAATCCAAGAGTCGCTCACAGGGTCACTTGATGAAGTAATTGAATGGGGAGTTTATAGTTGCAGTGTAGTTTCTTTATTTTTTCCTCCGCAATGCTTTATTGCTTTCTAATCCAATCCTCCGTCGCGCAAATCAATGTCACCGTCTTTGTAAAAAGCTTTTCTGTTGTATGAGTAGCCAGTTTGTTCACGGCAGAATGAATGATCAGTATTTTAAGCGTCTGTGCGACTACATAATCATTACTCGACTGTGTTTGAGTGCGTTTTGGGTGACAGTTTGCTCAGCAGGATTGAGTCGGAGTGTTGAAACGATTAGTTGATCAGGAAGATAGTTGACTGACTGCAAATCTGTTGGTGTTTTTAATCATCTCATGTATGTCTACAAATATGTTTTGCTTTTTGCCTTACAATTTTGAGTTTTGGCTGCTTTTTTTGTTTCATACCATTAAACATGATATATAGCAAAAGTAATCTCTACAGCAAGCAGGTAATTACAGCAATTTGAACCCTGGCAGGGTGATGTAGGACTTAAATCGGGTCTTGAATTACCCTTAAGAGGTTTATTTCGCAGTAATGACCTGCTCACTGTACATTATCACGTTTATTGCCTAGGTACTTACTAAATAAATCAATAATTTGACACAAATTATTGGATTAAAGATGATTTAATAGTTTTAAATATGATTTTACTGCTTTAGCTAAGCATGTATCAAAACTGCGTCCATGGTTAGATCACATGACCTCCTCTTCTCCTGCACAGGAGCGGGACACTTACATTGTGCAGTTAGTTTGTCTTATTTTGTTTAGCGTCCCTTCATAGTTGTTAAATCGTCTCTCTGTAATTTTGCGTCTCTTCGTGACTGTTTTGCCCCTTCACGTAGTCGTGAATCATTTTGTGTCTTGCTGTCCTTTTTAATCTCTGCAGTCACTTTAAATCTCTTTGTAGTTGCTTTGCAGCTCTTGGTGGTCATTTTATGTTTTCTTTGTGGTCATTTTGAGCTTCTTCCTGGTCTATAGGTGTTAATTTTGCAGGTGAAGACAACAGTCTGCTCAGAAGTAAAACCGTAGAATGCTGTAACTGACTAATCTGAATCGAGTATTTAACAAAGTCATGCATTAACATGATATACTTACATTACTACATGCATCTAGTGATTTTTTTGGCAACTTTTGTTTGCATTGCAACAAGACGTAGGTGCAACATTAACATATGATCTCCTGATTGAGTTGATATGGTGAAACTTTTGCAGTCGCCTAAATACATACCCAAAACATCTCACTCTACAGAGGGTTAATGCTCCACTATGTTCATCAGGTACTGACGGATTTTGTCAGTCTGCTGTTTGGTTCTGAGCAGGTCGTGTTCAGTGGTTTTATTAGAGCTTTGTTTCAATGAAACCAATTGCTGTGGCTCGAAAGAGGTTTATCAGAGTGAATCAGAGCAGTCACAGTACCAGTTGTGGGCTATAAAACAAAAAACACGAGTGCATCATAATTTTGTGCATTGTTCATATTACAGATATTGATTGTAGCAGCTTTAAAGCTCTTGCTCTGATCTCCTGCGTCTAACAACACTTCTCTTCTGTTCCTCAGGACCTGGAGATTGTCTACTCGTATCTCCACGGGATGGAGGCCTTGTCGAACCTGCGAGAGCACCAGCTGAGGTTTGCATCTGCACACGCACTCCTGGCACTTCATTAACATAACTTAGAGCTTGATATTCCAATCACATGAATTTCAAATGCAAATTAAAACACTGACAACTCCTCAGTGTCTGCTCCATATAACGGTTGTAGTCAGGGGTGGAAAATTAACACGGAGCCGGCAGCCAAACGCTGGTGAAATTCGTCTGGTTTTCTAATCCAGCAGCCACTCTGCCCTGCAACCACTCGTCAGCTGGAATTATTTTACTCTCTGAAGAGCAAATCTTCTGTTGAAAAGACAAAATGACTGAAATCCAGCTTTCACTGTGACTGGCACGTATATAAAATACATTCTCCTGATCGGTTTCAATTATGATGCAGTGCCAATACTTGTTGAATTTAGCCCTCCTTTAGATAACGGGTGATATCATCTGTTGGTTCTTGTAAAGGTTAACGGTGTAAAATGCTGGATTATTGGGGACTGTTTGTCATCTCGCTCGCCTGTGAAAGTAAAACCAACCCCAGATTCACTCTTTTTTGGCGTTTCTCCTCGCTGTATTTACATTTTTTTTCAGTGCTGTGTGTCTTGGATGCCTGCTGCTTACAGTCTGGCACCTGGTTGCTACCTTTTCACAAAACCCCGACATCACCTGAGCACTGTGGGAGTGCACACCCGGAAATGTCCCAACTGCAGAAAATAAGAAAATAGAAGCAGAGTCTCTGCAGAAAAATCCAATGCTGTTCACTTCTACTGAGTCATAAATCATGATTCAGAAGGATTTCTTCTAAATGAGCTTGTCCACTATTTTTTAGGGAAAATCCTGACATACCATACATTTGTCTATTTTCATATGTTTTTTGGGGATGCGGGATATTGGATTTTTTTTTTTGTTATATCAGATATGCTGATTTATAACAACTTATTTAGCCCATAACTGATACCGATATCGGTACATCCTCTTTTTTCCACACCTAATTTTAGTGATCTTCAAATCTCTTCTGTAGTGGAATTAACATCATATTATTCATGCTCTTATTGTGAAAGCCCACCAACAGAAGTCATTAAATTCAATGATCAAAATAAGGAAAATACTTTAATGTATGGTTGATTTTTTGTACATGTTCATTTTGTCAAAAAAAAAATAATATTGACATGAAATCAGCATTTTAAAACCAATATCGACCACTGATGACGTGCCGATATTATTGTGCTTCCCTATCTTTTGTAACATTTTTTTAAATTACAATAATCACAAGTTAAAGCCCTAATTTTAGCTCTCACTTTTTGTTCATTTTTTTTTTATTGAGATTGAAAAGACAAGTGTGTCTTGACTTAAAAAAACCTCAAATTTGACTAAAATGACTCTAATGTGAGCACGCTGTTCTGCTCTCCAAACGTACTTTTGCCTTTCCGCTCTCCCGTCACCACGTCAGCCTTCTAGTCTTTTCTGTCTGGCGCATCCTCTCCAAACACTGCATGTCAGAAGTCTGTTCCCAGCATGCCTTGTGTGCATACATGTGGATTATACTGGCGACGGAACAATGTAGCAGTACATGACCCGCGAGCTGGAACATTCCTCTGTGTGACCCCTGAGAGGCCTCCCACCCTACAGTAACCCTCTCCCTCCTCCCCTGTGTGGATCCTGAGGAATGTCCCCGTGGTCCCACAGACCGATCCACCGCTCCTGCCAACTTTTCCTTACTTAAAAAAAAGGAAAAAAAAAAATCCCAGCCAGTGATCGACATCCCACTAACTATGGGATTATGTTATAGTTCTTTTTTTTCCTCCACATTTCATCTGGGAGGAATGTGTTGTTTTTCCTCTGTAGTTCTTTTTTTTTTTTTTTAACAGCGACTTGTTTTTTAAAGCCAGGATTGTTTTTTTCGGTCGTTGTGCAATGGGGGGCTGCAGCACGACGGGCGCCCCCAGCTATTTTTGAAGCTTTTTTGTGTTTTGATCAGCTACTGTTTACTATACAGTAGTTGCCTGTCTGTAAAGTTGAGCAGGCGTCTTGGGGAAAGCCTGATGTGGACGACTTTTTCACACTTTGTGTTGAAGAAAAACGGTTTTCATTTTAAAATCTGTCATTTTAAATATGGGAGCTATTATTTACCCTTACAAAAGAACTAAGTGAGAAAAATGAGAGTGAAATCATTGACTGGTTAATGGTAGTAATTTTAGATCTTTTTTTTAGGTGCTTAATACACTAATACACTAAAACTGAGAAAAACAAAACAGCGCTTCATTGATGGGAGCACTGGGGGCACAAAGTGTGTCGGTGTCTAATTGACATTAAGTATCTCATCTGACCTGGATGAGGGGCGCTTTAGTTTTGGGAGCAGAGGCATAAACAGTCTTGTGACTCAAAGATTAATTGTTCAAATCTTAAATCAAACTGTAATGGTGTAGAGAATAAGAAACTGTTTCCACTGCTTTCATCAGTGCTGTCATCAGCAGCAAACAACAGATGTCAAGATGATTAAAACAAGAGAAAAAAATCACAGCACTGTGAAACATCACAAACAAATTCAATTCAACAAAGAGGAAACATTTTATACTGCAAAATAATAATAAAAACATATGAGCTGAAAATGCAAGATTGCCCAAAATGAAAGGGAGACTAAAAAACACGGATCTAACAAAAGCCAAGAACGTTTGCTGTTTTAAAACAAAGAGCGAGAGCTCATGCTATAACTGCATGGTACCATAAAAGATTAAAGCAGCCTCACCAGATTTTATAAGAAACTTTTAGAATAAAGGGAGCGGAAAATCTAAGACTTCTAGTTGGAACATAAGGAAAGATGTAAGGTCTATATTTGCCCATAAAATAGTAAATTATACCAGGATATAACCAGCATAACTGCAGTTTAGTAGAAAGTAGAAACATATATCCAAAAGTCAAGTAATAAATGTCATATTTTGGTGTTGCAATAAAAGATCAAAGGCTTCAACAACAAACTTAAATAATCACCATGAGGAATTCATTGTCGAAGAAGCAGAACAACAGACTTCCCCAAACTGAGGCTGCAATAGACCAAAAACACAAAGCAGCCACAGGACCGTCATGCTGTCTGTTCGAGGGATATTTCACCTCCAAATGACCGTTTGTGTGCCACTTCTATATATATAAACTCTGTTTTTCTGACATGCCTCTACAGTGAACGAAGAATCCTAAAACTTTGAAACGTCGGGGTGAATTGAAGTCATATGGGTCCATGTTTAATAGAAAAATTATTATAAAAAATCTAAAAAAATCTATCAAAACATCTGTTTTACAAACTGTAACGCGGTGTGTGCAGTATAATCCAGGTCTCGTTCATCCAGTCGTTCGCTCAGCGCTCTCATCAAAGCCAGACTCCATTGACAAAAACAGTCATTGTTCTTCGGTGATCATGGGAGTTGTTGGTTTACCCCTGCCTTGAGCTGTAGTTTGTTTATGTTATTGTGTGATTTTGAGTATCTAACCCTTAAAAACACCAAAGTCAGACAGTAATATAAAAAACTAACTGATGGAGGCAGTTTCAGACCAGCAGCCACTGTGTTCAGCGAGGTAAAGTGACTGAAAAGTGTCAGACTCTGTCTGGGCTGTCTGTTTAATAAGTGCTGATACGGCCGGCTAAATGAGACTTGGATTATGCTGGATGAGTTGTGTGAGAGTTTGTAAACAGAAGTTTTGGTATAGTTTTGTTTTTGTTGACCACATTGTTGTTCACATTTTTTTTTCACTAATTCATTGTGACAAAGGGTGATAACACAAATGGTCATTTGAGGGGTGAAGTATTCCTTTAATGTTAAGTTTCTATTCTCTCCATCAACTTCAATCGAATATCCTTGAATATCCATAAAATGCTCCCATTTTTAATATTTATCAGCAACTCGGTCACTGCCTGTCACTGATGGCTGAAAGAATCATTCTGGAAAATGTAGGAACACAAAAACAAATGAGTATCCAGGTTTTAAATTTTGCTTTTGCGGCATTTTTTTTTTTTTTTTTACAAAAGATCCCTCTCACCCTCTGCATACGTTTCTCCAGCTACTACCATCCCCCTGACCATGAAAAACACTTAAAAAAAACCTCCTTCATTCCCACTGCCATGAACATCTTAAATAAATAACAATGATCCACACATCTACATTAACACTATGCCACTGTGCACATAGAAATATGTTGTAAATGTTTGTTCTGTCTAAATTATTCCGTATTTACTGTTTTTAGGAACACATGCTGTATGTTTATTGTCTGAGTTTGTTTTGCACCGTATATTGATCTTGAGCTACATCTCGACTTTCTGTCACGACAGACAATAAAGTTTGCTGAATCCGAATTTGAGGAAACTCCCTTATTAGAGCCAAGTCTTGATCTTTTCCTGATCTCTCTGTTTCGTAACATTTCTAACCGACCAACCAAAGTTAATATTTCCTCCTATTGTTTTCTGACTGCCTGTTTTCTCGCCTCCCTCTCCTCTCTGTCCCTGCAGGATAATGTGCGAGACGGTGCGCTATGAGAGACACGAAGCCAATGAAGTGCTATACTAGTAAGTGCCACAATACCTGGATGGGTGTGGATGCCTGAGTGTGTAAATGGATATTGATGATATTTGTTCAGATACTTTCATCTCTACCAGCACATGAACACATGAAAAACAACAGAGGCAGCCAGTGTAACAATATTTCAATTGTGTGTGATCAAAGCCACACTTTGGCGCAGGCCGTTACTCACAGTTATTGATGAGCTGAGGCATGCCGGGTCCACACAACAGAGCGACCCGGGTGACTTAAATGAAAACAAATGTCCGTAAAGCACAGAGGCAGTCAGTTGATGCCCTTATGAAGGTGTGTGTGTGTATCAGTGTTACACCAAACCACTTTACTGCAATACTGAAAAAAATAACCTAGAAGGGATTTCCAGTCTAATTTCAGCTTGAACAGTGTGAACCCAGAAAGAAAAATTGTAGCTGTAACAGCTCCTAAATGCATCTCCTTCACTGCGAGCCAGTCACCGGTGGTAATGCTGATACGCCTCCTCCTTTCAGCTGGGGGGTTAATATGATTGGAAAGCTGTATTGACAGCTTCCTGACAGCTTCTAAACGTGTTTGGACCCTTTTTTAAAAGGCTGCCACAACTGTAGTGAGCAGAGAGCACGCACAGTGTTTGACTGCTGTCACATGTTGACGTCCTCCGAACACCCATGGTGAGAATTAAGACAGTTAATTAACGTTATCAGCCTCTCAGGGGGCTACAGAGGGCGCATTGTCCCGTCTATGCCTCCTGATCCCCTGTTTGGTTTTCTCTCTGTGTGTGTGTGTGTGTGTGTGTGTGTGCGTGTGTGTGTGTGTGGGTCTATATGTATGTGTGTGTGTGTTGGGGGGTGATGGCGAAGAGTCAACACCTCATTAGAAGCCCATCGGTGGCGTGGGAGCTGATTAAACAATAGGAATGCAGATTAAGCTGTGGACGCATAATAGACTCCAGTTTCAGCAAGATTCCCTCGGGTCCCGCACACCAGTCATTACACACACACACACACACACACACACACACACACACACACACACACTCTCTAGCCTATAGCCCATAGCCCAGAAGCTCACTTTGCATTTCTAGTAGTATAGTTAATGAAGGGCATTTTTGGTTTTCCTCATCAAATCCTTGTCAAAAAAACTGAAATATTCAAATGAAAACACTGAGGTGGGCAAACTTTTTTTTTTTTTTTTTTTTTTACAAATAAACAGTGTTTTCAGATAGAGACGACTTAGTGTGGACTTAGACTAATACCCATTCAGACCAACACAGTGGCACGGGTCAAAGCTGCATCAGCTGACTCTCGTCACAGCCCAGACTGGGGTTAAACGCTGGTGGACTTTGGCATGAATGTTTTTCCTCGATACAGAATGCCACAGAGAAAACTGATAGGGGTGGAATGAAATGCAATAATATTGAGGAGCAGACTTCATTTCATCTTGTCAAAATGAGAGCGATAGAGCAAGAGAGAAATAGAGAGCGCACAAATGAGTGAGACGGGCATTAAAAATAACAGCATTTTATTAAAATAGCACCTTCATACGTGGAATGCAGCTCAAAATGTTTAAGAATACAGAGTATTTATAAGAATCAGAATGTGAAATAAAACATACAAAAACATTACAATAGTCAGAGATGCAATATCAATAAAATTCGCCGTTTTTACACAGATCACGCTATGGCGCCACTACAAAGTCCCTTCGTTACGCTGCCTTTGCATGTTTACACAGGACCAAACAACAGCGACATTATGCTGCTCCAGTGTGTGATTATAGACAGAATGTTGGATTTGCAGAATCGAAAAAGGCATGACACATAATGTGACAGCCTTGACTTCTAATGTGACAGATATCATACGCATCAATGGCACTTTACAAAATGAACAATGGCATAATATGTAAATAACAGTCATTTACCACCCGTTTTATATGGCGGCAGTCCTTGTCCTCTGTTCTGAGGATACAGTGCTTGTGGATGTCATTGTTTTCCCAATTTTGAGGATTGGCAGTTTTCTTTTTTTTTCTTTTCTTTGTTTAGATTTAGCTGCTAACTGCTGCTAGCTGCTTTAAAATCTTCCGGCTGTGGGTCACACACATTACAAGTTGTCAAAAAAATCACACCCGTGCTGTCAGTGGTCCCGTCCTGCCAGCTTGGGCGCTGTTACAATCTGCAGTGGTACCTTACTGGTACTGTATTTGGTAGGCTTGTCATGATAATTACGTTATTGATTTATTGTGCAATAAATGAACATGACCTCGATCTTTTTTCTGACATTGATATTGTGCGTTGTGTTCATGTGCATGTTTGTTTACATGAGAATGTCACCAACATTTTAGCCAACACGATGCCAGAGTATACAGCAGCATTTTCCCAACTATTACAAGACTCTGGCAAAGCAATTCTCCCTTTTCTATTTCTCTAAAATCCCACCTACGTGTGCTAGTCAAAGGAAAAAAAAAAACACTTCAAAGAAGACAAAGTGTAGCTTACCGGTAGCCTGCAGCTGCACTTTTGGAGGGGAAGACGTACAGTCCTGATAGGCATTAGCTTGCCACCCCTTGACAATGAGCACAAAAGCCTGTCGTTTGTAATTTTTATCTTCCAACAACTTCATCCTCCACTCCTCGGCCATTTATTGCACTTTGAAAGGGTCTATTTGCTTTATTTTGCTATTTGCTATTTCTGGGTCAATATATCATCCAGCAAAAGAAGTTATTGTGACAGGCCTAAGTGTTGTCATGTGAATTTTAACAATTTTCTGTTTTTATCAGTGATGTGTGTTTATGTGTACTGCAGACCGGAGCCTCTGCTAACACTGTCAACCACAGATCAACACGATAGCGGTGTAGCTTACATGCAAACTGAACAGTTTGACTCATATCACGTGTGCTTCTTATATATTTAAGAAATAGGGGAAGAGGAAAGCAAAACTGCCTGTACTTTGCTAAGTTTGCCTCCAGGCTGAAGCATCAGAACACAGCAGGTTATTATCTTTTTCTTAACTGGTTCATTTAATTTGCACAAGTGTCTATAGATTCTAGTTGTGTCTTCGCACAACTGTTTGTACATCTGTTTGCGTGCATGCATGTGTGAACCTATAAAAAGTGTGTCATAGCTCTTCCTGATAAGAGCCGGGTGTTAAACAGCAGCAGATCAGATTGACTTTCCTCCCGTGCAAGATCTTAATCAAGCGTCTCTTGTGAAAATACGAGCTCCAAAAGCCCGTCTTCATTTCCTCGTCTATTTATAACAACAACCGCAATCTGATGGGGAATGAGGGCTCTAAAAGTCAATGAGGGGGATTTAATAGTGACAGTATCTCTATTAGGTTGTAAAAATTGTATTGCCTGTATGTTGAGTCATATTTCAGATGGTTGTAAAGGTCATTTCCTAAAAATAAAACCCTACCTTATAGCAGGTTTCAGTTCAAGTATTCAAAATGGAAACTTAAACTTAACATTTTAATGTACATCTGCATTTGCAGGGAGTATTTCTTACCACAGTGCATCTACAGTGACTGACCTGTGTATGTGTTGAAATGACTTGTGGGATAAACTAAATCCTGGAAGTGAAGGGAGGGCAACCAAATGAGTGTGGGAGGATATTACTGTGGGTGTGATAATATATCACCATTACTGTAAAATGCTTCTAGTACATTTTCTGGAAATCCTTTTGAAATGATAAAATAATCAGATAAAGGGATATTTTTATAACAAATACCTCATACCAATCCTTGACAAACTAATGTTGGGACCTCTCTCGGTGCTTACTGATTATTGTAAAATAAGAATGATGATCAAACTAGACTTGGGATGCAAATAATAATTATTATCCTTACTATTTTCTTGATTTACCATTAAATCTCTTGGTCTATAAAATGTCCATCATGTTTTTTTTAACCAAAAAGTATGCCTCAAAATCACATTTTTGTCCAACCAAACTCAAATATATTTAGTTTACTTTCACATAAAACACACAAAAAAACCCCATTAAATCTGTACTACGGCAGTGATATACCGTGGTATGAAAGTTGACGGTTATCATGCCATGTACGTTTGCTCATCTACGATTTTGGTTACAAGTTTCAATTATTCTTATAAAATATCTGTTTAACTGAAAAAACTTTTCTGTTTTAATTTCAAGGGTCATTGTAACTGATAGTAATAATTGTATAATAATAATTTTCTGAGATGGTTATTGCACCATGAAAATCTCATATCTTTGAAACTCTAATTTGTACAGTTAAGAAGCTTTAGTTCTTTATTTTTGTGCATTTGATAAAGTAAGACAAAAGAGAAAAAAATACAATAAAATAAGAGAAATTGCACAGATGGAATTGATAAAATCCCTGAGAACTTTTAAAATAAAGCCATTTAAGATCATTAAAATTAAAGACAGATGTATCTGCTTATCAGCAGTTTACAGACATATTTTTTAAATATCTAAAACATAAAAATAAATTTTAAAAAATGATTTCCAAACAAGTTGTACTAAAGATAAGCAGAAACCATGGACTTAAACAATAAATCAATTTTCTGAATATTATCCAATCAATTACATGTCAACTACCTCATTGGTTCGTCACTTGTTTAAGCTGAGATACTTTAACCCTTGAATCGATAAGCACAGATAATAAGCTTCTATCTCAGCTGTTACGCAGCTTTGACGACATGTAAAGAAACATGTTTTTTTCTTGCTGAGATTTACATATTGCTCTTTCTTCATATAAATTGGAGCAAAATGTCACTGTTTGGCAGCTGTAATTCCTCTGGATATTCCCTTGATTTAAGAGATGACAGCTTCCAGAAGAACACTTTACACAGAACTAAATCCTGGCTACATATTTCTGATTTTTTTTCTCTTTCCAAAAACACCCGTAATGTTGTACAGAACCGCTCAGACTCATAGAAATGACCCAGTTAATGACCCGCGCACTCGCAGCCTCGCTCTGACTCTCCTCGACAGTTGGCAGTCGTGGAGCAGTGATAGGAGGATAAGGGTAATAGTTGTAAAAGTACTCATTTTTTCCTGCCTGGGGCTCCAGATTGCTGGAGTGCTAACACTACATGCATGCGCACACACACACACACACTCACACACACACTTACTCAGTCACACTCAGTATCTCATGAAAACATCGCATGCTGTGAGAGCATCCAGAGATTATAGCTCTAAAGCCCTCCTGAGATGCAGGCTGACCTGGCACATTTTACAGAAGCTGCTGAAGAGGGTTAGTACCTTCTCGTCGGCCTTTTAACCCCTTTAACCATGTCAGCTCTTTCAATGCAACCCTTGACCTTTGACCCCTCACTGGTCTGTGTGGTCCAACTGAAAAAACCAAGCTCATTTGCAATGTGATTGTGTTTTGCTGTCTCCTGTTTGGAGTGTAGTTTAAGCTCTTTTGAGAGTTTTTATTATTATTTTTTGTGAACTTCATTCTATGGGGGATTGGAGTCAAATAGTGTAAGTAGAACATATAATTAGAGCTGAGAATGCATTTAATTAGTAGGGACTGGAAAACTCATGTATTCATTCATCCTACCGCCCGTCCTATGTGTGAACAAGACTTTGTGTATATACATATGTGCGTGTGTGTGTGTGTGTGTGTGTGTGTGTGTGTGTGTGTGTGTGTGTGTTGTTTTTTTGTTTTTTTTTTTTTTTTTACTATTTAGAATTTAAACTTGTTTTCCATTTTTGGCCAATTTACATTACTGTTCTATTATGTTAGGGTTTTTTGTAAGTACTTGAGCACTCTATAAAAACTGAATGTTAGTCCTCATATATGGAAGTTATTAAAAATGCCCATCCTATTATTAGTCAGTCAGGAAAAGAAAATTAATTGGCAACCGTTTTTCTCCTCTCTGACAGACTGAATATTTTTAACTTTTGATGGTCTGACAAAACTAGAAAAGGTCACCTTGGACTCTGAAGTTTTTTTTTTTGTTTGTTTTTTTTTTTACCCTTTTTTGACCAATATTTACAAATCCTTGTTTAAAAAATAACCGTCAAGTTAACTGATAAATCTGCACAATATGAAAAAAAAATCATACTGCAATTATTTTAAAAGATATTGTGATATTAGTTTGCATTTAGTTTTCACTGTAAAAAAAAAAAAGAAAAAAATATATTTTTTGCTGGGGTCTGTACTAAACAAGCATTCTCCCTTACATCTGGATTATGATTTTTCAAGTCAAGGCATAAGATCATCTTTAAATTATTCATAATAATATGTTATGACCTATCAAGCAAAATCATTAAGTTGCAGCTGTACATTTAATACAGTTTTTGGTTTCTTTTATTTTCTTTTTGCTATGAGAAATTTAAAGCCAAGTCTGCCTGTCTTAAAGGTTTGACAATTCTTCTGCTTATCATGTATTTCAGTTTGTTTCTTGTGAGTAACTTGATTAACAATAGAATAATGTCATCTAATTTTCACTGTTACAGAAACAACAACCAAGGGTTAATTTCTCTTTCCTTTTTTATGCATGTGAGATTTAGCTCCTACACATGTCACCCTGTGTGACCGTCATGCTGAAATCCCATTTTACTCCTACAGAGCTGCAGTATATGTTTTGATTGGAATTATTAAAAGAGGAAGAAGAAGAATTTGTCTCTTGTCGGTGCACTACATCAGTCCAAGTCAAACAAGCTGTTGCCTGGAGAGAAAAACAAAAACACATCAAACATCCATCAGTGAAACAATTAGATGCGGCAATCCATAAACCAGCTGTTCTTTGACTAAACTTGATGTTATTCCCCTGTTTGCTGTTATATTTATTAAGAAACAAAAAAAAAAGATGATGACAATACTAAAGAAGAGCAGTTAGCACACAGTGATATTTTAACCCCTGGCCGAGGTTCAGAGCGACGCTCCCGTGCAGCTGTCGGAAAGTTGTCCCCCACGTGCAGCTCCCGGCACACTGTGAAGCTGCTGGCCTTCAGAAATAATGTCACGGGAGGGCAGATGAGGAAACTCAGAGGAAGATGTAACTGAAAAACTCATCACATCTCAGTAACCAGTCGGATTATAGAATAACAGTACATTCAGTGCTGACATGGCATCATTACTCATCTACCACGCATCTGCAATAGAGGCACCATAAATTAGTCAAAATGCCAAAAAAATGGCAGAAATGCAATCTAGCGCATCTGAAGTGACGTGGTCTGGAACAGCAGAATTTGAGTTTTTTAATACGGAGCGTCAGACTAGGGCAGCAACTAACTTGTCGATCATCTGTCAATTATTTTCTCAATATTCGTTTACTTGTTTGGTCTGTAAAATGTCAAAAAATGGTGAAAAAATGTTGATCAGTGTTTCCCAAACCAATTATAACACTCTCAATTGTCTTATTTTTTCCATAACCCAAAAATATACACTTCACTGTTAAAGGAAAAAATCACATTTAAGAAACTGCAATCAGAGAATTTTTACTTTTTCTTCCTAAAAAAATACTTCAGATTTGTTGGTAATCAATTTAATAATTGACCTTTTAATTGATTCATTGATATTTGCTACAGCTCTATTCTAGAACTTGTTACTTAAGATCCTGTCGTAAGTCAGTGCATCCTTATACAATGGTTCATAGGAAACCTTATGACAATGCTCAAGTAATGGTTTGCATCTAAAGAATTAGCGCCCCGTGAATGGCGTTGTCACATCATATATGTGACTTAAAGTTGCATACTTAATGTAAAAAAATCATGCTGACAAGGTGTCTCAAAGGCTCAGACACACTAAACTGACATCAAAGAACTAATGGTGATGAAGGCCGACTATATGACTGTAACAGAGTATAGCAGCAAATTTCTACGGTGAAAAATCACCAATAAAAGCTTCAAAACACAATTGGACATGTTCCAGCAAGAGTATGATCCGTAAAGAAAACAGAATGCGTTTTTTACTCTTAAATACTGTATGTTTACCTCATTATTTGAAACTTTTACCCATGTGACATTAATATCTGACATTGTAACATTATCTTAATATGGCAGTAAATAAGGAAAAGCACAGTGTTTCTCTATTGAAATAAACTCAAAGATTGGGAGAGGAAGACACAGTATGTTGGTGTTGAGCAAAATCCCCAAACATGCTGTTTCCAAATCTTCTATTGTATTCAAACTGTGTGAATCCTTAACATCAACCAGTAACCTCTTTGTCCTCTCACAGCCCCTCTCCTGAGCTTTTTTAAGCCTTAGATTTTGAAAAACAAAAACAAAGGACAATTGGACGTTTGCAAAAGTGGTATGAATGTTTTATTTCATAATGTCACAACACCATTGTGGCGTCGAGAGTCTCTTGAGAGTTTCATGGTGAAAACATTACAACAATAACAAGTTAAAATGGTCATACTTTTATGACACGCCTCCTTTGTTTTGTAATGTTCGAGCAATGTCATCAGTCCAAAGACTCTGAACTCAAATACTTGCAAATACATGGGAAAAAACACAATGAGCAGCTTGGTTTAAAAAAAAACAAACCATAATATTACTTCCAGAAATTGCAAGAAAATAGTTGATTTGAAAAAAATATTTTTAAAAGAAGGGAAAAAACTGGTTAAAATGGTTTTAACTATTACTATATTTATATTTACCATAATTACACATTTTAAATTGTGTTACAGAAAATAATGATTTTTAAACCTTTTTTCTGGTAAATTTCCCTTTTTTTGTTGCTAATTTTCAACATTCTAACTTTTTTTCAAGTTATTTCTTCTAAAGTTGCTCTTTGCCTCCCTTTATTTAAAAAGGCAATTTATCAGGTCTGAAGGGGTTAAAGGGAAGTAAATCTAAAAGTAAAACATTCTAAGTGAACGTCTAAGTCTACCAAACAAGTTTCTGACAGCCAAGCGTGACTCAGTTTCACACTTAAAAAAAGGGGCCATTCATTCTTAAATAAAACTCTTGATTTTGCAAAAGTTGGATCCTTATTTCACGAAAACTCTTGATGCTATAGTCACTCGTCCCGCGTCATTTTACCTCCTTCCACCGCCTCCGTGGCTCTCATATAACCCGATTCCCCCGCTGCTAAAGGCTTCCCGAGGGCGTTTTGGTGGATGATGTTTAGCGTTTGACGATCGCTTTCAGTACGCGTGACCCAGTTCAGTCAAGCTGTCGTGGCGCATAAGAGTCTCCTATCTCCTACTTTTTGGTATCTTCTCTTCCTCCTCCTCCTCCTCCTCAGCCATTCGAGGTGCTCCCCTCGCTCCGTGCATCTGCGTGCCAGCAATTAATAATTGAGCATTTCATTCGTGTCATCTCCGAACACGAGGAAGAAGCATAAAAAGATGGAAGGAGTCTGGAGGGAGGCGGGTGGAGATGAGCAGAGGGAAAAGGAGAGTGGATGCCGTTGGAGGATTTTGCAGTGTGTCAGTAGGGTGTGCTGTCTACAGTCTCATTAGTTCTGCAAGGAAAGTGTGGAGAGGAGGAGTAGACTTTGTTCTCAGTGATTAGAAAAAAAACTCAGTCAGCACAGTGAGGCTTGGTGTGAATATTTGTGTGTGTGTGGGCGGGTTTATAATAAGTGCACTCATCCTTTACCTTTCTGTAAGCACAAACCAGTGCGACCATGCTGACTGGGTGTTGATTTTAGCTTTTCTTTCCCCCCTCTGGTTTCAATTTGAAAAGTCTCTCAGACCAGGTGAAAATGTTTGGCGATAATCACGCAAGCTGCTGCCTTATTACCACCCGAGCACCTCCGAGTACAAGGTCTGATTTCAGCGTGATGAGCAGACGTTCTGTTTCTGTGATGAGGCGACTATTTCAAGAGCAAACTGGTAAACACACAGATGGGAGGCTTCACAGAGACAAACAACCATTTGAATTTCTGGTCAAATTGATGCAAAGATAATTACAGGTTTTCGCACCCTCGAGTGAAGCTTAACGGTAACACCTGAACTGATGCAGACTGATCAGAATGCAGCAAAAATGGTTCTCTCACCTCTTTTTTTAAAAAAAACTTTCAAAAACAATCTTTACTGTTTTTAAAAAAGTTTGTTTCTGTAATTTATTTGTTTCATTGCATGAGAAATTTGATGAGGAACTCAACTGGGGCTGATTGGTCAGTGTTGGTTTGTCAGTGAGCATCTGTCACCCTAATTTTTGCTGCGTGTCCCACACCGTTGGCCCTTGTCGGCCCTTGTTGGCCCTTGTCGTCTTTTATTTGGCTGATTTGTTGAATTGGCTTCGGAAAGGGTGGAGCCCATCTGTGAGAGAAATCACGGCCCCCAGGACTGCCACTCTGCCTTGATTCCAATGTTTTTTTCCAGCGGCCACTCGCAGTATTGCAGCAAAAAATCCCCCGCAGCCAAAAAAGCTCCAAAGACCACCATCGTGTCCACCACCATGTCTGTAAAACTGTTGACAGGACGCCGCAGACTCCAAACAAGTTAAATTAACTGACTCTTTCTGTGAGGGATTTTTGATTCTTGGAGTTTTAATATTTGTAAACATTTCCTCGAAATCTGAGACATCATCACAGTATCTATCAGTAGAGCGGCCAAAGCCAGCAGGCGAAACGCTACTGCACATGTTCAGTGTACTGCATGCTGCAGAAGTAGGAGCAGAAGTTAGAGCTTTTTTGGCGTATGCACCATCTTGGCGTCCAGTATGTAGTTACTCTATCTGCTATGGAGGGTTATCCTCTCATGCAGGTGCAGAACACACGTGCTGGTTGGCCGTTGGCTATCGTCTTTGTGGTGATTTCAAGTACAACTAGAGACACAGGGAACACGAAACTGATCAAGCATGTAAACATGTAGAATCTCTGTTGTGTTCGAGAATAATAAATCATACAATCTGGTAAAAATAATCCAAACTTTTCCGGTCTTAGTGCAACTTAAGTTGAAATTAAGTTATATGAACGCAGTTTTTATTCGACATGCCTTTTTCTGTCCACTGCTGTTGAAACTTCAGTGCTCATGTTGAATTCCCAGCACCTGACACAGATGGTATCAGTGTTATGTCATGAGAATACTTCCCTCTCTAGATTTCTGCTTCCTCTTACTGTCACAGGGCTGTAACATGACATCTTTGATGTCTAAGGGGAATTTCTTTTTTAATCCACGATTACTTGTGTAAAAAAGATAATTTCAGAATTAAGTAAAAACTCACAGAATCCTCTATTTAAATCCAGGTAAAATGACTAAAGCAGTTCCCTCCGTGATATTTGAACTGACCTGCACAAAGATTGCATATGTTATATTTGTCCCCCGAGCCCTCCGGCCTGTTGCATTTAAGTAAAGGCAAGCATTAACTTCTTTATCTGTGTACATGGCATTTGTTTACATTAACATACATGACCTCTTTGATAATCCTGCATGTACTAAGCGCAGAAGACTCAATGTATCTCCGCCTCATGAGATTATCTGTTTGCAATCCCTCTGATCGCCATGAAAGTCCTGAGATAAGCGATGTGAGCAAGTAAACAAAACTGATACATTAAAAAAAGCTGTTCTCCTTCAGAAATTACCAGCATGCATTATTAACTCTGACAGCGTTAATTTAATTTCTGAATTTCGTATTTAGCAAGTTGTTTATCTGGATGCAAACTCGCCTCCGTCGAGTCTTTGAAGTTCCTTAATAAGGCCCCCGGTTCACCAGTAATGCCACGTAATACCTGAAAAAGTGTCTGTAATTTAGATTAAACTGCCAAAAGTGCTGCATAAGTGTGGTGGATGCTTGTGTCTGTGTGTGTGTGTGTTTGTTTACCAGTCATGTTGTAAGAACCTGACAGCCAGCTACATCATCCAGGGGTCAGCTCGAGTTTACTTCGTCTGCGATGCCCAATTTCCTCGTCTGTGTGTTTCAGCAGGGCCATGGGTGTGGGAGGATGAGAGATGATTCCTCAGTTCATTCATAGTTCTCTCTCGCTCTCTAACACAGTGTCTTCCTCATGTTTTCTTCTTTTTACTTTTTTATCTGTATTTGGCACAGTGAGCAGTTAGCTGATGCATTAAATCGCAAAAGCTGCATGTCACCGTGTAGATCAAGCAAACATAGAAAGTGGGACTGCAATAAAAGATTTTCTTCTAAATTTATATATAAATAGTTAGGTCTGACAAATGTCAGAAAATAGTAAATGCCCATCACAATTTCTCAAAGCTAAAGTTGATGCTCTTTGTATTCCTAAAGGACCAGAGACCTTTAAATAAAAAAAAAATATTCATTTTTATTTATTTTTTATGTCCTATTTTATGATATTTGTGCTATTTAATATATTTTTTAGAATGTTTTATTGGTATACGGCAATTTGGTCGACCTCTGTTTAAATGTGTCTTTTAAATGCATTTAGATTGGATTAGAAGCATGGCAGAAGTTATTGACATTTTGGCAGTTTTTCTTCAAGGGATAGTTTGGGGTTTTTTTTTGAAGTGGGGTTTGTATTAGTTCCTTTGGTAGTCAGTGTATTACTTACAGTCGATGTTAGCAGACGTGAAACCAGTTTAGAGAAGCAGGCTGGCAGGAGTTTGACGTGGAAGCTAAGGAATGACCTGTTGTAGAAGGTTCAGCAGTAAAATGTATTTTAGCCATGTAAAAAGAAGTCCCACCTAAAACAATCAACGTCGGTTTTACAGTACACTATAATTCGATTATTTTCACAGCTTTAACTTGCTGTCAGACAGCGATAACTGCTGTTACCGCTGTCTTCAGAGCCAGACTCCAGCAGTAATTTAACACACTTAACACACGAGCTTTTGGTCAACAGCTGCTTCAATCAGTCTTTTTGTTTGTCTTATTGTGTGATTTGTTTTTAAATGTTCCAATTCACAAATATTGCTCTTAAACTGCAGAATTAACATCAACTTAGAGTCGTTTTGTTTTGATAATCATCATTTGCATTCTATGATAATTTGTCTTCATTGTGTGTCTCTTTCTGTCTTGCAGTCCTGACGATATCGGAAGCTGCTGGTACATCCTGTTGTCCGGCTCCGTCTTCATCAAGGAGTCCATGTTCCTGCCCAGAAGCAGGTAAGAACATCGGCCATTTTGGTTCGGGGTTTTTTAAGGCTTTATCTCGGCATGAACATCTGAGCAGCTTCCTCCTTTCAAAGCATATTTGAAAAGACACATAGGGAGATAAAAAGCTTATTCTGCTCTGGCGGGAGAAATCCAATTTTAATTTATACTATCTCAAAAAAGTTTGTTTCCCCTCCTATCAACATGCTCTTATCCAGACAAGTAAACAGGGGTGATGCCCTTTATCCAAATTAGCTTATTTTCAAACATTGTTTGCAAGGGTTGAGGTTACAAAGGACACACCTGCTCGTTGTTGATTTCTCAAGAGGAGAAGTTTAAATCCAGTAATTGCTTTTTGTCTCACAATAGATTTTATTTATGTTGTCAGAGAAGAAAATAACTCAGGGGAAAGAGACCGCTGCTGCTGACTCAGGAGTTTTGCAACTTTTATTTCCAAAAAGTAGCAAATTTATGATTTTCTTCCAACCAGTGAATAAAATGTTAATATGCTGATCTCAAATATTGGGCTGCAAATTGGTACACGATTTCAATTTGCACTACTTGCTGGTATAATCCAAACCTTGATATTACTTCTCTTGGCTAAGAGATCGAAGCTCGGTTGGTGTCTTGCATTTTATTGCACGGCACCAGAGATGGCATCAGCATAACTTTCCTGCAATTCTGGAGAAACAAAGCGACTCTCCTGCATAAATGCTCTCTGTGCCTCCCTAAGGAAAAGTCCTAAACAGGAGGAGATGAAAGAAGGCAGCCTCAAATGCACCCTGATGTTTCAAAAAACATACACGAAATTCTCTTAAAAGACAAAATAAAGTCTTTCTGAAAATGTTACAACAGAAAAATAGGCGCGCAGAAACCCACATACCTGCAACTGTAGAGAAACAAAGCATGTTGAACATTTGTCTTGCACAAATACTGCATCTTTAACACTATAAACAGAGTCACAAAAAACTCTGCAGTAAACTTTAGCATGCAAGCTACCCTTGCTGCTACTCAGGTCTCTAAACACGTCTCTCATAAAAAGCAGATTTACATATAAAAATAATTAAGACTTTAGCTCCAAAATGTAAAAATATCACAACATTCACTTTACCCTTGTTTAAAGTAGCTTAGCTTCACAAGTGTCATGAGAATACAAAGAATAACAGAATAAAGAATAAAGGCAATCCTCCCCAGCAAAAACTCTCTTTTGAAAAGAGGAAATAAAGCAAGTGGTATTGCAAAACATCCAGCTGTTAAAATTATATGAATGCTAAACTTCCTCTTAAACTTCAAAAACATTTTCCATTCACACCAGAACATATTTACCACTGTAGAAACATGTTACCAACACTTATGAAAGCGTAAGAAAACGTGGAAACATATCAAAAGCGTTGACCCCACCAGACGTTTTGACCTGTACCCTTCAAAATAAAAGTCTCCTGTACATCCGCATAGATTCCTAGATTTCAGTATATAAACACTGACTGAAGGGTTTTTATCACACTTTCATGTAGTTGTAAGTAGATGACTACCTCTTGAGCAAAAGCAAATGTCACAGACCTAATTCTCTTTTTTTTCTGTGGTCATGTAGCACCAATTTCAAAAGTATTTGCGTATTTTGATGTTATAGACAGCAGGTTTCTTCATTTTATTTATTAATATTATTGTTTGTATATATTGTTTATTTATTTATTTGCATCATTTAGATGCCTGTGTGAGTCTTTGTATCATCTCTTTAAATTTGGACATTTTGCGGGTCCATGAGTGCGATGCAGTAGGCGGAGCTCACCTTGAGTTCTTGTTTTTTCCCCTCAGCAGCACTTTGTCACTCGCTCGGTGGATATTTGGTCTATTGATTCGTTTCCAACTGATCAGATAACATCAATGATGAGAGGAGCTGTTTGTAAGTGAAAGTACATGTTTAGACCCAGCAGGATGAATGGTTTTTCAATCCACATGACGTTCTGCTGTGCCTTCTTTGCCCAAAGTGCGCTATAAGTAACCCAATTCCATATATATTCCAATAACATTCCTAATAACCCGTCCAGCTACAAAAATCTATTTGTGGGGCCAGATGATTTAGTTGCCACAAATAAATGAACATGTGGAAACCCCTGCTGTATTTTAGCAGCTCTTTTAGCTGCATATAAATGCATAAGAGTGTACGCCTGCCATTTATTTCTGCATATTAATGCTAAATAGGGGGAGTGAAAGTAGTTCGATTTTTAATGTCCTGAATAGCAATCAGCTATTTTGATTTCAGTCTCAGCAGCATTGAAGGGAAATTATAATCTTATTTTGTTGAGATTCATAAAATTTTTCGAAATCACTGGAAACATCTCCATGATTTACATGTAATGTATGAACGTATACAGAGATCCAGTTTGTCAGCAGAGCCCTCTCTCCGGGCTGGATAATAATTATCTACGACACCCTCAGAGGACTTAAGATTCATGTTTCCCTCTCCAGCTCTCAGCCATCCGCTCACAGCAGTGATCACCACCTCTAAAGCCAAGACTCAAATGTTAAAAAGCTGCGATTTCACAAGTGGATCTGTTACATGAACCATCTCTGTGGGCGTCTTGAAAACAATGATCTTTTTCATCCATTAGGCTTGCATAACACACACCTACGGACACTAGGAGCACTCGGGCGCCGTCACTTTAGCCCGCGGAGCAGAGCTGTCCTGGCAGCTCTGCGGGGGTCGGCTGTGGTCATTCTCTGGATTCACATGAACGTGGGAGGCATTTAAAACGGAAGACTTGATCGGAAATGTGACACAAAGCTGCTCAAATATAACCTTTTCAGTTTTGCCAAGGTGAAAAATGTGTGTGTGGGATGCCGGAGGGGGATTTGCAGGTATTGGCAGATTAAAGTTAATGCCCGACCGCAGTCGCTGGGGAAGACAGGGCTCTGAAAATGTTTACTAAGCATATGTTGCAAGGAGGTCTGTGCAGGGGTCCAGTGTGCTGCATGGGACTGTGTGTGGTTGATAATTAGCTCACTTTTGTTGAGAGGGATGACAACTGCATTGCACAAGACAGTCTTGTCTCTGTCAACTGCACTGAATTATATACATGATGCACAAAATGAGAACAGTATTGTTTAAATCACAATATAAAACAGAAGAATTTGACTTGGGAACTCAGTGTTAGGGAGCATGGCAACAGCTAGATCAACACACTGACACGAAAGCCACAGAAACAACAGGACTTCTGCATGTACAGTGGTGCATGTATCAGTCAGCAGCCCATACAACCTCCTTTTGTATTTAAAGTTAACTTTGGTATTTTTCAACCTGGATTTCTTTTGAGATTTTTTCCATAAGGTTGCCCGACACTTAGAATTACAGTCTAAGTCTGTCAGCGACAAAAACAAGCATGTAGGGATGCACAATAATATCAGCAAGTCATTGGTGTTAGCAGATATTGGCTTTAAGATAAAATATCGGAATTAGCCAACATGTTGATATCTGTTGATATGACAAACCAACACACACGCACACATACACATATATTTTACTGACAAAGAGAACATGTTTAAAACATCAACCCTAAGTTGAAGTTTGTTTCTTATTTTTCAGAAGAATAAAAATCACATACATTGAAGAGCTTTCTATTTTATGTCTCCATCAGCTGGTGGGAGATCACAATAAGAGTATGCAAAATATTATTCTAATTCCACTCCAGAAGAGACTTGATGATCACTAAAATAAGGTGGAGAAAAAAAGTGAACATATTGATTACATCATCAGAGTTGTTTTTATATCAGCATTTCAGATATCGGCCAATTTCCCCCCTAAAAACAACAACTATACTGTGCAAACTCTAACTTTTAGTGGATGTAAATTGATGATGGTGGTTACACTGCAGCCCTGTTTGTGGGTGGCAGCTGCAGCAGTCTCTCATAATACTGGACCAATTACAGAAACTGTTGTTCCAATTAGTCACTTAGAAACACTAAAAAGTTTGAAAACAGGGTCCAGGTCGAAAAATACAGAAGTTAACCTTAAATGCACTCAGACTTACACACTGTCAGACTTGGGACTGTCCTCACCAGAAAAATGACAGCACTGCTTGTTTTTGACAACAATTTTGACATTTTCTTGACAAGCAACCTCTTGTGATTGTGTGAATATCGACCGTCCTCTCAGAAGCAAAGGTGGAAGTAACATGATGTTGTTGCAGCATCGTAAAACCTCCTAGAGAAGATGTCAGGTGTGTGGTTGGGTGAACAAAGCTTGCATCCAGTATCCCACCAAGGTTTCTTTTAACCATGACTGTGATTTTTCTCATAACCTAAACCAAGAGGTTTTAGTGGCCAATCTTGACCACAGAGGCGTGTCAATAACACACAGCCAGCACATATAAAGCCCATGTTAAGTAGTGTTAACATGTTAAGTAGTGCCCGATGACGATATGATCTGATAAGTCCACAGCACAATAAATCAACACAATCACTGTGGAAAGATAAAGATAAAGCTCTCTAGTTAGCACTCTGTTCCAGCCTCTGCCACCGCCCTTGTATGTCTGCCGCATTAAAAACATCATTCTTGAGGGGAAATGAAGCGAGGCTTATTTCCCCGGTGACAAGAAGACATTTTTGAAATGACACACACAAAATGACACATTTCTGGTTCAAGTTTTCAAGGAGGGCTCGGTCATGAAACTAACTCAGCACTCGAAATAATAAAATGGTGTAAATTTTCAAATCAAGACGGAAAAAGGAATTAATGACCATTTTTTCATCATAGTGGTTGCATGGCTTTTCCATGGTAACAGTGCCAGTGGAAACTTTATAACAGTGTGTCAGTCTAAAGCCTTGTTTGCACCTGGTATTAATATGCATCTTGGTTAATTAGACTTAAGTGAACAGCTTGAAGTGCAGGCGTGAATGCATCCACTTTGTCCTCAATATGTCTTGAAATGTGATCGCTCAGGCAGCATTTGGGGGTGGTCTGAGCTGCATATGGCCACATTCTTTCAGCGGTCTGTACACGAAAGTGTCTGGGGTCACATTGAAAGATAGTACATGAGGAAAAAGGTAATGCCTGTGCACTTACTCCATGCCACATAAGTTTATTTATGACAACATTTCAATCCTAGGATCTACGTGATGTGTGTGTAACTATCTTCTTCAAGACTGAAAGATTGCCTACTCAGCATACATCTGAGTTTTGTTATCAGACTCCCTGTTGTTAAAGAAAACTTTCTGTTGCTGCCTTTACACAGGTTTGACCCTAGACTGTATGTAAAGATGGATGACGTGCCCCCACTTCCCACTGCTGTGCTTAAGTGAGGCTAAAACATACCTTTATGTAACTCACACATTTCCATTTTATTAAGGCTCAAAGTTACATATATTTAAGGGCATTGCCACTTTGACTGACAACTGTCTGTAAGGCGTCACCACAGTCTTTGAGTCGGCTCCACCCTCTTGTACAAATAGGATCACATCTGGCTATAAATAATCCCGGATTGATACAGCTAAAATCCTGAGCTCAAGACTTTAAAACAGGAGTCCACAAATTAACAACTTCATTTTTGTACAGTTTGTTATACAGAGAGAGGGAGCGGGGAACAGAGGGGCCAAGTGAATCAATATGCTGCATGCAGCTCCACAGTGAAATCCATTTTTACCCATTTTAAATGGTAAAACAAAAATACTGATATTCTGGCAGGTTCACAATTAAATCAGTGTATGAGAAACACTGCACAATCCCCTGCAGTCTTTTGCCTTAAGGCAAACCAATAAATTGGCACTGAGGTGTGTATATAGGATGATAAACCTCCTGCAGGCTAAAAACTGATCATACTGATTGATGTATGGATTTAATTGCATATGGAGCAAGGAAATTAGATCCCATCACAAGTGGTCACACGAGAAGCATGTGGATTTTAAAGCCAGGCATGAAGATACAGACTACAAGCTGTCCGCAAGTGATCTGATCACCCAACACGTATGTTAATACCAGGTTTAAACAGGCTCTTAATGTAAGCCATCTGACATCACAAGAGGATGCATAACTGTCATACTTCCTGCTTCAACAGGTGCTTCAGAAGTGACATATTTAAATATTAACTGGTTGCTCACATGTTGAGGTTTTTTCAACATTAACGGCCTCATAAAACCTAAACCGTCGTATCATTTTAAAAATCAGACGTCACTTTCAGTTTACATTTCTCTCTCCATACCTGTAAAAAAAAAAGGTATCTGTTATTAATGGATTTTTTAATAGCCATAGCAACAAAGAAAAAAAGAAATGGTGAGGGTAAAATAGCTGGTAGGGGAAATTGGTTGTGACATGAGGAACTGAATGAACTCCAGCGGGACTTCCTGAAGCTTTTAAAGATGTGGTGGAATTGGGTTTCAGACAGGCCCTACCCAGAAATGGCTGCTCGTATCTACTCTGGCAGCAAGGTTGAAAACCTGATACGCTTCCATCATTCACTCAGCGCTCCTCTCTCTGCGCTCCCCCGCCCCTCGCTGGCCGCTGTAGTGAGATGTGATCCAGGGGGAAGAGCAATGACTCAGTCATTAAGTGAAGAAGCTCTGTGCCTTATTTAACCCAGAGGCCAGCGTGAAATCAAATACAACCCAAATAAATAAATAAATATTAGTAAGCGGGTGACACAGATTTAAAGCATGCAGAAGCATGTGCTGTGTAAAACATGTAATTAAAGGGAATCAGGTCAGGTTCTGGTAACATGATGATGATTTTTGTCAGATTAGGAGATCACAGTGATGTGATCCATTTTTGCTGTGTTTTGGCAGACTGCACGTTGGATACAGACCAATCACAGTCCGCCATCTTTCATGACATAAACCAATGAAGCATCAGACGGACCTGTCTGTTCTGCCCGGCAGCACCAACAACAAATATTAATGTGTAATAACAGTTTTATGAATGAAGCTGAATGAGTGAATGAGTGATCACTTATTGGTGAATGTAGGCTCTGTCTTCTGTCATTGTATAGAAAAAGAAACAGGGTGAGTGTGTGGCTGTGTAGCATACCTACATTTGAGTGCCGTGGGTGACACAAGGGGCCGCAAGTGTGATTGATTTGGTTTGCCTCTGACATAATGAAAAAAAGATCATTTCTTTTGATTCGCCATGTGGTAGCGTGGAAACAACAGTTTGTGCTCCTGTTTATTGGTCTACGTTGCAGGACATGTTGTAGTCATGTTGTTGTGTCGGCCGTCTTCCACTATAACACACCACAAATGAAAATCAGAAAAGACATCAACATCAATAGCTAGTATTTTATTCAGGTGACTCATCAAGCAATTTCAAAAAGGCAGCAGGAAACAGAGTTTAAAAAAATGACAAAAATAAAAAAGAGCCCCCAACAAAACAAACACATTGAAACAAACAATAGATAAAATGAGCGTCTATTTACCAGAAGAAAATAAAAAATAAATAGGGTGGTTATCTTTACAGGTTGTAAACTTACTATCATACTGTGCATTAGTCTAACTGCATGCTTTGTCAGAATAAACATTTTAATTTGGTTTATGAAGAAGATTTTTGCAGCATTTGACACAGAGTTGTTGGTTGGGTTCGAATTTTCCTACAGAAAAGTTGCAAATGTTTGAGTTTTAGGAGTTATTTAAAAAATGATTTGTTACTAAAAATAAGATGTGATGATGCTGCAAGTCTCAGTTTTCTGCAACTGTGCAACTTTTTAGGAATGGACAGAAACAGAATTTGGCAAAGCATGTAATAATCACCTCTTTCTCCCAAAACATCGGCATTTATGTAATTATATAGATATATGTAATTAATACAATAATGTAATTACTAAGGAACATGTTAAAATATTTTTAGTTACATTATCAGTAAATACCCACTGTGTGGAAGTATTAGCTTCCACCCTGATATACACTTCATTAACCCCGGTCTGGTTTTACTTCCCTGCTGCTGCCTACATTTATCATCACTATCAGTTGGCTGCTGTCAGGACTTTACCTCCGGGCATTCACTGAACAGTTTCCTGATTATCAGCCTCGTATTGGAAAACTAAAACCACCAGTCTTAACTGAATCAGCACATATCAGCTGCGGGGGATTCAAGTTAGCGCAGGAATGTCAGCCGTGTTTGTGTGAACTGCTGGAAGAAAAGGTCAGTAAAGCACCAAATCATTTCTTGACAGCCGGCAGCAGCTCAGGCGGACTCATCTGTGACTGTAGATGACAAACTGATCCAGTAATAATTTATTCTCTTATTGCGCAAACACAGATCTTACTCATTTCTTTTCAGCATTGCTCGTATGTTCTGTGGAAGCAGACAGCGATAAGTTGTTTTTTTTTTTTTAAGGACAAGTAATGTGTACATTGAAATGACAGCACTCTGAATCCAGCACAGAGGCAAGATAATCGTAATGTTCAGTTTAGAAGGTTAGCAGTAAGTTTGAAGGTTGATTTTTACTCTTCACGTGGAGGAAAACAACACTGACTGTAACTGCAAACTTCATGTTTAGCTACGTGGTTGATGTGGTTACTCATGGGGTGTTGAAACATGTCTACTACAGTTTCGTATGATTTCAAAACTGTGACGGGAAATGTTTTCCTCTTTTTAGATTAAAACACCTTAAAATAACTTTTCTGGTTCATTGCCTGTAGAGACTCGAATGAGCACAGGTACCAGCGTAATTTGGCCACTGGCCTGTAGAACTGGCTTCTCTGAGAGAAACATTTAATTTGCGTGACTCCTTCAAATGTGGAATTCAACTTAAAAGTGCTGAATAGTTTACTGTGTTCATGAGCTGTTCGACCTTAAAGGCAACAACATTTAAAGGGACACTCCACTGATTTTCACACGGTCGCTTTTATAATGTCTTCTCTTGATCTGAAGCAGTGTTGTTTAATAAATTCAGGTTATCTTGGCTTTGATTGGGCTACTTTTTATTTTTAAGAGAAAATCTGTGACATAAATTGAGGCCATTGGGGACAGATGTATTTAATGGTCTAATGTGGAGGAATTAGTGGCATATAGCGATGAGGTTGCAGATTACAACAAACTGGAACTTCTCCCATAGGCCATGTTGGAGAGCTACAGTCGCCACTGTGAAACCGGGAAAGCACAAATGGCCCTATCTAGAGCTAGTCAGTAAGTTTCCATGCACAGTTTAGTCTACGGTTATAGCTCAATTAGGCCATTTAATTGGACTGCTGGACACCTACTTGGTACCTTTGTATTGTTTCGTTTTCTTGCCTTCTTCTTCTTTTGTTTTTCCCAGCTTTCATCTACAAATATATGCTGTTCAACTTTAGGGTCAAAACCCAGTGCAGGGATTGTAGAGCATGCACAGAAGGCGTGCGCCATTTCAGGTCAGATTAAGGCGTATTCATGAAGAACTAAATCGACCCCCAACTGCATTATCTGAGTGTGTTAGTCCGAGTTCTAGAAGTTTGACAAGTTAACTCGTATTTTAAAAGTCCAGTTTTAGTCTGACTTATACAATAATTTGACTTTCTTTAACATCATATAAACATTTTGAGTATTTGGTTGTTTGAAGTTAAAAAAAGTTAAAAATTTAAAAAAAACAACAACAATGATTTAGAAATAACATAACGTGAATATTATACTCCATTTAATTGACTAATCCCCCTAAATCCTACACATTGGACCTTTAAAGTACCTGGTTTAATGACGTTGCATTATGGGAATTGTAGGCCTCTTAGAGTTTGACTCATGTTGGAAAGTAAGTCAGGATATCTCGGTCTCTGCTGCACCTCTGTTAACTCTTACAAGTCCCTGAACTACATAGAAGGTTGAGAAACAGAGTTAGACAAACTTGACAAATGAAGTTGAATCAGCAACTCTTCAATTAGGGTTTAAAATTGACAAGAGTTGCTTGTTGCCAGTTGTGTTTTTTTTTCTCCAGTAAAGCAGTTTAAAGTCTAATCCTTTCTGCCATGCTGCCTACTTATTACATTTCCAGCTGTATTGTTAGCTAAACCATAAGTACAAAATCTGGCTGAAGTAGGAAAAAGCTAGAGCTATGACATCAAAAATGTTACATGCAACCCTCAAAAAAACAAATCAACTAAAAATGTGTTTTTTGGGAGATATATGACAAGTGGTTAGGTTTTACTCATGTTTTAAATTTGACCTGGAATTTGTTATTGATCTGAGTCACGTGTGTACAAAGAAAAACACTCATAACAAGCTTCTGTAGTGTAACTTTTTGCGGACTGGAGGAAGAAATCAAACAAACAAGAATATCTGACAGTTAAAAAATATGTTCACAAAGATGATTTTTGCAAGGTTCAGAGATGAGGAAGAGGAACATAAAGCATGCTGGTGATATTGTTGTTTTCTTTATTCTCAATCTATTCAGTTGAGTTAACAATCAGCTTGACTTTTAGGCTATTTGGACCAAAATTTTAAGTTACAATAACTGGCGCATTATCACGAAGAAGCTACTGTTGATGCGGAACTGCCAAACTTTTTCTTTCTTTTTTTAGTTCTACAGAATACATGAGAAAATATGTTCATGAGTAACCTCTACCGAAAGGGGAGGACAGACGCTGTCCTCGCCTAACCACCCCTCCATAACACACATACGCACACACAGACGCACGCACACACACTCGCTTGTATCTGTAGCAGGAAGTGAGTCGTACGCTGGAATGCTGGCTGAAGTCAACGCAACACATTACACACACACACACACACACACACACAGAGAGAGAGAAAGAGGGAGAGAGAGAAAGGGGGCAGAGCCATTGGGCAGAGGCTGAACCACACACACATTCAGAGCCACACACTCCCAATCTCACACAGCAACACTCGCGTGTTCGCAGGACGATATGCCGCAGTCACACCAAAGTCTCGGGACTTGGAACATGCTTGTCGGACTCACCGTGGACTAACAGCGGGGGGATAATTTAGAAGGAGGGATCCTCTTATCTTATCAGGTGTTGGTGTCACTCCAGGAGCAGTTTAGAGAGTCGGGGGTGAGTGTTTGGACTATACTTAACTCCTGTTTCTGCCTCACTGAAGCTCAGCCTGAAACTCCTGTGTTTTTGGTTGTAATTTAAAAATCTGACTCGTCTCTGAGCCGGGAGCTGGTTGCAGTAAAACCTTCTAGTCTGGAATGTGAAACACGACTTTGATGTTATTTTGGATCTGTCAGAGTGCAGTGTGTGCCGCCAGTAAAAGGGGTGTGTGTTCTTCGTGTTTGGAGGGGGGGCTTTCGGCAACCTTGAAACCAAAACAAAGATGGAGCTCCTGCTGAGGGGAAAACGTGTTAGAAGTGGTTTAGAGATGCAGCTGTGATTGACTGATACGTGTCGGAAAAGTTTTGAGCGGCTCGCCTAGTCGCTCGCTCTCTCTTTCTAAAACTTCAGTGCCCTTTTCTCTTTGCCATTACGATGTCGGTGGAGTTGTATTTTGGGAAAGTCAAGAGTCATTCGTACATTCTTGGCTTCGGTGTCAGCTTCTATTTCAGAAGTGGCAGGGTTAAGGTTCGGGGTATGTGTGCGGTGTGCCACGCCGTTACTCCGAGGAATTCTGTTTATGTTTGCACGGGGAGAGGTGGTCGGATGGTCAGCTGCAGCTCACAGGGGATGCTGGTAAACCCGTCAAGCCTGGATGCTGTTTTCATTGACAATCGCTCCCTCCTCTGACCTCCCCTTCACTGAGCCAGCTCTGAAGTCTTGCATAACCAGGGAGTTTAATCTTTGTCCTTCTCAAGGGTCTGCTGGGTTAAAAAAGCCGGTGTGCCCTCTCACCATTTACTCAGTTAAACGGATTAACAGAGTGAGGAGCCCCCCCTCCGACCTCCTCCTTCAGCTCAGACCAGGGGTGCAGATTAGGGATTGCACTGGTTCAGTCAGACGGCAGAATGGATCTGAGGCTTTGGCGGTGGGCTGCCGGGCTCGCAGAGTGAAAGGCTGGTGATGCATGTGGAATGACATTCCAGACGCCCAGTCTCGTTGTATAACGGGAGGGGAATGCGAGGCCACAGAGGCAGGGGAGATGTCGGTCAGTCAACTGAGAGAGGGCTTCAGGGTTTCATTTGAAAATGAGACACTGGCCGCATGTCTGAAACTAACTCCTAAAAAGATTCTGATGGTCAACATTTGGGGAATTTGAAAGAACAGTAGCAGAGTTGACATTTATCGAATTTTGTCAGATTGTTTGCATGACAGGTGCTATACAAATAAAGCTTGATTGATTGATTGAAAGAACATAGAAAACCAAAAACTAATGGCAACACCAAGGCGAGCTCTAGAATGAGACTCCCCTACCAAAATAAGATGATTCTAATGCAGACTGAAAAATGAAGTTCATGTTTTCAAAGTCTTGCATCGAATCTGCGTAAAACATGAAAACAGGCAAATGTGTTAAGCGATCTTTAAACAACAGCTGCTACACCAGTCTAGGTGCATTATGGTCAAAATCAGTTTTTAAAGGAAGGGTTATCTCCTCTACCTTCAAGATGAAGGTTTAGATCTTGTTTTGTCTTGTGTGATGGGAACGATTTCCGTGTTTTGCCTCTGAAGTGTTTATGTCACAGGACAGTGTAGCACTACATTTATCACACGTGTGTTTTATTACCTTGACCTCCGTCACCTAAAAATGAGTCGTTTTTATCTACATAGGGAGCAGGTCGTCATCCACAGAGATCACCATGTTGCATCGCCATGTTTCTACAGTGGGCTGAACAGACAAAATAAGCACTGGCTCCGGATAGGAACATATGCATTTTTGAGTGAGCCACTGTAGTTAGCAGCCCTACCTCAGTGAGCCAAACAGCATTGTAAAAACACTGATTTTTCACATGTTTTTATCGGTTTTAATCACCTGGTCGGTTGGTTTTGGAGAGATAGAGACCTCTGTGGATAATTTTTCTCCCAGTAACCCTGAACCTCTCATAGGAAAAAAAGTGAGCACATATTAGCAGGTGCTGGGACAGCATCCTGTCTGTGATGAGCTGAATAGTGTCAGGTTAACATTGATTTGTGACATGAAACTGCTTTGTTTGGTGTTTTTACCGGTTTTAATCATCTGGTCAGTTTGTTTTGGAGGGGAAGAGCCCTCTGCGGTTATTACGGCTCCCAGTAAAAACCTGAACACTGAACACTGGAGGTTTTCAGCTGGTCACAATCTGCACTTGTCACCGGACACTGAATTATACGCACTGCCCCTTTAAGGCATTCCCATATTATAAAGTGCCACTTTGAATATATTGAGTTTTTAGAAAGATCTCAGTCATCATTATAACGACTTGAAAGTCAGAAACTAGTTATTATGATAACTTAGATATGACATGAATGCGGCATTAAGCTGCTGTACAAAAACATGTACGTCACACTGTATTGATCTTAAATTGTGAAAGTGTTTGAAATGTTCTTGTGTTTGTCTAGAGTGGTTTTAGGGGGTTTTCTGGCTATATGTGCTGCGTCTTTATGTATTCATGCACCGCATGTTGTCAGTTGTATTTTTGATAACGTCTGCAGGGTGGTTTTCCCTTGAAGAGATAATAAAGTGAAGTGAAGTGAAGATAATTATTTTCAGCATATGAAACTGTGCAGCTGCACTGAGCACATATTACAGCATTCTGGTGTGGAAACTATGACACAGATAATCCTCGCTCAGTGCTGAGCTCTGTTATAAATGAGTTACATACCTGGTCAACCATCTGGCGCATTTCTTATCTTTTTTCTTATCTGCTTTTGTCAGCCAGCACACAGAAATGTAGTTCCCAGGAAAGAAAGCTCAAATCATCTTGTGCACCTGAATTGCTCCGTGCTGAATTATTAATGGCAAATAGACTGTGCACACACTTCGACTTCATTAGTAGCACCAATAAAAGCTAAATATTTGCACGGGTCAAACTTGTGACGGTGCTGATTGCTGTAGAGATGCTTCACACCTCGATTCAACCGAGCATGGAGTGTTTGTTCTGGACATATTTGTTGTCTGATATACATTCACTCAGATCTCACACTTTATATTTGCTCAGGATTCGTCATAGAGCAGTGGAGGCTTTTAATCTCCAAACAAGACACGTTTGTGTTAGAAAAGCCCTCCCACCCCCTCACTCTCCACTGCCATAATCCCTTCTTTAATATCTCATGTTGCCAGTGGCATTTGCCTCCTGCAAAATGGAGGATTGGATTACTAATGTTAGGAAGGTAATGGAGGAACATGATCGAACATGTCACTTTGGTGTTTGGTGGCCTAACGTGTTTTTTTGTGATGGGTGGAAGCACCGTGCTCGCTCTTCCAAAAAGGACAGCCAGCCAAGAGAGGCTCAACAGGATCAGAGCGGGTACCGACTCCAAACGTCTGTAAAACCAGATCAAAAGCGCCCGCTCGTTCCTCTGAAGCTGCTGCCCAGCTGACAAATCATCTTTGCTGGAAATAAGTTGCAGAAGAATTACAACGTTTGTCTTCTTGTGAGAGAAAATACTGAGTAAGCTCTGCATACTGTTGCTATGTTTGGCCCCGTGGTGGAATTCAGGCTTGTCGGGGATACAAGCAGAGTTAAAACGTGTTAAACTGGAGCTCAGGCAAAGCAAACAGCAACCATCAGCATTAACCCCTTCACTGCCTTCGTGCACTGAGCTGGCTGTGGTCCTGTCCAGTCTCTCGATCTTTGATTTCAGTTTATACGTCCCAGCAGTAGCTACTGTGAATTATTATTTGACAAATTTGTTCAAGAGGCATCAGAAAGTTGATAAATTAGTAAAATTGTAGCCCCGGCGATGAAACAACAGAACGGCTGACAAAAGAGAAAAAAACACAAAACCCCCACAAAGGCCTGTCTGTGAGGCAGAAAGAGAAAAGCAGAGCAAGCTAAATCGACTTTTAGAAAATAAAAGGCACCACAAAAATCATTATTTGCTCTTTGCCAAAGTGGCAGGTAGAGTATCGCCGGCTCTCTGCGGCTGGTTGGCATTTATTTTCCAGCCTGACCAAGTTGTACCCACAACATGCAGCCTCAGGCCCGGGGGCTCCGCAGCATTTAGACCACGCTGGGCCCGAGGTCTGCACCTGTCAGCGTGAGTGATGAAAGCTGCCTCCTCCTCTGCCTCCACGCAGGTAGCCACACAACACAACTGGCTGCTCACTTCACCGTGGGCACTGTGAACTTTCCACGCCTGCAGTCACTCACTTTGTCAGTCACACAGTCAAGTTTGGCTTCAGCAGAGTTAATGAACTGGGGGGGGGGGTTGTAAAGTGTTTGTCTTCTTCAACAAAAAGTCCAATATCCAAAGATATTTCATTCACTATCAACTATAACAAAGACAAGCAGCAAATTATGATGTTTTGAGAAGCTGGAAGCAGCTAATTTTGTTCATTCCTGCCTGAAACACTTGATTGGTTATTAAAATACTTGCAGATTAAATTAATTGTCTTTCAACTGTCTAATCAGCTGTGAGATGATTGCCGCAGCTCGAAAAACAAATTGAATAGTAAATAAATTATTACAGTCGTTCTCAATCAGAGTTTGGGGATCCCCAGTGTCCTTGAGGGAGTTCCAGGCCGTCCCCAGAAAAAATGGGAAATAGTTCATTTTCACTATTTAACTCACTTTAGAAGTGAGCACAGTGTGAGTTGCTATTCTGATCATATTCACTTCCTCCAGTTATCTCACTGTAATTTTCATTATTGATCAATCAGCCACATACTTCTCAATTAATCGATACATTGTTTTATTAATATGTCAGAAAATAGTGATGCGTGCCCTGGGTGTTTTTCCCAGAATCCAAGCTGACATCTTGACAAGGGGTTTATCCAACTAATATTCCAAAAATCCAAAACAGCTCAGTTTCTTACCATGTATGACAAAGAAAAGCATGAAATCCTCACAGGTAAGAAACATAAAACCCATTCCATAAATAATCCATTTGTGGATTATTTAAACATTTGCTAATTAATTTTCTGTCAATCGGCTAATCGAATAATCGACTACTCCGTTCAGCTTTAGTTGAAAATATAAAATTCTGGCCTCATTCATTTCTAACAACCAAAACATATTCTGTCAAAGGGCCCTTGATGTGAATTCTTAAGTCATGCTTTTGATTTTATCTTTTAGAGAAAATGTCTACAGCAGCCTAAACCATGACAGAGTAACATGAAACCGAGAGCAAGACAGTAAAGGACGCTCAAGAGCAAATTTATAAAAAACAGCGAAAAGAAAAGAAAATTTTTTAAAAAATAACAAAATGAACAAACAAGAAGATAATTCTCATCAAACAGGAGTCTGTGACCTAATGTTTATCAACTCATTGATCCCTGACACAAAAAAGGTTGAGGATAATGGAATTATAAAGTTACAAAACATATGAAAAAAATGTTTTATATATATATATAAATTTCTAAATGTTTTGTTTCATAGTAGTATTATCAGATAATTATGAGAAGAAATGAATTAGAAATAAAAAAAAATTAAAATAAATAAACAGATATATAACTTTATTAAGGCTGTAACTAACATTTTTTTTTATCATTAATAAATCTTAATTATTTTCTCAGTTACTTGATCAGCTGTTCTGTACTGTGCCCTGTAAATTCTTACTATTACATACAACAAGTTAAACCAACAGTCTGAAACTTAAAGATATTTCAGTTTGTCACAGAAAACGGAGAAAATAGATGCAGTGAATCTTTTTCCTAAAATAAGTAAACAAAATCAAGCATCGATTTATAATTCAAATTGTTCCAAAGCAATTTTCTGTCCACTGACCACAGATCAGAAGAGTTATTTTCATTATTTCAACTGCTGTAATTGTTCCTGTGTGTATGTTATAATCCTTGCAGCTCTACAAGATAATAAATACATTTATGTTTTCTGAGCCACCGTGACTCAGCGTGAATTTAAAGATAAATAACCGCAGCTTGTGAGTCTAAATAATGCAGCACAACGCTGCACAGAGTGAGGCAGGCGCACAAACCCGACAGGAGTCACTTGAGTTTATCTGACAAAGCGATCAGCAAACCAACAAGATGTGGGTCACGTTCTGAATTGTAAGATGTTAAAAATAACAAACAAGTAAGTGCTTATGTCTCTGCATCGAAGTCGGCTGCTGGACAAAGGACGCATTCTTCTCCAAACCCACAAGTTGGATCTCCTCATGCTCAGAGTTTCCATGGCTGCTGCCCTTCTTTGAGACGTTTCGGTCTCTGCAGCTTTTAATACCCCCCCTCCCTCATTAGGAGCATACTGTACAAACTGTGACATCACGAGAGTGGACTTTTCCAGAGGCGGGTGTTTCCCTCCAGGTGGGAGGAGTCACGGCTGAAAGGAGGAACTGTCCATTCAATGCTGCTCTGTTCAACATTTTATACTGAAATTCCAGACTGCATATTTAAGATGTTGGACAGATATAGACTCAGACATGTAAGTGATCTGTCTGTGCTTTTTGGCTGAGTCAGAACTTACAAAAAACATACAGTTTACAGATTGTAAAAAGATATTCAACTACGCTTGTTTTATTTGGTAAACGCTGACTCCTGAATTGTTTTTCTCATCATTTTATTAATTTCTTTTTTTTTTTCCCTGTCTAGTTTTGGGAAGCGATCGGCCGGCAGCCTGCGACGTGGATGTGAGTGCATCGTCCTGGAACCCTCAGAGATGATTGTGGTGAGTCCCATTTTTCACACTTTTAGCACAAAAGTGTCAAACACACAAAAGTCATCAGTCATTTTTATTTTTTACAAAGCTTTTCTCACCCGAATGTGACATTTGTATCAATTATAACTCCAAAACCCTACATTGTATTTTTTATGTCACTTCAGCTTCAGTGTAAAACTCTGTTTCTTTTTAGTACAAAATTGCATTTACACGTCATTTCTGATTTAAAAAATAATGTCTTCAGTGCAAACATGTAGTGTTTGTGCTCTCAGAGTCTGAAGTTTAGCCTCAGCTGTTTCTAATGTTAGAAAACTACAAAAATTAGGATAACTTTGATTTTGTAATGCCTTCATATGTAAAGAGAGAGCTGCATGTTTATCACCAAACCTACAACATAATAGAGCTGTAACCCAGGGAATAACATCCTCGGCCCTGTGATGTTTCACACTAATCTTTTCTAACTGCCTCCTGTTGACATTTCATCACAGCCTTAAAGCGCAGCTGTATTTGACTTTGTCATCTTTAATGGAGTCCAGCATGTGCGGGGTTGCTCGAGTCCACTGCTGGTAGAAGCGCTGACCCAGTTTTATGGCAAATCAAATGTTGGCTCACAGACCAAGTTGATGAGAGCAAATTATTCGCGTCTCAATCGTCTGTTGACCAGAAGTCCTCCGAGGTCCGCTGATCACAACAGATGCAGTTTTTGCTGATGAAAAGGGAAAACACCATAGACAAAATCATGGTGCAGATCCGAAAACAGCTGTTGTTTACTGCGAAGAAACTGTATGTACAGTGTTCTCACTAGTGGTTGACAAATTACACAAATGACGTGAACCCTAAAAATTGTAGGATAACGTGACAGGATAAGAGGTCCTGAGAGTTGGATCTAAACTGGACTTGATCAGAAAGTTTTCTTTAGTTGCAACATTTTTTAATGGAGAATACTTCTGGTTTTCATCCTTTTTAGGTGTTCATGTCCACCTGTAGGGAGGGTCCTACTATTATAGAGCTTCACCTAACAAAAATATTCATTGGTAAATCTGCTGTGTATTTCCTCCACTAATCATTAGAGAAAATGTCTAAAAACAGTAAAAAATAAGTAAATAAATAAAAAATGGCCCTTACAGTTTCTAAAAGCCTGTTGTTCAACCAACAGTCCAAAACTTAAACATAATTATTTTAATATCAGCAAGAATTTCAGCGGAGAAGCTGAAGCTAGTTGTTTTGCATTTGTTAAACTCTGGGGATAAATACTTGTCATATCTAAACTTCAAGATACACTATGGAGGATTTTGAAAAATATATTGACTCATACAAAAGCAATCCCTGTCAGTCATCACTTGTGATCCACTAGAAGTGTTTTTTGGTGTATTTTTCTGCAGAGACTTTTCGGGGCGTTCCTGAGCACAGCGCTCAGTTGAAAATGGGACTTTATAAAAAGGCAGTGACCAGACAAACTGCAAATATAACGAGGCAAAATGCGGAGCGGAGTGAATCTGTGGTTAGCTTTCACTTTCACTTTTGCTGGTGTTGCTGTCGCAAACATTAACTGACCGTTCCTGCACAGTATACCTCTAAGACCAGGGATTTGAATTCATAGGTATCCACACTCTTCATGAAATGATTAAGATGAACCCTCACAAACACACATTATGAGAGGAAAACCTATGTTTATAGTTTATTATCATGGTTGTGAATGTATATTTCCCATCGTTTGTCTTCCACAAACCACCATCAAACAGAGTCCTCTTGGAAAAGGAACATAGAGAAATAAATACAACTTGATCAACATAATGAATATTTTTTTAACCAGTTGCAGGTAACAGAGTGGGACATTGAATAAAGCTGTTTAAATACTTAAACTACCAAAAAAAAAACAGTCCACACTGTGGCAGATGAAGCCAAAACAGACGCCATTTGACTGCTAACTCGTCCACTGCTGAGATGTGAATTTTGATATCGGTTTCTATCGTATACAAGCACCTCCACACTCACTCTCCAACATCTCTTCCACACACAAATCCACCCCCTGTGCCATCTTTTTTTTTTCTCAAAGTAAGACACGAAACACACCCCACGTCTTGACACTATATAATAACGAGTCGTTGGCGCAGCCAAAGCACATCACACGCTGTAATTGCCGTGTCTCTATGAGTGTGTGTCGTAGACGGAGGGGGCTTCTGTTAGCTGAGCCTGTATCAGCTCCTCACAAAGCCCTCGGTAATAACACCCTCTGCTCTGCTCTGCTCGCTTCAGACACTTTCTGGCCTTACCCCTTTTGCTATAATACGTGCCAACCCGCCCTGTAATTACTAAGGAGGGTTTTGGAGCTGCTGAAATATAGATGCATATGTATAACCCCCCCCACCTCTGCTGCAAGTTTGAGTTACACACAGAAAGATGCACAAACATGAGCAAAGAGACTGACACGTCAAAAGAAAAATGAGCCGCTCACGTGTTCATACTGTACACACACGCACACATTGCTCTGAGGTTTGCAATTAGACACACAATCACTCTTACGCTCTCACTCACACACAGCTCCTCTGCCGTTGTCATGGCAGCAGTTGGTACGGCAGAGAGAGAGAGAGAGAGATTTTAGTGGTGTAATCTCAATGGCTGAACGCTGTGAAATGTGAAGCCGCAGTGAAAGTGAGAGTGATGGAGAAACGGGTCCAAAAAGAAACTCAAATATGTCATTCCAGATTGACCCAAAGCCGCCAGGCAACAGAGAGGTCCTGTTTTAACCCAAAATACACGAGAAATTGTAGTTCATGACTTCACTGCTTGCTATGTCAAAGTGGCATCCTGTGCCAGTTTCCACTTGGAACATTTTTTTTCCTTCTCTCCTTTCAGTTCATTTAAAATGGAAACATGGATTTTATCTTGTTTTAACATGTAATTTCATTGTGGTTAATGTGCGTAACAGATGGAGAGCTTGTGTTTTACTCCATCAGACTCTGTTTATCACCGTCTTGTCAATCAAGCCCCCCCCCCCCCCGTCTCTCTTTTTGTGTTGTGAGCACCCTTTGACGTAGGTGTGCAACGTGCAGCCCACACACACTTCTATTTTTACGCAATGAGAGGGGCGGGAGGCAGGCACGCAGGAGGAGGAGGTGGTAGGAGGAATCGGAGATGGAGTACAGGAGGGTGGGGTTTTTTGGGATTGTGTGTTTCGGGGAGGGCGTGAATGAAGATGAAGACAGTCACTCCCCCCTCTCTCCTTCTCCCTCCCTCACTATCATCTCCAGGTGGACTATATGGATGAAAATGAGGAGTACTTCCAACGACAAGCCTCGCACAGACAGTCCCGCCGGCGCTTTCGGAAGATCAACCAGAAAGGGGAGAGGCAGACAATCATCGACACTGTGGATCCGTACCCCACCGGAAAGCCGCCCATAGCCCGGGGATACCACACGGTGAGTTGCACCCTGCGCTTGTGTTTACCCTCGCTGCGGTGCGTCGCTGTGCGCTCTGTGTTGCTCCTGTTTGTGTCGTACTTCAGAGCCTGTTGTGCGTCAGATCGTAGCTGTGTGCTCCCAACTTTGTGTTGTCTCCCTGTCTGCTGGCCTCAGCTGACCCTCGGGTGCAGGTTGTTGTGTATGGATGTCCTGTGTCCTGGGGAAGGGCACCCTCGTCTCCTCAGGGTGCACTTCAAGCCTGTTTTTCTGATCTTTGCCCTGAGCTGTCTCCCTGTAGTGTTTAATTGTTGTTTTACCCGTCTCTGGTTGGTGAAAGTTGTGGCTCTTGTGTCTAATGTTTGTAGCCGGCTTTAGTGTGTCGATCTGCTCTCTCTGTGATAAATGTTTTGTAGTTTGTTGAGCACCCTCAACACTGTGGTTTCTCTGCTATATCTGTGTCTTCACAAATCTGTTTGTGCTTCTGATGGTTGCCAGAAAAGTCTCACGATGTGACTCTGTTTCATGTTTTTTTAAGTTCAGAATTCACACCATAACACACGTCTCCAAAACCTTTGCACATCTTCAGTTTTCTCAGTCATTAGAATGATTGAATATCTTTTTCCAAAGCAAATTCAAGCTGCATATTGTTCTATAGTTTCCTGCAGGGTTTGTACAAGGTCCTTAAGTGCTTGAATATTTGGTGGGGGAAAAAATCAATTACAGGAATACCTTGAAAATAGCCCCTTTTTTTAACAAAGTGCTTAAAAAAATCTTCAAATTCAAATGAACCACGTAATGCTGTCGTATATTTTGACCAAAGCATCCCAGACACGGCGGCGATTGTCGTCTGCTGTACGAGATAAAGTGATCGATTATCGTGCACGACATTTATCCATGATCCAAGTCTACATTACTGTGACACATAGATAGGCCGCGCTGGGCTATAATCGGGCCGATATCATTTCATCTGAAGCCAGCATAAATCTGCACTTAAAAGAGAGACATTATCCACATCAGTTTTTTATTTATTTATATTTATTAAAAAAATCTATATTTGAAAATCAGTAAGTTACTTTGAGTAAAGTCCTTGAAAATGAAAAACAGTGCTTGAAAAAGTACTTGGAAGTCCTTCAATTTCATTTTGTAATGTTTGTAAGAACCTCCTTCTTGGATTTACAGACGAAGTTTCCCCGCGGAGAGCGAAACTTTTCTTAAATGCGTGTTGCTGTATAACGATCATTGAACCGAGAGAAGAGGAAGTAGTTTCCCAGCTGGCCGCAGACATCAGTGCGACATCAGAAAGATGCCGGATTCTTATAATTATTCTACATCGAGTTGATGTTGGCATGAGACGTTAGGAGGATGTTGGATTTGGTTACTTAACAATCCAACTTAAAAACCAACAAAACATCAGAGTAATCTGTTGTCAGTATCGAACACCACATTGACGTTGGCATTAGATGTTGTCCTGAGATGTCCTGAAATTTGGTCACCCGTCACAAACTAAATTAAACCACATATTCATGTATGATGATGTTGGTGGCCAGCTGGGTTGGTGAGAAAGTTGTGTTTTGTTAGCGCTGGTTCCCAACCTTGGGACAGTGACCCCAATCAGAACTCTGAGACAAATTTAAGAGGTCGCAGGATGATTTTTGCAGTAGAAATGATTAAAAAATAATAAATCTGCTTCATTAAATACTGTAACTTTTTAAAATTTTCTCTCATATTTCCCTCTATCTGGTGAAGTATTGCAGTTTAACATCTTTCTTCTAACAAGTGCAAACACAATCACTTCCTCTGTTTTACTCAAAAAAGCAGAGCTTCATTTGACGGAGTCACTGTTTTAAAGAGTTCCTCAGTAACTCGTCTACCGATGCATCTCATTACAAAACACAAGATGGTTTTAATGCAGTGCCGCTCAGAATACATCTAACAAGTTTCATTTTAATAAAACATTTGAATAAAACATCTATCGTGCCTTCAGGCCTCAAGTTTAATCATTTTAGAAGCACGGCCACTTTGCCTTTGGTGTGGTCATTTCTTTGAGGGCACAAAAGCCAAATGCCAGTGCAGCAAGGCCGTCAAATAAAACATTCATTTTACATCCAGGGAAATCATGAATTAAATGAATCTAATTTAGCGTTAAGGGTGATTTTTATTTTCAATAATACAGAGTATAGTGGTGTACACTGGTGTCTAGAAACTAGAAAATAAGCTCGGGCAGTGCAGGCAAAGCAAGTTTATTTATATAGTGCATTTTTGCAAAAAAAAAGGCAGATCAAAGTGCTTCACATAAAACTTCAAAAGCATTGAGACAAAGTGCAAAGGAAACACATCATAAAAGGACATTTAAATACACATAAAAAGACCAATGAAAAGCTAGAGAATGGAAAATAAAAACAAGCTCAAATATACTATAAAAGTTACAGTGACAATAAGGCCGTTGGCTGCAGTTCGTGTATGTTTCTGACGGCCGTGAGGCCAAACTGAGAGGGCAGTGGCCTTCAAGACGAGAGTGAAATTCCTGTTCTGCATTAGTGCCATTTTTAAAATGTGTTGAGTGTATTTCCAGTCCAGTTTTAGTTGTTTTAGAGGTTAACTTGAAAAAAGTGACACTGTTTAAAAGAAAATTTGTCACTACAGTACTGTAAAGACGTCAATTACTTCAAGAAAATTTGTGAAACAAATCCATTACACATACAAATATAGTATATTGTGATTTAATAATACATGGGATCTGTGCAGAGATAGGAAAAAGAGGAGGAAGAGGGGAGTTTGGAAAAAGAAGAACACTGTTGGGAGTCAGATGTTGCCTACTTTTATGAGTCTTACAGCTGTTGTGCTCTTATAAACTCTCATTTACATACTCAACAGTAGGGCTGTTGTTTAAATCATGCATCAGTACTCAATGCTTTATATCTGAAACAGTTCTTAGACAGTACTTCTAATTAAATCCTGTTTCAGCGTGTTAGAGGCAGGACACATCAGCACACTTTGTATTCTGCAGGATAGTTTCAGCGCTCTGACAGAGTAAAGCCTCATCCAGTCACAGTGTGCTATATTTGTGAAGGAGTATTGACTTTAACCATGTGAAGGGATTGGACTCCAGCAGAGGAAGAGTTAGCTGCCGTTGCGTTGCACCAGGGCCGTCTCCCCTCTGTGCTTTTCTTTCCCTGGGAATAGGAAGCAAAGCATGTTCACACTAATGATGCAAATACCCAGCATGCAGTTGTTACACACAGTATTTCCTGTTCTGTGCAATTTCACCGCATTGCCTTCATTCCTGGCGTTCCCGCGGGGGTTCTGTCAGTGTACCCGGTTCTTCTTGGAACACTGTGAAACGATCCACACTTAAGAAAAAAAAAAAGCGGAAAAAATTGCGGCAAGCGTCATCTTCCTCCTGCCTGCCTCCAGCCCCACCCTGTTTCCTAAATTTAGACTCGCTGTGTTTTTGTTTCAAAAGACTGCACTGAACTTTCGCATGGCCCGACATCTCCCGTCGCAACTCTCCTCGCTCTAGTACCATTCCTGTGGGAAGGATGGAGCTGGTGCCATGGCAACCAGCAGTCCCAAATGGGCTCTGCTCGAGTGCACTTAGAAGTACAGTAGGGAAAGGGAGCTAACTTAACAAGAGTGCAGCACGCCGCTGCCGCCGCCGCTGCTGCTGCTGCTGCTGACAGAGGGGTGGAGGGGAGCAGAGCGACACAGGAGCTGAATCTGGGCGGATGCTAAGCTGACATAGCAAGCTAATCTCCAGCATTTAGAATGCCAGGCAGCGCTCAGATTTTCCTCCCTCCTACCCCGAGGCGTATTTAGGAGGTGAGAAATGCACCGAGGAGAAACTCGGGATTGAAGAAAGGAAATCTCTCCGGCAGGCAAGGTTTTTATTCAGCTTAGTCACTCCTGTGAAGGCAAATGTGAGGCTAGGTAGGAAAACATCAGAGGAGCCACTGAAGGTTTCAGAGCTTCAAACGTGAGAAATGCTGTGGACAAATCTGCTTTATTCAAGGCTGAGATGATATTTCCATTATTGATTGCTCTGTTAATGATTAAAAATGATTGTTTAGTCTCTAATGTGACATAAGATGCCGAAAAATGATCATAGCCTCCAAGGTGACGTCTCAAATTTCCTGTTCAGTCCAACATATTCACTTTATAATTCTATAAAACTGAGAAAAGTGAAACCTCCTCAAATTTGAAAAGCTTGAACTTGGCATTTTTGCTTCATAATTGACCTAATTGTTTATCAAAATTGCTGTCACAATTCTGTTGATTTATTAACCCGCTCTTTTTGGGGGGTGGGGGGGTTAAAAGAAAAATAAAAGAAAATAACCTGAAAATAAGTAGCAAAAAGTAAAGTGAAGGAAAAAAAAAAAAAAAAAAAAGAAAATAACCTCAACAAGTGCCTGATGTTTTTAAATATATAATAAGAGAATTATAAATAAAGTTTTCTGGATATTTTTTCCTCTCTTCAAAAAAAAATCATATCTAATAATACCCCCCAGCTGATTTTCAGAGCATTTCCTTGTCAACTATGTTTTCCGATGTTTTGAAAGAAATCGAACCAGTTTTCTCAGGATTTAGAGGTTTAGAGGCATCTGAATGCAGCCCAAGAAAACAGATGTCAATCCAGGTGTTAAAAGGTTAAATCCTGCGGTCCGTTTGTTTTGAAGAGGAGGAGACCCCTGTGGATACTTCAGCTCCCAGTAAAAAAACTTCTAAACCTCTGGATCTTGAGTACACATATTTAACAAAGTACAAGTACCTCAAAATTATATTTATATACAGTACTTGTACAAATGTACTTAGTTACTTTTCACCACTTAAACAGCGCTGCATTTGAAGATAAAGGGCATGAAGGAAACAATGGTAAATGGCTGGTTATTTGAAGATTAAGTTGTTCAGCAGCTAAGCTCTGCTTTTGTGTGCATGATGAGATGTGATGTACCAATGTCAGCCTCCATCCTCAGTGCTGCATTAAATCCTGAAATAGCTCATGTTGTGAGTGGCCTTCATTGTCAGTGAGAGATTGTTCTGTGCCACCGAGGTCACGGGTTCGATCCCGACAGCGGGCTGAGTGTCTGCGAACAGCTGCGTGAGAACTGAACATGCTCAGTCATTGTAGGTTTCTCTGGAGAGTGTCCGCTTATTACCTAAAATATAAATGTAATTGTAACCCGGTAGTGGAAGTCTCAGTGGGAGTGCTGACACACACACACACACACACACACACACACACACACACACACAGTTCCCCCCGGGCCCTACTCTCTATTATCTATATGAACTGAGGATTATTTGGCTCTCAGGGTTCAAACATAATGCAAGTTGTTTTTCCAGCGTGTAAATACAGAGTTTGGCCTAAAGTACAGAATTCATGCAAATGAATGGCTTTATTTGGATCTGCTTCACAGTTACTATCACTGAGAGAGAAATACTGTGGAGTGTGTTTGTTAGATGTATAGACTGTTGCATTAGATGATTACACTTACAATCCGACTGTCAAACAGTCTTGATTTATTCAGCATCTTTTCATAAAATGTTTTGTGATGTGCTTGACAATTTAAACAGCACAGGCTCAGAAAATATGAAATGAAATTATTATTTTTTCTTGTAATGTTTTTGGATCTGGATCTTTGTGTGTAACCTTCTGTTGTTGGTTTATTGTGAGGCTGTTTCAGAGCCAGGAAAACCTATAAAATATAATAACACGAGCGTATGTTGTTGACCTTGAGATTGTGAAGTATCCTGATATGAATGATGTGAGTTACCGTTTGATTTTCTTTTTTTTTTTGCACTATTCGTGTTATTTGGTGTTGAATTTTGTTGATGTTGGTAACTTTCTGCTTATGAAAGGATGTTATTTTGCCCTAAATAATCAATAGTGATTGGCATATCCATCCACTGATGCCATTTACAGGCAACACAGAAGCAGTTATGGGTCAGCGTTTGCTGGAATCACTTAACTTTAAAAATATTTGGATTTTAAAGTTATCAATTCTGTAACCTGGCTGAAAACAAACTGTACAGAAGCATTTATCATCCATTTTGTGTCTGTTTTTCTGTCGTGATTTTTGTAACTCAGGGACAGGAAGATGACCCCATTCTTAACCCTGCCTACAAAGCTGTGATTGACTCGCTTATTTTTGAGGCCTGGAAAACAGCCAGCAACAAGCACAACAGCTCAGTCTACCTTTGTTACGTGCAGGTTGTGCAACACGGCTGCTAGGAAGTCCACTCATTATACAGCCTTTCCTTTTTTTACAAAGAAACAAACAACGGCGTTATAACACCACCCAAGTGATTTTAAACAGCAGCTGTTGTTCCAGAAGCAAAAGAGGCGTGACCAGCAGGAAGTGTAACTCTAGTGTAACCTAAAATACACGTCAGGCAGCTCTTTTTAACCAATAACACAGGCATAACACGAGAATAACAATTATTTACCATCCCTGTTCCATGACAGCTGATTCTGTCCTCTGCTTAGAGGGTAAAGACTTCCTGGACCGCTTTGTCTCCCCAATTTGAAAACATTTACAGTTGCTGTTTTTCTTCAAGTTAGCTGTTTTACGTCAGATACTAATGTGTTAAAATAATGCTGCTTGTGTTTGAGCTGCATTCGTGTTTCAGTTCCCTCCAAAGAAACTGACCTTTGCAGTAATTCTAAGATAAAAAATGACGGTTTTGGCTTCACTTTTAATGTGCTTCTCAGATTTATTGCCACAGACAAAGACCACACCTACCACTACAGATTAAAAGCTTTTGATTTAAGGTATGATGTAAGATAGTCCTCTTTTTTTTAAGTTTTATCTCCATGTGTCTGAAGGAAGGTTTCCTCCTCTTCTTGTTCAAATTATCTTCCTATAATGTCACATTTTTCGTGAAGAATGTAGCTGGACTCATCTTAAATGCTTGAAAAGGGACACAGCTGCCAATGTGAGCTTACATTTTTACTTTGCCGCTATTAGAGGTAGAGATCCAGGAATTTAAAAGGACAGATATGTATAAAAATAAAATTCTGTGTCAGCAGAGGTGCCCTGGATAAATCAGCGAAGTGAAAGAGGACAGTGTTTTCGATTCAACACATGTCTCCTGTGTGCGAGGAGCAGTGGGTTAACACTTGGGTGCCTTGTTCAAGAATGGACACCAGTTATTTTTTCTAGCATCACTTTCTCTCCGTCTGGCTGTCGTGCACAAACACACACGCGCACACACACACACACACACACACACACACACACACACACACACACACACACTTGATCTTTCTATATTCTCCCTCGCAAAAGGCTTGTAATCTGTATTTCTCTGTATCTCAAACACGCTATCTCTTCCTCTAATATCACCAGCCATTTGTGCTGTCGATCTGCCATACACGCACACACACACACACACACACACACACATACACATACAGATTTTCTCCCTGATCTCTCACTCTGCCACTCACTTAATGTCTCTGTGCTGTCACTCACTCTAAAATGAAATGCTGATGTGGCTTCCTGGTGTTTACTGAGCGGCTTCACTCCTGATTTTATCCACAGCAAATTATGATAATTTCCAGTATCTCCTCTTAACCCTTCGTCCTCCTTTCTCTCTTCTCCTCTGCTCTCCTTTAAACTCCTCCTTAACCCCAGACACCCCAAACTCTTTGAGCAGATGAGTAATATTCCCCCTCCGGGTTTACTCGGTGGCCAGTAGAGCATCCGAGACTCCGAACAGCTGTTCTATAATTATACAAGCAGCAGGAGGCAGACAATCAATACTCCTTTTACTCTTTTCCTCCGCCCCGGCGGCCTGGCGGTTAGCGAGGCCGCCCTGTAATCAAAAGGTCACAGGTTTAATCCCTGCAACAGCCAATGTGTCCATCAGCATCCGTGCTCTCTGCTGGAGTGTCCTTGACGGTGACATTGCTCACTCATCTTCTGACTACTTTTTGATTGCTTTAAGACTGTATGTGTGAGGAGAGATATTGCAGATAAGGACGATTCTAGCACCAGTTTTTCTGTTGGAGAGCTCTTAAATATAAACTGTTTAGCATCTGTCTGTGTGAGACAGATTCTGAGACTATATTGTCATAAATGAATGTAAAGATAAGCAGTCTCCACATGTTTGTACTGAAGGTTTTATAGCACTTCACATGAATTTTACACCTCCAGGATTGGGTGCCAATCACATTTGAACTGATAGTTATACCAGTGCTACTACGGTGAATTTGGCACCGATACCAAGCGATAGCTTTTTGTGGTACTTAGATCATTTTGAAATAACAACAATCATTTATTTTTTTAAAAAGGTGCAGTCAACAGGCAACTCTGCTCCCCTGCTTTTTTTCTAAACACAAAGTTTCTGTCAGTCTGCTTCTCTCTTTGTTTAGACACAACTGATAAATGTGTGGAAAAGTCTGTAATTCATAAAAACACAATCAGTTTATCAGTGTATTTCTAAAACAGACAGACATTTTAAAAAAAGACCAAATAGATCGATACCTTGAGCACAGAAATATATTCAGCTCACAGGCAAGCCAACGAATCTCCATGTCTGGCGTCTTGTTTGGCTTCGTGGCTTCAGGGTGCTGGGCGAGGCTTCTGTCCTCGGTCTGAACCAGGCGTCCTCAGCCAGGTGCACTCTCAGGTGCCAAAATTTGGCACAGATTTATGTAAATGGAATTGATGCTCAGGTGTACAGGCATAATCTAGTCGGTGTTGTTGAGTTTGGTACCTTAACACTCATCTTATCTCACCTGTTGTTAGAGCTCAGGAATTAATTATATTTGTATCAGATTTTAAAAAGTATACTTCAAAGGGATAGTTTGAAAATTGGGATTTTCTTTCTTGCTCAGAGTGAAATGAGAAGATTTATACCACTCTGGTGTTAAGGGAGACCACTGGTCTTGTTCTCTGTTTGGAGGGTAAGGAGCTCCTGAATCTCATTGTTTCACTATTAACATTTACGGAGTCTGTTCTTCTTCTCTACTGGCTTCACACAGTTATAAGTATAGTTCATTTTACATAGCTGCGTTTCCTTTTTTTGTGGTCGTTTCCATCATATTCCACCTAAATTTGCATACCTTGTGACTTTGTGGTGACTTGTAGTTTTCCCTGTTGGGCGTATAGCATATACGGTGACAGGTTCACCTGCATTTGACTCACGTATGTGCAATTTGATTGACGTCAAACGCAGCCCCAATGATGACAGCCTTACCTGCTTTCCATACAGCCGTTTGATAAAAGACAGATTTAAGAAACGTTTCCGTCCTGCAGTGGTTTGACTTTTGAGGACTAGAGTCAGTCAAAATACAGGACATTGTCTCTGTATGTGGGACACTGGAAAAACAGTGAAAATGCTGTGTAGTCTCACAAAAAGTGCATAGAGCCAGCAGCTGGTTAGCTTAGCTTAGCATAAAGACGTGAAACGGGAGGAACGGCTAGCCTTAAATTTGTCCAAACTTAACAAAGTCTGCCACCCAGCACCTTTAAAGCTCACAGCTTGACAGGTTTTAACTTTTTTTTTTTTGTTTGCTCATTGTTGGGTTTTTTTATGACTACAATAGTCGGAGTATTAACAATGGTTTTAACCCTTTGAAAACTGGATGGACATCAGTTTTTCTGTGCTGCATTCAGACATCTTTCACAAGTATTGAAACCTCTGAAACACAAGCAAATTGTCTTCAAAAAGACCAAAAAAGAAATGAGCAAATTGCAAGACATTGGCAAAAGGTGACAAGAAAACACCCTGATTTTTAAAAGGAGAGGGAGAGAAGTTATTAGAAAATTATCAAGAAAAAAAGAGGACATGTCCAGACATCTGTAACAGATTTTTAGCCCTTTTTTTTCTGGTAATGTCCTTGTATGTTTTTGTGATATGCTTTATATATATATATATACATATATATATATAGTAAATTTTCCTGTAAGATTTGCTCAGGTTTCAAAGGGTTAAAGGGCTGGGCTAGCTGTTTCCTCCTGTTTCCAGTATTTGTGCTACACTTAAATAACTGACTGCTTGCTCCAGTTTAATATGATATTGATCTTCTAATCTGACTGTCAGGAAGAGATCAAATACGGGTATTTCCACAAAATATTGAGCTGTTCATTCAATAGTATTTTGTATGAAGATATCTTATCCAGCCTGCAAATCTATAGCATTAGCCTAAGCAGCTAAAGTGTGCAGGACTATTTTTATCTAAGTGAGCTTAGTGAGATTCAAGTGTATTCTTTACATTAGATTGAATTTAAATGTACTGATTTAATTTAAATATATAATTTCTCAATCTAAAACCCTGAAAACCTACTTTTTGTGTAGAGAAGTAGAAAGTTTGTAATTATGCCTCAAAGAGATCCAGAGCGTTCTCCACGGTGGTCTCAAGTGTTTGACGTAGTTGTGCCAAAGGTTTCAAAGTTAATTTGGAAAAGATAAGATTTTTTTTACGCATCACCTCATAATTGGAGTCTTATTGCCTGTTTAGAGGTCAGAAATGTCCTGCAGTGGTAATGAGGAGGTTGGGAAGTTGAAGTGATCTGTTCAGTAATCTGCAGGCATGCTGAATGGAAGGATGTGTGTGCAAGACAGAATAATAATGTATGTGTGTGTGTGTGTGTGTGTGTGTGTGTGTGTGTGTGTGTGTGTGTGTGTGTGTGTGTGTGTTCCCTACCTGTCCTTGGCTGTAAGAGCAGTGAAGCAAAGCAAAGTAAAGTAAAGCAAAGTTGGATTTTCACCTTGAAAATTCATTAATCTGCAGAGTCCCAGAAGAATTGAAAAGCCAGCAGGTTTATATAAAATAAGCTTGTTTTAGGATCTTGAGTGAATGTGGAAATAAGTTTTATTGCTGTAATATAATGTCATCAAGTAATAATACTTTGTTGTAGTACTGCAGTAAAAAGAAAATGACCGAAAAAATTGTGTTAAAAAATATCTGTAACATAATTTTAAATATGTGGTTTTTCTAAATCCCCTAAATTCTTCCATGTTGCTTTTTACCCCTTTTCTCCATTTTTTCTGAAAAAAATGCATCAATTTCCTCATGGTTCTAAGGTTTAAATAGTTGCAAAAGGCATCTGAAAGCAGCACTGGAAAATCGATACCGCTCTTTTCAACGGGTTGTGCACAATAACTTTAACTTATTTTTTTCGGTGATTTTGTCTGTAGTTTGACTCAAGTATCTTTTCCGGCACTTTATCTACCACTGTTGAACTGTCTGCCAAATAATTCACTTATTAAAGTTTTTATTCTGACTGGACACTGAGTACGTTTTAGGACTAATTACAAGATTTTTAAACAGAATTTTGGGGCAAAGTCACAAGCAGCCACACATAGTGTCTGTCACATGGAGATTTTTCTCAGTTTGCTGCAGAGCTCTGCATTTTAACATGTCGGCGAAGCTTTCACCTGCTATTTCTTACAACTTCGACTGGCAAGCGGCATGTTTGATAACTTTCATCTCCTCTGCTTCTTTCCATGGCTCTCTCCTTTAACCCTGGCTCCCAGGAATGCAATAAACCTCAGGTACCGTATATTAACAGTGTTGTTCGTTGTGTTTACTATATGTGTGAGTGTGTGCGTCTTCTAGCTGTCTGTGTTTGTGCTTCTGCTGCTGGTTTTTATCTGCGTCTGCTCCCCATTTGTCGTATCTGTAGCTATTGGTAGACCCCCTTAATAAACAACTCCCATTTGTTGGCGTGGAGGCTGATAAAAGAGCCAGCACCACACTGCAATTGTATTACCACAACATCAACAACATGAATTCTTTTAGCTCTGATAAAAACAAAAAAACTCTGCTTCCATGTTATCCTGCTTTTCATCAGAAAAATGCCCGTCGTGTCGCTGGGTGATGACACAGAAACGATAAGCATCACGCTCGCAGAGCTTATGGGCCTGTAAACTGAGATAATGGCAACAATTTAACTGATTGAGGTGCATCATATCTCAAACACTGTGTCTCTGTGCTGATGTGCTTGATAATGGTATCGACTGTCTTTCGGCTGGATTATTATTATCCCCGCTGTGTGGGTGTGGTTCTGTTGGGTCTTGATGATCTACTGATGGCACTGTTAATGTGCTAAGTGTTTGATTATGATGGCTCTGAAAGACATTTATCCAACACAGCTGTTTAAAAATGTTTCTGCCATTTGTGCTGCATGAAAAGATAGAATCACCATTCCTCAAACTGGTCGGGAAACAGTGTGTGTTTCACATTTCCTCGCAGTGTCCGAGCAGAAATGGATGTCGAGGGAGAGGTTGAAAAAGATCAGAGCTCAAGGTGTCGAGCAGTCAGACCTGCTGAGAAACGGGAGAGCAGAGAGAACAAACCTGCCACTCTCGGCCGCAGAAAAGCCGAGCTCCTATTTTTAGAGCTGTCCTTTGTGACAACCTGCTCTGCTTCAGTTGTGCAGATACAAAAGCCTCAGTTTTGAATAGACATTGTGTAGGAACCGCAGCGGTGAGAGAAGACACGCTTCATTGTACACCTTTTTTTTCTGGCTCTCTTGCCTCCTGCATTCCTTCATATTTGGGTGTTTGTTTGGAAGTACTCAGGGGAGCTGTTTGGGGCTGCAGCTAACAATTATTTCAATTTCTATTAATGTGTCACATTAAAGATCAATGAATTGGTTTGGAATCATTTGGTTCATAAAATGTCATAAAATAGAAAGCTGACAGCTTGCTTTGTCTGACAAAACCCAAAGATTTTCAATTTGTGCTGACTTGAGAGGCTGGAAGTCGGGAATTATTGGCATTTGGGCTTTAAAAGTCATCATTAAAATACTTGCTGCTTAATTTTTTCAGCTTTTGACTAATTGTTTCAGCTCTAGCGCTTTTACGATATTTCTAAACCAGTAAAAACGTTCAGATGTTTTGTGGGATTGAGCACCAGCGTGTCTCTTCCCCAGCTCAGACACCAAAAGCTAAATCCATGTTTATAGTTATTAATAGTAAAATATCCGACCGACTTTGACGGAAATAGAACAGATATTTTTGGGAGTGTTTATACTCGATAGCGCCGCTGAAACGTGCCGAATGAGAAAAAACGAGCAGCTCGTTTACATCTGGCTGTGGTTCATTCCTCTGCCGTTGTTACAGAACACGCTTACTGACATTTGATTTGCTTTTCATGTCAGTTTTGACATTCAAAGACCTTTTCTTTTAAGTTGAGTTTTATCAAAAGGGCTGACAGATGACATTTATTTCGATGGTAATAAGCCGGCGTGGTGAGGATAACAAAGCCTGCTGTGTTTGTTTTATTGTTGTTGTTTGTGTCACTTAAATGTGATCAAAATCTCTCACAGCAGAACTGTTTGATGTGTCGAGCTGGTGTAAGACGACGCTGCAGGAGATACTTGAGTTATTAATTCTAATTCTGCTTGTCTGGTTAAATAAAGGGTTAAAATATGTTTTGTATGAGTCTAAAAATAACATTTGCCGTGCTTCATGTTGGGCGCACAGTCCCCTGGATGCATCTTAATGTTGAGAAAGACAAGAACATGAAAGACTGTGATCAGAGTGGATTTGTGTTTTTACTTCAGCTGGAAACAGCAGTCTGACTTACACACATAAAGAAAAGACTACAAATTATATTATTGTATTTAAATGTGGATGAAGAGGAAAATGGAGAATTGGCCACAATTTACCTTCTTCTTGCATAAAGTTGCATGTGATGAACTGTTGCACTGTAAAGATGATATCAGTTAACTCATCAGGTGCCACATGAGCCGTTATTGCTCACCCAGAGATCCTTTTGTATCTGTCGGGTTCATGTGATCATGGAAAACCTGCAGAAGTCGTAGAATTTCACAATCACATTTTACAGGCCTGGAAAAATGGTGTAATTTAGTAAAAAGTTTTGGAAAAGTCATGGAATTTGGTGTGAAATGTAATAATTACATTATTCTTTCATGCATAACTTTCACTTGTAACATAATTCTACTTTTTTTTTCTGTAGCTGTCACCATGACGTAGCTAAATTATGTTGGAATAGAGTTCTATCTGATATGTTTGAAAAAAAAACTATTATCAGTCCTTGAAAAGTTATGGAAAATGTTTGGAAGTTTGTCTATAAAAATGTTTTGGAACCAAGTCTGACATGAAGCACCGTCCATCAAATTAGTCTACAAAAGCAGTTTTAAATCTGGACATAATGACTCATCAAGGAAATATTCATTCTCCACCGTCGGATCTTCTGTTTCACACATCAACATCTATCACCAAAGCTGTTTTTTATGAAGTGTCATTTTCTTTTTGATGTGGCTTTTTTCCCTCATGGTTGTATTTAAAGTGACATGGTAGTTTGTGGATGTCTATGAGACTGTAATTTCTCCAGCCCTAAAACATGTGTTGTGACTGCATAACTTTCTGGTTCATTGAGGTTACTGTTTGTGGGAAACTGCCTCTTGTGTGATGGATTTCATCCTGTGTGGTTTAGCCAAGTTTTGGTGAATCAAAGGATGTCACAGCTGCTGATATCCTGTTGGAAACTGATGCCATATGGAGGTCATCCAGGTTATTGTCCTACACCTTTACAAGGGCTAGCAGGATGCTAGTTTAGCTGTTGTGCATTGTTCTCCATCTTTCCTCGATGTTTACTGATGTTTACATTTAAAAACCTCGACCTGGCAGGCCAGCAGAGTCGCAGGAGAGGAGAGTTTATAGACCGGTGAGTTGATTTCCTCATCCCAGTAAGTGAGTCGCAGTCAAACACCACCACTGTCCAAAGTCAGCCACGAAAAGCACCACCAACACTGAAATTTAGCACAGATTTAGCAGAAGTGACATAGGTGTCTGGAAGCACATATATTTTATAGAGTCGCCCCTCGAAAGTTGGAGATTAGAATCATCTATCCACTGAGATTGCTTCAAGTCAAGCAGAACAGTTGCTGTGCAGTGTATTTCTGGGGATGTTTTGGTCCCCAGATTTTGCTGTGGAGTGAGTGGTCTTAATGTTCATGCTACTCTTTGCAGCTGCAGACATGCAGGCAGCAGCACAGACGAGGAGAGAGAAGAGACCTTCTGTTTAGAGGTGGTGAATTTACAGCTCAAAGAAAGTTACTACAGTGGAGTCTCTGGCTTTGTTTGATATCTAGTGTCAGAAAAAAATTTGTTGCACATCTACAACCCGTAATTAGCACAGTTGGCTTGTTTACTCTATTATGTCTATTATGTTAATGTTGCTGTAACACTGAACGGAAAACAAATCTTCAAATATTCACATTGAACAGCCAAATCTGATTTGACTGGCATAATTCTGTTGCGTACAGCCCTTATATATTTATTGTCCCTAGAGGATGAATCCTTTTCCTCTTGTTGGCACCATGAGGTTAACATTTGTGATTTTAAGTGATATGTCTAAACAACGGCTGGATGTATTGCCAAGAGATCTGCTGGAGATTTATGTTTCCCTCACAATGAATCCTTGTAACTTTTGTGACCTCTTGAATTTTCTCTTTTGAAATCGTCATAAATTTGATTGACCTGGTTATGAATGACTACCTGCAAAACTACTAATTTAGGCACATCTTGTGTATAGTGCTGGAGAACAAGGTCAAAATTATACCTGCTAATCATCATGGTGAGACGCATGCTGATGTTAACATTTAGCTCAGATTTCTTTTCTCTCTGTTTCTTCCTGATGTCGAAAGCACAGAAAAAAAAGAACATTAGTGAAGAAACAGCAAGGAGAAACTCCGCCACCATCATTTCACAGTTAAAGACTTCCAGTTCATCACCTTCCAGTTAGTCTATAACCCGATCCGGAAACCTCCAGTTACTGATCAACTCCTCACTCACTTTCCACCAATCTTCCTTTGACACTTATTCTCCAGGAGCTTCTCTTTTCATTCACTTTTTTTTTTTTTTTTTTTGATTTATGCACCTTGTAGCAGGTGCAGGGGCACGACAGATGTTTCGCCCCTGTGAACCTACAAGTGTAATCTTTTAAACGTGCCTGGCTGCCTGTGTTTCTGCCAAATTATTTTCCATGCAGCGTGCAGGTGACAACAGCTTGATAAATGAAATAATCCCTTGGGCTGCGGCGGCTATGAAAATGTAGTCTCTTTATTAGATCATCTTTCTCGTTCTAACAATGCTATTTAGAGCCGCCGTAATGGGACCGTCTTCAAGGATTAATGCACGGAGCTGGCAGTCAGGAGCGCTGTGTTTCCTCTCGGTGAGGCCGCACGTTGGTTACAAACAAATTCAGTGAACAAGTATAGACACAGATCAATAAATCAGAGTACGCTGAGTTTGATCCTATAATAGCCAGCGTGTGTCTGTGAGGAGTCAAGTAGTCTGTTGAAGTCTTCTTGGTGCTGAAAAACTTTCTGCTCTCTCATCGCAGTAGATGTAGGAAGTTTCTTTGTGTGGTGATATAGGGTTTAGTTTTGTTTGTTTAGACTCTGATCATTCCTATAGACTGTGAGATATTCGACTTGATGTTTTTTTTCGGTGTCTTTTGATTTCCTGGTCTTACTGGTTTAGAAAAATCTCTCCTATTTACTGAAGGATTGCTGGAGTCAAAACTTTGCAGTCTGTGTTTTTTTTAGTTGTCAAAAAATCCTACAAAACACCAAAACATACAACAAATTGATCTGTGTATCTGTAATCTTTGCCTCTGATTTGAGCCATAGGGCTCCATTGTTTTATTAAAAAAAAACCTAATTTATTCACATTGTCGCATTTGGAGACAAACTTTTTCATTGCCATGAACATGGACACTAGTTGATGTTTTCCACACCAGTGCACCAAATATGTATTAATCCACAGTTGAAAATAGTCCCTAATAAATGCACAATCTTATCTTCGGGTAAAATTGAATAAATATTGCAGCACTCAGCTGTTTTAGGAAAGTATTTTTTTAACTCATTGGGCCCAACGACTATATTTAGTGACCCCTTTCTTGAAAGAAAAAATAAAAATTTCCGCTGTGGGGAAATGGGTTAAAATAAAACTGCATATTTGTGACCAGTTTATAACGCCTTGCATCTCTGAGGAAAACAAGTCTGCAGGTATTCAAAAATAGACTTGCACATCATTGAGTTTGGCCTTTTCATGGGTTTTGTTAAAAGAAAATAGAAGAACATGGTGCTAGAAAAAAATCATTTTCCACACCACACCCCGCGTTAAATTTAACAGGATTGTTTTAGTCTTCACAATAATATCAGCTGTCAAAACTGTGTGTAATCTGAAAATTCACTCACTCAAAACTCTTTTCTGAATAATGTAATGTTTTAGTGTGAGAGAAAACCAGCATTTCTCTATGTTTTGTATGCATGTTCTACTACTACATCATTTAACCCCTTGCTCTAGATCTCAGGCTGGTGCTGTATGGATATGAGGCACTTTTAAGTCCCAAAACACATTATTTTGGGTGAGGAACTGAAATACTAGATGAGGAACTACGCCTCAGACATGTGGTCCAGATGTGACAAAGTCAGTTGGCTTGTTTACAGTTTCCTGGTCACGCTGAAGGTTTTTTTCTGTTGGTTGTTTGCTGTGTCTGTCACATTGACTCACATCATCACCAAAATACTCAAAATGTGAACCGCTCTCTTGTTCTGAATTTCATTACTTGAATTGCAAAGAGTTGAATTCAGGAATTGAAGGAGGCGGGTGGCAGATGTTGCCATGTACTGATGTGTTTTTCAGTTGTCACCCTTGAAACACTTGCCTGTGTGTGTGTGTGTCATGTGTGGGTGCCCGGGTGTGTCATCCAGCAGTGTAATGAGGTTTTTATGGCTCTAATGCTACGCCTCAGCAAGCAAAACACCATCACATGGCCAACCCTACAATTGCATTGCAGCCGGGTTCACAGACTGTTTACAAATGGCAGCTGAGGCGCCGCCCCCTCCTCCACCTCATGCATTTAGCACACGCTGCTATTGAGCACGAGTGCATTAATGTTATTCTCAAGTGGTGTTTTTCACGTCACTGTCACAGTCCACTAAGATCGATGTTCCCCCGCCTCTCTGCCTTTACATTTAGCTTGTGATTAGTCAGTAAAAAAATGATTAATTGGCTTGTTTGTTCCTAGAAAGCTTTAAACGAAGGGGGTTGGGCAGGAAAGTCTGATATTCCCCAGACACGACCCCGTTGCTGCGGTGATGTAATGATGCCCTCGTCCTCTTCCCCCCCTGGCAATTGTTGGAGACGTTAATGACCGGGCTGCACAGCCAAGCACCTGAGCTTTTTTGTTGTTGTGATACATTACATCATGGCTCGGGGCAGGAGAGGTGATGTCATACCGGGTCGCCAGCCTCCCTCCCCCTCACGTCCTCCCACTCAGCTCCCCGTTACTCTGACTGGAGCAACTCCAAAACCAGTAACGCTGCTTGCATTGTCTGAGGCAGAGCGGACAGGCTCTGTATACCCACCATAACAGAAAGCTGCAGCCTTAGTGGTCTGCCGTGCATGCACAAAAGAATTCATGTGTCAAACGCTTTATTAGCTTTATTGGTTCAGCAGTTTTTGTTTACAAGTGTGCATTGATCACATTCATAAACTTTTTTATATTTGTGGGAGGTTTTTTGTTTTGTACAATTTTTGTGCAATTTTGACCTGATTTCACTCAGAATTCGCATCATGATTCTTGCATATGAATGTAAATAATGTAGGGCTGCAACTAACTATTATTTTCAATTAATCTGTTGGTTATTGATTTGTAGTTTAAAATGTGAGAAAATTGTGAAAAATATTGAATGGTGTTTCCCAAAGTCCAAAATGACATCCTCACATGCCTTATTTTGTCCACAGCTCAAACATGTGCAGTTCACTCTAATAGATGAGTAAAGAACCCCAAAATAGTTGGTGAATCGCTTAACATTTGACAGCTAATCAATCAGCCCTTGCAACTCTAGCTGCAACTAGTAATTATTTTCAGTACTGGTATATTTTTAGAGCTATTGTTAAATCTATAAAATGCCAAAATAATAACAATCCTAATAAATAGCAAATTGCACCTTTATATCCCGGTATATTCTGCAAGATTTTCCTAAAAAACAATATATAGACTCAGTAATCCCTCTTACTGATTACTTATGTCCCACTAAAGGTGTGTGACTGTGTATCTATCTGCAGAGACTCTGCCTGTATTTTCTTCTTATTTGCTATGTTCAGGACATTAATGGGAAAATCATGTAGGTGAAGTCAGACTTAATCAAAAAAGATAGCAACCAGCCTGGCACCTGGCACTGGCCAGGCCATAAGCAGCACCTGTCAATTTCTGCATATTATACTTTTAAAAGTATACACTACAACTGCGAAAAACAGCTTAGATCAGATAAGTTTTGGTGTCTTCACGTAATGAATAGCCGAAACAATTAACCAATCATCAAAAAAGTTGTAATTTCAAAGCTAAAATGATGGTTTAGTTGCTCACATTTCTAAATATGCAGAATATTGCAGCTTTGTACTCCCGTGTTGTACTAAAAGAAATGGACTTTATCTCTCTTATTTCTTCAAACATCAAAATGACAAGAAAATAACAGCAAGGGAACAAAACGGCAGAAAACGATTGACTCCATCAAAATTCCAGAAAAATGGTGTGACAACAAAATGACAACTACTTTCTGAGGTGTGACACTGTGTGACGAAGTGTGCTATAAAGTGTAAATCATGACAGCTCGAGTTTGTAATACGAAGTCCGCTGTGTCTCGGTTGTGAACTGATTGTTGCTGATTATTCTGTGATGTGGGACTGCGGCAGGTCTGTTGTTATTGTCTCGGTTGGCCTTTAAGCCCTCCCTTTGTTCCCTGTGACGACTGTTTGTCATTCAAAGTGCCGTCTTCATATCTCTGTCTGTCAGGAGAGCTTCATATATGGGGCCTTATATGTGTCCAATATCTGGAGTCTCTAGAGGCATGACCTGCCACCTAAGCACACACACACACACACACACACACACACACACACACACACACACACACACACACACAGTACACACATATTTTTTGCTCTCACGAAGCAGAAATAGAGGTGTTTGTCTTTTTATTTGCCGGTGACGTTGCTGCTCATTGTACTACAGCTGAGTGAAGGTGAAGTGGAAGTCTATTACCACTTCTACTCTCTTCTCTTACACACACACACACACACACACACACTCGCCTCCCCTCCCTCCTCCATTTCGCCTTGTCTCGTTGCTTCCGTCGCCACAGCAACTGAAAGCCCCGGAGGGTGTGTAGGGGGCTGGATGACTGGCTGGGTGGGTGCAGGGGGGCTCGTGCTCACACAGTTGCCATGGCTATTCCAGCTGAGTGACAGTGACAGAGTGACATCATCGCTGCCAGGTCCATTTTTGACACTTTTTTCTTCCAAGAAATGATCAAAATTTCCCCTCCTTATGTACCCCTTTTACTCACTCTCTCAAGAGGAAGTGCTGCTGTCTTCGTTTCTGTCTCCCCGCCCAGGAAATGGCTTTCCCTTCATCCCGTTGCCATGCCAACCGGCTCCAGCCGCGGTCTCGTGCCGAAGTGAGCGTGATAATGGCATTACCCGCACTGCACTCTAAAATCTGACAACTTGATCTTGCTTAAAGTAATCTTGATAACCAATTGCCTTGAAAAAGGAAAGTAGATATAACTATCAATCTTAATTTATACACTATATCTAATTTTTAAGTTTTATCAAAATGCAGCTGTATTTACTTAATGTTGTGAAGTAGTTTCAACTTAAAAATGATGAATGGGATAAGCTTGTTAGTAACTTAAATAAACCAAGTTATTCTGACTTCACTTGATCATGACAAAGAGGATTTTTTAAATTATGCAGATACGAATATGATTGGCTAGTTTGCAACCAGCAGAATACAGATATATTTTAAGTTGATTAAACTTAGAGAGATTGGTTTAATTAAAGTGAAAAGCGATATGTTTTCAACTTTTTAATTCTACCCCCACCTAGCATCACCGAGTAGTATTATTGTCACAAAGACTAGCAGGATCGCTTTCTGTTTTCCTCAGAGCTTAGAAACTATCCACAGACAAGCGATCGACGCTCATCATCATCAACACACAACATTTCAGAGAAATTAAAAACACGTTCACTGAAAGTGAGGTCTATTTGTGATTATTTCAGATTGTTCTATTTTATTTGTTTTAAGTAAAAAGAAACTGATTCTGTTACCTAGCATTACTTGATTTTTACTGTTGCTATGGACTCCTTTGGTTGCGGATCATCTATGGCATATGTTATAATAATTGCTCATATGATGTGATGTTCATTTTATACTCCCTAGAGTAACTAATAATTGACAATTGCAAAACAACTCATTGACTGGAAAATTCTCCTTTTGCTGTGGATAGCTAGCGCTGGACAGTTGAAGAAAACAGCATAGTTCTCGTTGTTGTGCAACGGTTGACGTATGTCCTTTTGCGTCTCAAATTGATCCTTCATTTTTCCCTGGAGATCGTACCTGAGGAGTGGCAGAATTACCCAGTGAAAGCTAAGCTAATAGCACACCAATTTTCACAGTTTTTCGTTGTTCTTTATCCATCCATTGTGCGATCAACATCAAATTCAGAATTAAATGTTTAAACAGAAACGTTATCTCTATAAACTCCTTTTAAGTTGCGACAACTTCACAAAATCAAGCTCACCAGAAAAAAAAACACAAATTAAGATTAATTGGTTATACTTACTTACAATTTTCAAGGCAATCGGTTTCCTAGATTTTTTAGAGTAAAATCAACTCGTCAGATTTTACAGTGTGTGCTCCTCTCCTCCCTCCATCCCTTCATCCTGCTATCACTCATCCATCTACCTTTTTGATTTTTTTCTTTTTTATCTTCCTCCCACCTCTCGACTGCAGCTCTTTGTGTCATCTCTCCTCCTCACTTTCATTTTCTCATCCGCCCTTCTCCTCTTTCCGTCTGCGCTGGGGGTGTTGTAGGCCCTCCAGAGGGGCACAGCCATCTCTGCTCTTACAGCATCACTTTCTGGCAGGGAGGAGGTCCTTACTCCCCCACCACCACCACCACCACCTCCCCTCCTCCACCCCTGACACACATCCACACATCCCCCCCAGCTCCCGTTACAAACAAACCGCTGGGTTTAACGCACAGCACCTCGGCGGCGGCTGCAGGCGTCTTCGTATAATGTAATGGTGCATAAAGGCGTTTGTGCGCGCGCTGTGTTTTCGTGTGCTTTACTTTCGGGAGAGGGAGGGCAGAGAGATAGAGAGAGGAGAGGCGGAGGGAGCAAACGTGAGTGAAAGTGTTGTCAGCCATTTTTTCTCATCTTTTTTTCTGTTTTCTGCTTTATTATCGGCGCGCTGGTGCTCTCCGGCTGGAGATGTGATTGTCAAGTGCGCGGAGAGAGAAATAAGCTGCCTTCGCTTGGATAAAAAGGATATTTTTCCCCCCTCTTCTCTCCTCCTCCTCCTCCTCCTCCTCCTCCTCCTCCTGTGTGGTTTTAAGATATTTCTGTGGGGAGCAGCGGGGAGGCTGGAATAAACGCAGAAGCTGGTGTTGGTTTGGAGGGTCTAATCAGGCCAAGGAACAGCGGATACTCCCAAAACTGTCAAGCCGCCGCCTCCTTCCAGAGAGACGGTGCAGCCAGCCGAGGGAGGGGAGAGGAGGGCAGGCGGCTCGGATGAAGATGGGGGTCTGCGCTGTCGCTTAGAGCCGCTCCGGGATGTTAGATTTTAGCCCGGTGAACATTTTTTCATTATGAAACCATTAGCAGCAGCAGACAGCAATGGAGTCCCGAGCCAGCAAGATAAAACTCCGGTAAGTAGCCTATCGACGTGCAACGTCTTCTCTCCATCTTTTTTTTCTCCTCTCCCTCATTTATGACCCACTAGATATGATTACCGGCCGTATAATGGATGTGCATCGGATTTCTATCGAGCCTGCACAAGATGAATGAACGCAGGGCAGGCCAAGGACGCGACAGAAACCCGAATGGGCGCACCAGAGGCTGATTATTGCCCGATGAGCCTCCGATGTGTGTCAGTGTGTTGTACTAGAAACGGCCGCCATGTGCTTGCTGTCATTCGCGCGCGCAGACACACGCACGTTCGCGTGAATTTTAAGGAGTCTATTGATCTGATAGGCCTTATAGTTCGCGATTGTAAAATCAAAATATCGATTAGAAGTGACAATAAATATAGCAACCAGGTTAATAATCATTCTACGGCGCATATGGATGCGTAATAATGATGGTTAAAGGCGCACACACACACGTCCAGCGGTGCATGTGTGTTTAACGACCGCCGTCTCTGCCCTCATTATGTTTTTTACGACGCACCGAGATGACAATATTTGATTGTAGCTCCATATTAAGTGCCCGTGAAATTAATCACGCCAGGTGTCTTTTGCACCGGAGAGAGAAAAAAAGCACAGGCAGGAGATCAGGGTGGATTGATGGGAGGTGATGTCATGATGTGTGCAGCTGCCCTAAATTCAGTTACCCCACCGCTTAACCTCTACAGGAGCTCTTACAGCTGTGTAAAATGTGTTACTTTAAAAGCAGAGACCGACTTAGTTGGCATGCAGTTGATATTTTCGTGCGTTTTAAGCGTTTTTGCGTCATGCTGATCACCAGCTGAGGCACCAGTCTGACCCTGCGGATCTGCTGCTGCTGCTGGTGGCGCTGTCCGTGGTGCTGGAGGCAGCCGGCAGCTTACAGCAGACACTCGGAGGCCCTGAGCCTGATCTGCACTTGAACGGTAAACGGATTGATCGGCTGTCAGCGCCGCTGGCATCACTCACACGTCGAGACCACACACACACTCACATAGACACACAGAGGCAGGGCTGTAAATCACACTGATGGACGGTTCCTGGATCGCAGAGCACAGATGCCGAACGAAAAATCACCTTAATATTCCTATAATAGTCATAGATGTGTCACTGTTGATGACATATCTCTTCCGGCTGCCTCTCAGTTTGTACAGAGAGGCCTTATAGAATACTAAGAGCCGCAAGAATCTCCTTCTAGGAGGCTTTTTCTGTATCTGATTAATATCTAAAACTTTAAAATTGCACATAGAGACATCTTTTTATGAAGCAGAGTTGATTTATCTTTCAAAATGGAAAACGTACTTTATCTGTTATGTTTTTTTATTTGCAATATGTAGCCAAGGCATCTCTCAGATGTGAATAGTGACATTTCCTGTTACAGCTCTGTGATTTTACCAGTGCATACAATTAGGGCAGCAACTAAAGATTATTTACATTGCCCATTATATTCTTAATTCATGGAATATACTTGGAGCTATGAAATGAGAGAAAATGGTCAAAATCTTGATCAGCGTCCAGGACGTGTCCTCAGATGTCCTTTTATGTCCAAAATATGTAGATAAACTGTTCACTGTCATAAACATATTCATATTTAGGAGCTGGAATAAAAGAATTTTGACTTTTTTCTTTAAAAAAAAATCCTCAAACCAATTGGTCAATTACCAGATTATTTGGAGCTTATCCTAATAGTGGCCAAGTTACCGATTAATCGATTTATCATTGCCACTCTACTCACAATGTCATGCTCAATTGTAAGTTTAAAACACCTTGTAGTGTTGTCTATATCGATTTATTGAAACATATCGATTGATAATATTTGAAACCGTATTAATACTGTTTTTTAGCAGCATTGATACACCACTTTCTTGATCTCTCTTATTGGTAATGTTTTCTAACATCATCCTGCTGTTCTGAAAAAGAAAAGTCATCATTGTTATGCTTTATCCTTGTTACATTCATCTTTTAATAAAAAAAAATTACTTGTATGCCCTCAGTGTCAAATTTTGCCCTGCAGTAGCGAAAATGGTATTGAGTTTAGATATTTTTCAAGGTATTGAGTCAAAGTTCCAGCATCATGAAAACTAACCCTTTGCTATTAACACTGTTAGCATTTCTTGCTAATATAGTTTGACTGTAACTATCTGCAGTCTTTATGATTTGTCTGTATTTTGAGTAAAATTCTCACTGAAATGGATCTTTCAACACTGATTTGGCTGATTTTCCAGTAATATGGAAATAAGCACTCGGCCAAGCAAGTAGTAGCCACTCTACACACTTAAAATATCCTTGAAATATTTATAGGGTTATTACTTTTAAGAGGGTGAGGCAAAACAGCATGTTTGCCATCAAGCAACACATAATCTCACATTCCTTTTTCTTTATCTTCTCCCGCTGCTCCTTCATTAGATTTTTGTTTTCTTATGTTTTTAGCAGGCTTGTGTAAATATTCATTTATCCCAGCGGGAAACCCACCACAGGTAGTGTCAATAACAGCCACCAGATCTTATTACAGCCGTGACATCACCGCAGTAGGCCAATGACCATTGGCTGCTCCTGTCTGTAATTCCCTGATTGTATATCTTTCCTCTGGAGACCTGTGATTTCCATTCTTATGGCTGCATTTTATCTTTACTGCAACAAGGCGCACGTTGACTCACACCGGCCCAGTACAGTTCATGCAGATTTATTAGGTTTTTTTTATGGACGTTTATGGCTTTATCTTTTGGTGATTGCTTGGCCGTGAATGCTGTCGTCTTATCTTTGAACATTTTATGGAATTGACCTGAACCTGAATGTTTCAAACTTGCTGGGCTTGGATAGTAAATCAGATGGAAATGTAATAGGAACTCAAATACTGAAATAACACATTTTTCTTTATTTACTTTAAAACAATGATTAGTCATTAGTTTAAGGTCCACACATTCACTAAATGACCACATATTCAATTTTATTTAATGAAATCTAAACATCATGTTGGCTTCAGACCCAAAGAAATTAAACATAGTAAACAGAAGTGGTACTTCAAAATAAAAGCTCTGCTCCAGAAATTAAGTGTATTTCCAAATAAAGTGTGTTTTTTACAAACTTGACATTTTTCCAAGTCACTTGCAGTCCATTCAGAGTGGACCAGAGACCCAGCAGTTGGGAACCACTTAATTCAAGTATTTTATCATCGTAAAGCCCACTCCTTTCAATGTTGAAAGAAGCAAAATAAAACCAACAAATCCCAAACAATCACCAACGGTGACCTGGTTGGTTGAAGTAAACCTTTAATTTACCCAGTTAGATGTGAAAATGTTCTGACTTTTACATGCTAGAATTACTGGGGTTTTTTTATTTTTAATGGAGTCTGGTGAGTTAGGAAAATGGAGATTTTGAGGCTGTTCCTGGTTAAACAAAAACAATCTTACTCTTTAACAAAATGTTTATCTTTGTCGGGATCCTTTACGAGGTTGTCAGACACTTACAACAACAATGTGACAAAAATAAGCACTTTTAGTGGAAAATTGTTTTTCCCATTTTATTTATTTATTTAACCTTCATGAAGCCAGAAAGAAACCTCTTGAGATTAAAAATCTCCCTTTCCAGAGAGTCTTGGCTAAGACAAGCAGCAACAAAAGTTAGAGACAAATGACATAGAACAAAAACACAAACTCAAAATATATAACTCCAGAACAAACTATTTAAAACCCAAAAGGAACACAAAATGAAGTTACTACAAGAAAGTACATTAATATACAGTATGCTATAAGTGGGCCATCAAAACAAGAAAAATGATAAGTTCAGCTAAGATGCACCCTGACATTAGTAGGTAGGAGATGACATAAACTTGTCACATCCTTTATAACCCCCTTAATAACTGGCAGTAATATGAACACTGTGTAAACAAACATACTTTCAGGAGATTTCTTGCACATCCACTGACACATTTTAGACATTAATAATAATTGACACCTGGAACAACAGTGATTGTAATAGCAGTGTAGTGGACTGTATCGCTCATTGCAGGTCATCATCACCTCCTGACTGACTGTTGTCTTGCCTGGTTCTGACTGGTGGAGCTGTAATACAGGAGGGGAAAGCCCAGAGAGCATATCAGGCCCATTTAATCGGACACCCAGCCGAAAGGGTTTTAATCTCTTGATCCGCGAGGCTCAGGAAAGCGAGATGCCGCCACTGTGGTCAGGGGAAACTCTGGGATGTGCCTGCTGTCTCTCAGACCTCCAACACTGGCAGTTTTTCCATTTTTTAACAAGTAGACAAAATTAAAACCACGTGAAATGTTGAAAGGAGTATCGCAGCTTCGGGCGCTTCTAGCTGCTTGAATTCAGAGAGAAAAATAATTTTGTTGTTGTGTTTTGCTCCATAATTTAAAACTATTAAACCAACTATTTAAATTAGACTCCTTTCAGTGCAAGCATGAGGGTGTTATTGGCTCTCCGTGATGCTTTTTGTGCACTGTGGTTGGTTTCTGAGCTTGGCCACCCACAATGTTGGACATCCGGTGTAGTAGCACAGATTCACCCCCAGCATATAAAGGCGGTAAAGAGATTGAGAGCAAGCCAGCGCTTCCACTCAGGGCTTCCACCCAGCAATCTAGGTCATTAGGTCTACAGTGTAATTTAAGGAGCGCACATCTGCTCACATGTAGGCAGAGCTGAGTGTTGTGGCTCGAGCATTAGAGCGATGCTTAATCCTCCTGTGACAGCTGATTGTACGTATTTTGGGCGCGCGGTTCTGCAGAGCTCACTTCATTTGTTCGCGAGGGAGCATTGAATTCAGAGCAAAAGGAGTGCAGAGAGGCTGATACAAGGTAGGAGAATAATCACAGCTTCACGCTCAGATTGATTTGCTGTAATAGATTTAAACACGTGTGTACAGACTCTGCAGATTGATTCACGATGCACTGTACATGTATTGCCATGTTGGCTTGCTGCTGATTGGAAAAGCTTAATGAGCGTGTGTCATTATCGTGGTGCTGGCATCCATCTTGGCCCAGTCTTTGCATGCCATTGGGCCGAAGAGGTCAATGGACCACATGCTTATAGACTGAATGGACGCTGGCTTATTGGCCGACAGACAGCTGACCTAAATGAGTGGAGAGAAAGGATTAAGTGTTTATTATCCTCCCCCTTTATCCCTCTTTCCTGCCCGCCCTTTATCTCTGCCCCTGTCCAGGGGGAGGGGCTTCTAGTTTATGGGGGTGTTGTTCGGGAGGAGGTGGGATGTTTTGTATCTGGTTGTGGAAACCAGCAGGGATATTATTATTGACATGTAGACCACTCCAGTGGCTGGTTCGAAGACCGTATTGACAAACTCCACATGACCAGTCTTGTACTCTGAATAATGAGAATATTCAATTAATTTACCCTCAGCTGGTGCATTTCCATTCATTGAACTGTTGAGAATAAGTTAATAATTTAGGTGTTTAACTGATGTTGAGGTTTGCTTTGATTCCTATATGGCAGTGGTGTTTTTATCTGCAGTACTTCATTTTTAAAAGTTTATTATTTTATAAGGCTGGTGATATTTGATATTTGTTTAATTGTCAACAAACCTAAAAACACATTAGGGATACCCAACTTGCTTTGCCTGCGGCTACTTTTGCAAAATGACAGGCCAATAAACTCATTAAACAAACATTAATAATATTAATCAGTACGTGTAATAAATGAATTGCCTTTTTTGCTGTCTTCACTTATCTTTGCCAAAAGGCAGTTCCAGTCGCAGCGACTCCAGTCAGGTGTACGAAGGGGCATTTCTAGGATTTTAGGACACTCAGGTCTCAGCCAGCTCCTCTGACGGTTGGGGTTCGGGGGGGCCTCCCCTGGCACTTTTCCTTCATAAACAAGCTCTATTTTTATGCTCTCTATGCACTCTGGCACCATATTTATATTCAAAGTGAATGAGCCTGCACTTGTGCTTTAACAATATCAGTCACATTCGCACACTGGTAACCGAGACTACCTTACGAGTGCGACACAGTTTTTCTGAAACACTCACGCCGATTAGTAGTCAGTAACGATACTTTAGCAAGTTAATTGGAGGAGCCGGGGATCGAACCGCCAACCGTCCAGTTAGAGGACAACCCGCTCTACCCCTGAGCCACAACTGCCCCAGAACATCCCGAGTGTGTATAAATTTACTTTCATGTGTCCACACTGAATGCGATGCAGATGTTTTGCATTACATACTAAGGGTTCGGACATTAATGAGTAAAGCCATATGGTATGTTCTGAAAATATGTGCTTGTGACTTTTATAGGCTACTTTGTTGAGTTGCTTATTAGCAAAATGCTCTGGGGTGACCTCTAGCTCACCTGATGGAGTATGCACCAAATAAAAGCTCCTTAAATAGCCCCTTGCAGCACCTTGGGTTCCAGTTTAAATGTCATCCCGCTTTCTCTCCCACGTTTCCTATCTATCTACGGCTGTCCTATTAACAAATGCAAATACACCAAAAGAGTGTTGCCGTCGTGGTTCGCACTGGTTCAGAGCACGGAGCCTCTGTTTTGTTTGTTTGTTATTGCTTTTTTTGTTTTTCACTGTGTTCACATATTATAATTTCAGCTTGTTCTTTACTACCAAGTTAGCTGTTAACTGCCTCTCTAAGCTGGTCAACACAATCATTAACACAGCTTTTCAGAGGGAATATTTGCAAGAAGAATAGAAGCCGTACTCATGCAAGTAAGATTAGGCAAAAACTCACTTTGTGTTAGGTTCAAACATTAGAAAATGGTCAGTAGGCCACCCGCCACCCTACATTGAGCATCACTGCATAAATCCATCTCCCAATAAAGTTTAAGCCTCAAAGCCACAGAGCTCCTACGTCAGATGTCCACTAATAAACATAAATGGTGTCAGTCGTAGCTCCAACATTACTCCACTTCTGAGGTTTGTAATACATGAGAGTGATGAACTGCAGCATAATCTCTTCAGCTCCCAAAACTCATCAGAAGGAAACACGATGAGGCGTTATCACTGCAGTTTCAAACAGACAAAGAGATTCGTCACACTAACACAATAAAGCCCAGCCGGTAATAATAACGTGGAAGTCAGCTGGAGGCGTTCAGAGTGAAGTCGACCAGACGAGGGGATGGGAAATAGCAGCCTGAGGGGGGTTAGTGACGGACTGGACCCTCCGGTCGACCATTTTGGTTAGCGCAGCCAGCCAGATAATTAAACGTGATGGCAATCTTTGACACACTGTAGTCACATCACACCTCAGTGCCACAGGAGCTGTACAGTCTGCCTCTCAGTCTCCTGTCACTGACTCTCAAAAGCGCTCTGCTTTGCGATATGTCTTATTTTCTAATTTTCATCACAGAAACAGCTCTCCAAATATCAGGCAACACCTTCTGCCAAATCAATTCAGCACCACAACACCTCCGAGCTCTTCAGTTTTATTATGAATATTGAAAAGTACTTTAGTCAAAGCTAGTTACCAGTATTACACTATGAGAATTCTGCCAGCGAAAAACACTTTTTCTCCCTTTTTCCAAAACTCTTTAATTAAGCTGACGAGTGCTGCAGAAGCTGTGACGTTTTCTCAGAGTACGTTAGAGAGCAGATGACGGCTAAATTCCATTTACTTGCAAATGAACCCAAGAAAAATGTATTTCTGTCCAGTCTATTCCATTTGTCTTCCAAGTGAGACGTCATAGTGTTGCCATTGATTTCCAAAAGCTATCTGAGGCAGCGTGGTTATTTACAGCCTAAAGTGCATTTTGAGGCAGACAACGCTGACACCCAGACTACTGTTCTTCAGAGACCATTTTACCTTTTACAGCTCAGATAAGAGGAGCTAAAAGCCTGGTGAGTGTCGGCACAATCTGTCCAGTGTCACACCTTTTTTTTTTCGATGAAACTCATACTCTGGCCTTTATTTACTGGTGCTTATCAAAGCTGGGTTCAAAGTTTTGAATGTCCATAATTTAAAATGCATGAATAACTTGCTAAATCTTGTTTGCTGTCCATATCTGCAATTGCACATCATGTAAAAATACTGTTAAACTCTCTCTAGATTGAGCTCTTATGATGAATGAAGCAACCCAGTTAAATCAGTCACATTTGACTTTTAGGTGTAAAAAAATGTAATATTGATGATGTGCCACAGCCAGAAGTGGAGTTTAAAGCGGCTCAGAGCGGTCTCCCCGCTGAGTATCAGATATATATTGGTAAATAAAACATTTGGCCATAAAATATTTACGTCTATAGAGTCCATGAACCAGTTCATGCTGGTTGATTAAATTCATAATTCACCCTCGTGGCTCTCTAGTGTGATATGATGTGTTTCATTTGAAAATACTATATATTCTGCAGATTTAATATAAAACATAAAATAGTAGTTGAAATAAAATGTAAATGACAATATTTATGCATTGTAAATTAACCACATTTTAATATGTTTTAATGCTTCGAAGCCTGGATCGACATCACTTTTCTTGTGCTGTTTTTAGAGACCTTTCATAAGTATTTAAACCTTTGAACTCTGAGCAAATTGGTTTAATTTCTTTTGAAAAAATGAGGGAAAAAAGCGATAAGCTAACTGCAAGAAATTAGTAGATTAAAGAAAAATATGATATCAATATTTTAAAAAAATAGGCAAGGGAAAGAATTTCAGAAAACTATATTTTTGATTATCGTAATTATAACTGAAACTGTTATTATTTTTTAATACTTTCTTCAAGTCATTTCCTTTTTTTTAAACTAATTTTCAGGAAATTTTCTTGTACTTTTCTTTTTTTTTCTAACTGTAGATAAGTGTTTGTAACTAAAGTGTTGGTGCATGCTGCAGAAGTATACTAATTCATTAATATTCCTTTCTTTCCTCAATTAATTTATTATCATTGTGTCTATAAAATGTCAGAAAAAGTGATAAATGCCGAGCGTCCTCATAGACCTTGTTTTGTCCAATTAACAGTCCAAGCCCCCAGATATTCAGTTTGTATGTGTAAAATAAGAGAGAAAAGTGGAAAGTACCCATATTTAGAGGAACTTTAGTCGATAGTCTGAGCAATAATATAGCAGCAAACAACAATTTCTTGTGTGAAGACATTGAAGAGAAGAGCGTCCTGAAAAGAGAATGAAGCCACGCTACCTTTGTGTGTGTTAAAATCGGATATTTTCTGTTCGTTGTTGTGGTAAATGAACTGGCCACACGTGCATGCCAGTGCGTATGTGGTTCCCCCTCTGCACTGCTCATTTGGCGGTTACTGCTGGCATTGTTGCAAAAGCATAGTGCCCACCCTCCAGTTGCCCCTCTGGTTAACACTGATGTAGTGTTGCCATTGTTAGCACCGTTGCATCTAGCTGTCGGCTGAGCCACTTCTATGTTGAGAGCCATATGCAGACGACCTCTAAGTCATAAGCCCTTTTTTCACAGCGATCGCACTATGGAGCCACTAAAAAGTCCCATCTTTTCACTACATTTACACAGAACCAATCAATGCCTGCATCATGCCGCTCCTGTGTGTGATAATAGACAGCGTGCTGGCATCGTGGAAAAAACAAAGGCGTGACGATTAACACAACAGCATCAGCCTCCAGTGTGACATGAAACATACATGGCAACACTTTCAAAATATCAACAATGGCACAGTCATTTACCATCCCTGTTAAATGACAGTTGATTTCGTCCTTTGGCTTGGAGGGTAAGGAGCTCCTGGACCATATTGTTGTCCCACTTTGTGGACATTTTTGGACGCTGTTCTTCTTTTTAACAGAACGGTACAGCACGTTCACAGTACTCCACAAACACTGTTGCTTTACTAACCACTGAACTTGTTTTTTGTTTTAATCATCTGCATCTTTAACCGTCGGCAGAGGGGGGTTTCTGATGTATTTTACATTTCAGGGTCATCTCCATAGAGAAGTGGGTTGGCTCGTTTACAGTATGGCTCATTACAATTCTGGTTTTCTGTTACTTTATACAGTTTGAATTACTCAGAGGGGTTTCCCCCCCATTACTGCCTGGTGTTCATTTAGCTTATGTGAGTTGCGTGCTTTAATTAGGGTATTTCCTTGATGTATGCAGCTCCTCTTGTTGGTTTTCTCCTCTCGTAAAAAAAGAAGTTAAGCACAGTTAACTGCTGATATCAGGAGCTGCGTAAGTGTTACAGCCCTTTTCAGTATGTCAGCTGAACTTAGAAAACAAGACTGAGGTTTTACCCCTTTTAGACTTCTTGATTTTAAAAAAATAAATTTAGTGTGCCCATTAACTGACAGGGACATTTATTCAGTCTTATGTTGTGTTAAACTTAATAAACGTTTCAGAGAGATTCTATAGAAGTCGGATAATTTAATTAACATTTCCCCTTTTATGCATTTTTCTTTGCTTTGATAATAAATGATGTGTAAAGTTGAGCTCTTGCAGTGGGACTAATTAATTTTGTTCTGTTAACATTGTCTAATCAAAGCTGTGGAATGAAGACAAAGATAATCCGTAGTATTCATGAATTGAGGAGTGCTGTGGAAAACTTTCAAATTAAAAATTAAAGGGGCAATAATATTTTGTAGTTCATTTATAAACCTCGTGCAAAAATACAATTTGTTCTTACAGCAGCTGCTGTTCAGCTCTTAAACAACGTTGCTTAATAAGTGCAAGGATCACTCTGTGTCCACTATATCTTCAGACGAACTGAAGGACAGCATGCCGTCGAATGTGTCGCCGCCTGGCCGGCAGCCAGCTCGAGTGTTAGCGTGAGTGGTGGCGGCTGAGCCGGCTGATACTGACCATCTGTGTGTATGTCGTGTGTGTGTGTGTATGTGCAGCTCCCCGCAGACTTCAGCAGACTTCACCTGGCCGACGGCTTGCACCCACAGGTGACCCACGTCTCCTCCAGCCACTCAGGATGTAGTATCACCAGCGACTCTGGAAGCAGCAGCCTGTCAGACATTTATCAGGTAAGGACGCCCCCCATTGGCGCCGGATCCCCAGTTTGGACTCCCCCGGATAGTTCAGTGGGTGTGATGGTTTAGTAACTGGACAAACTCTGAACAGGTTGGTCATGTGAGATTAAAGCTCCCACAATCCATCTCTAGTAGTTGCTCTTTGCAAACTTTATGTCTTTTCTCATCTGTCTTGCTGGGAGATACATAAGAACGTAGTTTCTCAACGCATCTCCCTCAGAAACATTTTGTACAGCAGCTGAACGTAACACAAAAAAATACATTTTTTTATCATTTGTGCTCCACAGCTTACATGTAATACACTATTTGGCTACCACTTTGCCCTCTTAATAGACATACATTATATTCTATCGTCAATGCTAATGCTGTTAGCTGAAGATAGTGGTTTCTTTTTTTCTTTTTCTTTTTTTGGTAATTCTCTTTTATTGGTTTATGTAAACATATAAATACACAACAAAACAAAACATGGAGACCTTTAAACCATGTAAAACAGAGAAATGAATAAATAAACTGGTAAATAAATGATAAATTGAACTAAAAAAAAGAGCATTTTTTTTATTAATTACTCAACGTGTGTTACCCTGAATTTGTCCAGAAAACTTCTCCTCGCATGCCTCAACTGTGAACTGAGTTCTTGATAGATTTAAGTAAAGGGGGCCATGTTTACCATCCACAAAACTTTATCGCAAAACATCCATTTACAAACTCTCACCCAACTTGTGCAGTTTAATCCAAGTCTAATGTATCCAGATGAACGCTTTTCATATACATGCATTTCTGCTAAAACCTTACTATTTTACTCGTCTCATGCCAGACGAGAAGCGTGCCTCAACATCTCAATGCACAAGCAGAGTTCAAACAAAGGCATTTAGTTTGTATAGGGAAGCGTTTTAAATAGCGAGGTTTCAGCGAAAATGCATGTGTTTGGGAAATACTGTTTATACAATAGATAAATGAGACTTGGATTATACGGCACAAGTTGTGTGAGAGTTCGTAAACAGATACAAGCGGACTTGTTTTACCTGAATTCACCATGAAGGCATGCCAGATTTTTTTTTTTTTCACAAATTCAGTGTAATACTGGTTGATTAATTGATATACAATTGGATGTTCATTTGGGGGATAAAGTAATCCCCTTAACTAACAGGACATTGTAATAACTTTAAAGTAGAAATTAAACTGATAGGTAATGTATAGAATCCAATCTGTGCAGACAAATGAAGTGAGAGTGTTGAGCTGAAGCCAGGCTCATATTTTTGTTTGTCTCATTAAGTGGGACAAGAAAATTTGGGAACTAATGTAAACACTTGGCAGACAAAGCGGCTATGAGACACTAACAGGGCACTGTCATAGCTCAACGGGATACGAGCAGACAGGCGGGGGACTGTGAGCAGGTGGTCCGGCCCGCATCCCGACTCCAGCTCTGCCTCTCATCACCTCAAAGCAGAAACACAGAACTCCCAGGGAGCTATGACGTACTATATCCTGTGATACCGTGCTTTATGAGACATCTTTTATGCTAAAATTACATGAAGCAACACCGTTTCTGTCGTCCTAGTGTGATTGAGGTAATAAATAAGTAACACTCGCTAAAGAAAGAAAGAGAATGTAAATATTTCTGCAACCTTACACCCCCAAGAGATAAATAAAACAGCCAAAAGGAACACACACACACACACACACAAAATCTCGTGACTGTGGACGTGCCCCAAACCCTGCAACTAATCCTCTTAACACAGAGCACCCACCCTATTGGCTCCAAACGCCGTCACCTGCTGTGTGCCTGTTTGTGTGTTTGTAAGTGTGCCTGTGACAGCGCTCTGGGGGCTTCAGTCACAATCACTTCGTTGTGTTTGGACCTCTTCTCCGCTCGTGTTTGCAGGGGCATTAGATCAGATTGTTTGAATGCAGCTCTATAATTGCGTGTTGGGGCTGTATGAGCGTGTGTTATCGTAAAGTCGTGTGTGTGAGTTTGGCCGTGCCGTGGCTGGCTGGGGCAGGTTGAACAGGCTCTGCTGTCCCCAGTCTGTGATTGCGGTCTTATAGCCATCTGCTTGTTCTGTCTCCTGATTTCTCTCTGAAACACACTGTCCTGTTTCGTCTTCTGTCTTCAGGCTCTCTGTCCTCCTGTGCTGGATCTCTAACAGCTTTTTAATCTACCCGAGGCAGCAGCTGCTCTGTCTCTGAGTGCTATAAGACCCCAGAACTTGTCTCAATGTCTTTGTTTTTCTCTTAACATGCGATCAGACTTCTCTGCTCTCCACTGGTGATCTGTTTTATATGTGTGCTCGTGCTGCATCTGTTTTTGTCAAATTTTGTCAAGCAGTGTTTCCCCTTTATGGGAACCAGGCCAAAAATATTTTTTAATGCCAACAAATACACTAAATGTCCAATGTTTCCACTGTATCATTCATATCACGAGGTGTGTGTCTGTGGTTGGTTACTTCATGTCTTCAATAACTGCAGCACAGTTGAGTGTCCGTTATCCAAACTGCTTGATCAACTGATCAGGTGACGTCAAGATTACTCTGTCTGTTCTTAGTGAACGACCATCGGCCATCGCTCTGCTAGTTTTGGTGTTTTTGGCTGAGCTAGAATAGAGAGTATTCAGTCAAAATCTCACTGTTCTCCATGTTAATGAAACCCAGCTTCTGGCATTTACTCCCGTCAGTCCGCCACTGTATTTAAAGAGGGAAATAACGGGCAAAAGAGCATTAATAGTGACATATCTCTTTTAAATGATCATAATATGGACCTCATTAAGCATACAGAGAGAGATCCTTGGCGTACTACATAAAAACAGACACTAGTCTATGTAAAATCTAATAAAGTAAGTACAACTTAAAAAACAAAATAAAAACACTACAGTATGCAAGTTTGAATAAAAAGACAGAATTTAAGAAACTGCACCTACAAAGAATTTACAAACATTTGGCTGTCACAAGCAAGCTAACTTTTAAATATTTAATATCTACTTTAAAGAGTTAAATTTGAGAATGGGATTTGGTGAGTGGTCATTCAGGCTAAAGTAGTCAACTGAGGGCAAACACTCTCAAGTATGCAAGCTGCATTTCCGGCGCATTTTTTCTCACAGTCCCACGTAAACACTGTCTGATTAGAGCTGAAACAATTAGTCATTTGATTGGAAATTAATCTCCAACTATTTCGATAATCCATTAATCCTTTGAGTCCTTTTTCAGAGCAAAAATGCCAATCATTTGCTGTTTTGAGTGCCCAGAATTAAAGGGGTTGCTGGGTATTTTTTGTCTTTTTTTGTATTAAATAGAACATTTTTGAGTTTTAGGTTGTTAGTTGGATGAAATCAGCTGTTTAAAAGTGTAACTTTTAGCTCTGGGAAATTCTATTATGTATTTTGTTGACAAAAAAAATATTTTTCAGAAATATCTCTATTTCCCTCTCTTCTGAGTAATCCTTTGACCTCTCAGATTAATCTTCAGACTGCCCGGGGTTTCTGTTGCACCACCTCTATAATGAGGATGAAGTAGCAGTTGATAAACTTTCAGACTCACAAATTAAAATACACAAGCATAAAAATGGAGAAAAGGATTCAAACTCATGTTACTGTCCCAGGGTACTCGACATGACTCCCCAAACTGTTTGTTTTATGCAGCATTACTTTTTTATTGTTAGCTGGAGTTGCACCCTGCAGGTTTCAGATTTAATAACATGGCGTAGTAGATCAGGATGTTTGTGGTCTTCACTGGGTTTTTTTATGAATAAGCAGATCAGAGGAGGGCTCGTTCTTTACACTTGTGACATCAGGGAGTTGATGGTACAACAAAGTATGGTGTTAGAGTTTAATTTTAGACTTGCTGAGCAGGGAAGGGTACAGATTTTTGTTTAACCCTGCTGCTCTATTCTCCACAGCCTCCTCTGGGCTCAACAGTCAAAGCACCCCGCGACGAGTCCCACATCATTCTCACGTCACCGGCAACATGGCGCACTGTTTTGTGTCTGAATAAATCATGAAATTGGTCCTTCAGAAGGACTTTGAAAGCATTGATCCAAGAATAGCCCTGATGAAATATTAACAGCACCTGACTTGCCTACTGACTCGTAATGCTTACTGCACATTAATGGCTTTTTGATGCATAGATGACACGAAAACGATCCTGTGTGCACAAAGGCAAGAGTTTAACAAGGCAAATCTCCATATGGCGCGTTAAGTGTTTGCGCACCATTAAAATAAGATTAGTGGAACCTATGAAGGAATATGCATCCTCACTTCTCCTTTTGCTGTTTTATATTTGCTCCCTCATATATTTGCTGCAGATAACGAGTGTGGTTAACCTGTCTAGTGTGTCCTCTCTCCATCTGTGGAAAATGGGCGATGAATATGCAGCTGTCTGTGGTTTCAGGACAAAGAGAGCTTAGGGAATACTCTTCAAATTTATGTAAGAAGTCCTTCCATTTTTAGTTTTTGGAAAGCCTTTTTTCACGGCCATTTCCACACTACATTTATTTTGGTGCATTCTCTCTTCTTATTAATTTATTTTATTTTGGATTGCACACTGCTCCTTAATCTGTACCTCTCCACTGTCCAAAGGCCTCACTGGTACACCCAGATCATCCGCCCCGCCCACCAGGGTGTGTGCACCGGTGACGCCCAAATGGCCACTCAGACACTGGCCTGAATCATTAATGAGCCTTTTGCACATGGCGTTTGAGGGGAAATGACAGAGTTTCTGTGAGCGACCAGGCACGGAGACTCTTTGCCTTGAAAAATTAAAAGCAGACTGACAGTCTGGGAGGTGAAGATGCGTCTGGCTCTGGGATTTTGTGGACAGTTTGCAAAGGCAACCTTTTCTTCTCTATCCGTCAAAAAGCTTGAGGCTGGGCACCATATTGAGGTAAGAAGGGTTTTGCACTGTGGCGATGGAGCCCAGCTGATGCTTTGTAGTCCTTTTTTTCTGTGAGAAGGTTTCATGTTGTGTGAGCGTGAACCAGGCGATGTGTCCCCTTCTGTCATGTATAGAAGTATTTGCTTTGATGATAGCAGAGGGTCTCTGTTAGTCTCACTCCTGCACAAGTAATTGCATTACTTTCTCTTCTCATCTCACTTGGTTTTTTCCTCATCTCCGCACATATTTCATCTTGTGCTTTCAAAGAACAGGATCTGGCTTCCAGGCAGGCGGTGGAGTTTGCTGAGGGGGAGATGAGGAGGAAAGTTGCGAGTTAATTAGCTTGTTACTATGCACAGCAGACTGTTTGGTATGCAGTGTTGACGCCTGTCTTTCTCATACTGTACTGAATACCGCTAATCCATTTTATTAAATGGGTCAAATCTGCACAACATGTTCTTTTATTACGCTTTTGTTTGGAGACGCACCGTGTCGCAGCTGATGTTTGTACTGTTAAACGATTTCATCAGTGTGTGTGTGCATGTGTAACTTCTGCCTCTGTATCCTTGATGTACTGAATTTTTACTCTGGCTGTTTTTGAGTTGACTCTTTATGAGTTTTGAAAGTTGAACATGAGTTTGGTCAGAAAGTTGGTCAGCAGCTACTTTCGCTTCTCAGGCATTTTGTGACAGTCTAAAACGTGTGTAATGAGCACACAGGTAGGTGGTTCTGTGTCTTGCTTAACGATGTGGCTATAGATGGACATCTGGATTTTGACTCTTTTTGGAAAGGAGACACCAAATCCCTCACCTTGTTGAGTTAAACTGGAGATATCTGACAAATATCTTATCTGTTTTTGAAGGCGACAGAAAACGAACCGGGCGACATGGACCTGAGCGGCTTGCCAGAGACCGCCGTCGACTCCGAGGAGGACGATGATGAGGAGGACATCGAGCGAGCGTCGGACCCCCTCATGAGCCGGGACATCGTGCGGGACTGCCTGGAGAAGGACCCCATGGACAGAACTGACGATGACATCGGTGAGTTTAGGGTGTTTTTCATTTGTGCTCTGTGGATATGCAGCAGTGTTTGTGTCTCAGTGCAATGTACCAAAAGCTCTGCTGCTAATAAAGTGATTTTGTCATGCAATGTTTACTTTTACCCTCTAAAATCTGAGCAAATTGACTTCATTTCTTTCAAAGCATGGAAAAGAAGGCAATGAGCAAAGAAAGGAGAAATGTCCCAAAAATTAGCAAGAAATAACAAAAAAGTGCAAGAAAATTCCCCAAATATTAGCACAAAAAAAAAACAAACAAGGAAATAACTTGGAAAAAACTGCCTAAAAATAATACTTTTCTAAAAAATGAATAAAAATAAGAATAAAACAAAAAAGGCTAAGAAAAAGTTCTCCTTCGAAAAAGTGCTTAAAAATTTCAAATAACTTGTTAACATAATTTTATATATATATAATTATAATAATTATAAATATAGTTTTTTCCCTAGCTTTTTTAAAAATAATTTTCTGAAACTTAATTTCTTGCAATTTGTGGAACTTTTCTTTTTGCCTTTTTCTCTATATTTTTGAAAGAAATTGCACCAGTTTGCTGAGAGTTGAAAGGTTTGAAAGGCATCTGAAACCAGCACAAGAAAAATGATGTCGCTCGAGATTTCAAAAGGTTAAAGACCTATTTTTTTGTGCATGCCTGAGATCTTTACTAGACTTCTTTAGAGAAGTGTTTTCAAAGATATCTGTAAAAAAGCACAAGCCGCGTTGTTCCCGTCTGGGACCGCACTCCTCGTCCCAATTTTAGATTAATTCAGTGGCGGATAAAAAACACACCCTCCTTTCTTATTTAAATCGGTCACAATAAATCTACATTCGTCTGAACCCTGTTTTGCTTCCCTGCTCTCATTTAAGATGTCTGCTTTCGAGTAATTCTCAAAGCCACATCAGGCTTGCAGTATCATATCCCTTAAAGCTATGACTCAACTCCAATGATAATGATAGACATGTTTAAAGAAAAAAAAAAGTACACTCTCTCAGAGCTTAGCTACAGATGTGGACTGGGGGAGGATGATGCTCTGGATGCAGAGAGTTAGTGCCAACCGTTCTCCCCCTCCCCCTCTTTGGCTGATTCCCCCCTCCCCCCCCCCCACGGTACACCCCTCCCTCTGCCGGCAGGCTTTTCTAGGTCACTCCGGCACATCCTCTCGCCTCACCTCTCCCAGCACATTAAACTTTCAGTGCTTCCGCAGCTTCACACACGACGCTGTTGCCATGCCAAGCACAGGTCAGCCAGAGCGCCAGACTGCTGCCGGGCAGCCAGGAGGGGAGAGCTGGATGGTAGATGGGGAGGGAGACAGGGAGGACTACTGTGGACCTCAGTGTCTCAGGCTGCAGGGAACTACAGTATAATATACATAGCATTTTCCTTTGTGACATACACAGTCAGATAAACCCAATATTAAAACCATTCACCCAAATAACAAAACAACATATTTCCTTTCTTACCTCAGGCTATGCTCATGCAGTAGTTTTGATTTGATATAACCATGTTATAAAATATCCTGCTCTGAAATATCTACCACCACCGCAGTACGAAGGAGGTGAATATCATTTTAAATGCTGCTTACAGCAATGAAAATAAATTAACAAAATAACAATGCCCTGGTTTGCTCTGCAAGATCTGCATGACCTCACTTTCAACTGAAAGAAACCAGCTCATTTTAAAAATTGACTGATTGTGTTAGTCAGCAAAAATGCCAAATATTTGATAGTTAAAATACGGAAAAATCTCGTTTTTCTTTGTCATATTTCATAGTGAACTGAATATATTTAGGTTTCCAACAAATAAGAAATGTGGACCGTTTTTTATACTATTTTCTGATTTCTGCAGATTAACCTCTTCTACTCCACCCCTCCCTACCATAGACCCAGTTTTGTCATTTTTGGGTGGGACAGGGGATCTTTGTGGGAAGATAGCAGGTCAATAGTATATGCCACATAGAGGTGGTATACACACAAACACCAAAATACAGTCATATCTCAAAGCAGGGAACCTCAAGTTTACTTTGAGATGCAGCTTGGACTGTGTGTCAAGTTAATAACCGTAAATATGTAATGAAGATTGTGTTTTGGTTAGCTGCCTTTAAAAATGTTTAAAGTTTGGAGTACATAGGGACTTAAAACATCACACTGGAAGTATATGATGGTCATTCTCATGCACAGTTGTGGTTCATAAGTTGATGCAGTAAGTTTTTGGTTGATACCATTCGTTACCAAGATTGGGTGCTAAATTTAAGCATTTTTGATCCCCCAGGAATTGATAAAATGTTCAAAAATCCTTCTAAAATACCAAATTAAGACACCGAGACCTTGAGGAACACCATAGAGAAACCCAAGCTGTGATTTGGTATCAAAAACGTCTTACATTTGGAAATCCTTGTGAGAATTGCATTTTATTTTTTTGATTGAATAGTGAGCACTTTGGAAACTGCGGTGAGACTCCTTTTTTGTCAATACACCTGTGAAATGCATTTCCCAGACTGCTTAGGTACCCCAATATGCGGGAATATCCAAAAACAATCGGCAAAAATAACATGTACTTAATGCCAAAAAAAAAAAAACTGCATGGGGCGAGCATGAAGCAGGCACGTTTGTAAAGGGGAGACTTGTGGATGCCAGTAGAAATCTTTTTCTTTCAGATATCTTTGGGTGAGACTTAAAGGAACACCTGTTAAAATGATCATGCCATGCTTCCATGTAACTATCTGCATGCTTCGACCTTCAGATGAGTCAGAAAATGTGTTGGTTGTAATTTTGGTGAACTAACCCTTTAAACTTGATCAAACACTAAATCCGGTTTCAGTTTCAGTGCCTGAAATGAACTTCTTAATCTCACACGGAGGTCACTGAGTGAAGCGTCAGCAATTATTCTTGGCTCGCCTTGAAAGTTTCTATCAATGGGATTGATATTTGGCTTTATGCTCTCCAGATAACGATTCCTCTGTTGGCCGCTCACGGTGGCGATGATCCGTTTCGATGCTCGGCCTCCAGCTCGTGCCTTCTTGGCTGGAAGCGAGGGCAAACGTGCAGGCCTGCCAAGAGCGCTGCTGCCTGTCCTCTTTCTCTCCTCTGGGTGTCAAGACTCTGTTTGCTCGCTTTTTTTTCTCAACGTTTCTCCGCTGTCTCTCCTCTGTCCCTCTCACAGAGCAATTACTGGAGTTCATGCATCAACTGCCAGCGTTCGCCAACATGACCATGTCAGTGAGGAGGGAACTCTGCGCCGTCATGGTTTTCGCCGTGGTCGAACGCGCCGGCACCATCGTTCTCAATGACGGAGAGGAGGTGTGTGTTTTGCATATTCACGCACGCATTAACCCTGTCTTGTGACTTTGTCTTGCCTTTAATTATATTTATATATGTGCGTGTCTGTCGGGGAGCTGAACCTTAGCGTCACCCCTTCACACCAGTGAATCCTTCGTCTTCCATTTAATGTTTTTTTTCTGCTCTATTAAATCTGAATGGCAGACAACCCGTATTGCTTTATCTCGGATCCCTTAGGCAACTAAAGCAGGCCTCACTTTCTCTCTCTCTCTCTCTCTCTCTGGTCAAGGCACGATTTGAGTTTCAATGAAGACAATTGGGTTTTTTTTTCCTGAATGCACTCAAACAACAGAGAGCAGACCTTGCCTCTAAGGCCTGGTCACGTTAGTAAATGTCCGGTCAAAGAGAATTCAGGGTTCGTTGAGCATATTGTTGCTATCGGCATAAAAGATGTGAATCTCTGAAATGTCAGCTTTTCAGGAATCCTTCGAAACATCAACATTTTCACTTATTTCCTCAAAAGAATAAGAAATAAGATCTTTTTTTGTCTACATCAAGCATGTATCTCTTCTAGCAACACTTAAGGGTGTTTTGCGTCTTCATATTTTGTTGTGTTTTGCTGGGCAGCTCTAATACTTCGTGCTTTATTCCTCTGAGAGAAGTTAAAAAAACATCTGTTAATGCAGCAGTCCCCTTATAGTCACTGCATATGTTTCTTTTTGATAAATAACTTTGACTCGTTACTCGCCTGAACTTAATCTGATCTACCAAGTTATTGTTGTTTTTCTTTTTCCAACAATTTGTTTCCTTGTTGTTCTCTTTTCTTCTTCCAACACTGAGCTGATATAATGTTGTCGTTGGCTCCAGCTGGACTCGTGGTCGGTGATCCTGAACGGTTCAGTTGAGGTGACGTACCCCGAGGGCCGGACAGAGATCCTGTGTATGGGGAACAGTTTTGGGGTGTCACCAACAATGGAGAAGGAATACATGAAGGGCGTGATGAAGACCAAGGTGGACGACTGCCAGGTAAAGATCTTGGTTGTTAATTTTCCTGTAAAGTATCGTGAAATTTCATCTATATCTCAGGCCACATTTAGACGAGAACAGCCCTACTAAAAAAAGTCTTTACTTTGTGTTTTTTTAAAAATCTACGTTCATATGATAAAATTGAGAGAACAATCCTCGTTTACATGGATCTGCAAAAACAGCTGAAAACGCTGTCGAATGCAGGCCACGCCTGTAGTTGGTGGTGTAACTGTGTGTGTAAGTGCAGCCATGACGTCACCGCTCTCACAGGATGCACGCCCTGGCAGTTTACACGGTTTTCAAAAAATTACACTCTGGAACCCGGTTTCAACAGTTTGCATTTTCAGGCCCTCAAAACACTGTTGTGTGAGGGAAAAGCCAAACTGCAACAAAAGTTTAATGTTTCATGCAAGAACCGTGAAAAGCCAACCACTGCCTGCAGACTGTGTTTGCGCTCATGATATTTTAAGTTTCTTTGGGCAATAACATCCACTTAAATATGAGAAACAGCCATTTTAAAAGAGAATAGGCCAGCGCATGTTAAGAGCAGGATCACATTATTAGCATCATGTGTTTAATGGGCATAAAGTACTGATCAGTGAAAGTGTTGTTTTTCATCCTTTCAGCATCAGGAGCTGAGCTCATCAGGCTCAGAGGCTGCACAGAGAAAGTCTTTGCTCCTGATTATTGAGAGCCATTTCTTTCATAATTTATCAGTGGGAATAGTCTTTTTGTTGTTGTGCAGAATTTCTTTCCAATGCCTGAATTATCAAGAAAAAGGGAATCTTGTTAAAGGTCCAAACATGACTGAGAGGTAATTTGGGTCAATTTTATGGACCTGACAAACCTGGGAATTAGCAAAAGTGTAAACTAAATATAAACTAAAAATGTTGTCAGCTAAAAACATTTTGCATATCTGATACAACATATTACCCTGACTCATCATACAGTGTATAACATTTTACATCTTATTCTATTTTCTATTGTCACGGCTGCTGTTGGAGACTCTCTTCCTTTGAAGCGCTCAAAGTCTAATCGTGTGTCCATCCTTTGATTATGTGTATTCCTTTAGTCCATAAGTGTTCGCAGATCAAAAGATTCGCCAACGTTTTCCATAAAAATTAGTCCAAGTTGTGAATATTGTCAGTCTCACTGTCCAACTTCACTCCGCTCCGACTCTAACTTGCTGCCTGGTAATTCTGCACATAATGATAAACAAACCTAGAATCGGTGGTGAAAAATAGTACCTAACCTGGACTTGATAAAAATAAAACGTGGATCTGATCCCGTGCTGGGCCCAAGTCAAGGCTCAGGTCCTAGGCTCCGGTTAGACCTTAAAAGACCTCCAGTTTCAGAAATATCATAAATGTTTAAAATATTTAAAACTTAAGCAGGTCGGTTAGATATATTTTTGTCAAAATGTATCAGATCATTGTCTAACTCTTCTTTTATCCTGTCTCTTCCAGTTTGTGTGTATAGCGCAGCAGGACTACTGCTGCATCCTCAACCAGGTGGAGAAGAACATGCAGAAGGTGGAGGAGGAAGGAGAGATCGTTATGGTGAAGGAGCACCGCGAACTGGACCGCACCGGCACCAGGAAAGGACACATCGTCATCAAGGTGACAAGTCAACGCTCAACAAATTTACATTTTCCTGAAACACCAAACAAAATCAGGAGCTCATTCGATAGACAATCATAAAATAACCACTAGATATTTGAACAGAGCTTTGTAAGCTCATCATGTTGCATGATTTTATTTCATTAATTAATGATTATTTAAACACAGTATATTAATGAACATCAGTATAAAATACAAATGTAAATACACCGGAGTTAGCTGGACTGCTAATTTACCTCCGTAGTCTTTTAGAAGGTAACAGACAATAAAAATAAAGAAAGAAAGAAAAAAAAGAAAAAAAAAATACAACAATTCATTCAGAATAGAAAAGTGCAGAAGCAAAAAAAAAAACAACACTTTTTTTAATTCTCAGGGCACAGCAGAGCGACTCACCATGCACCTGGTGGAGGAGCACTCAGTGGTGGACCCCACCTACATCGAGGACTTCCTGTTGACCTACAGGACCTTCCTCTCCAGCCCCATGGTCGTGGGCAAGAAGCTCCTGGAGTGGTTCCACGACCCCAGTCTCAGGGACAAGGTACGAGAGAGCAGGACCACTGTGTGTCTGCATGAACTGATGACATAATTCAAATATTAATCAGGGAATAAATAATGGAGTAGACTCCTGTCATTAAAATATAGACACTCAAACACACTTGGAGATTTTCCATGAGACGTTTTTAGGTCAAGATGTAACCGACATAATACATGCACCAGTGAAGCAGTCACCTGTATATTGACCCGTGCTGATCGTGTGATTGCTGCAGGTTACACGGGTAGTCTTGCTGTGGGTAAACAATCACTTCAATGACTTTGAGGGCGACCCTGCCATGACTCACTTTCTGGAGGAGTTTGAAAACAATCTGGAGAAAGAAGTGAGTGAAACAACTTACACATGGCTGACTCGCATACAAAAAAATGTAATTTGTGAATGCTGTTTAATGCCCTGTCCTCACATCTGTGTCATTTTTTTTTTTTTTCATTCAGAAAATGTGTGGGCACCTCAGACTGTTAAATATAGCGTGTGCTGCTAAAGCCAAGCCGCGGCTGGTGACGCTGACCAAGCCGTCCAGGGACTCTCCTCTGGCCTTCAGCCTTCTCGGAGGGCAGGAGAAAGGTTTTCGCATCTTTATTGATGCCGTGGAGCCTGGGAGCAAGGCAGCAGAAGTCGGCCTTAAGCGTGGAGATCAGGTAAGATATCTAACATTTTATTTTTAGACGACATGTATAGTCTGCTGTAAAAAAAAGTGTCGTTAAAATTTTTGGGATTCCTCTTCAACTGCAGGGGAGGAAAACTAAAAGCAGCTGCACTCAGCAGGTTATACTTTTTTTTTCCTTCTCTGTAGAAATCACTTCTGTCACACAGACCACCACTTGAATTGATCTTTTTTCTCATGCTGGAAGTTCATTTTTGTTGTGAAATTGGTTTTACATTTTGCTCTAACCAGCATTAAAAGGGTTCTTTAAAAAGTCTTAAATTGAACTTGCCAGTAGCTGCGGGCGCCATGTGCTGGCTTTCTCCTCCCAACTCAACTTTCTCAACCATTTTCACACTCGGCAGTCTTCGGGGGCTTTAAGCAAAGTCCCTTAATCCTTGAAACCATCTTGAGAGTGTCTGGATGCGAGTTAAGCCCTCTTGACTCCAAACATCCCCTGCAGCTGTTTCCCCCAAAAGGAAGCGGAGAAGCTGACATCCTTGGAAGCATTCACCCTCTCAAACCCGCTCGCACCTTCCCGTTCCTAACGGCTTCAGTCGCGATTACGACCTATTATTTCAGAGCTTCGCTATCAATCACATTTGTTTTATTTCATCCATTAGCAGAAGCTTCTAAGTTGTAAACTCCACACATCTCACTAATCGCTTCTGATCCCAAAACAGACATTTGCTCTTCTAAATTGGTGTTTCGTGGCCTCTCAGCAGCAGAGGAAGGCCTGATCTTATGTTACAGTCAGAGGTGACTTCCTCATCCACCAAAGAGGAAGCGGCAAAGGCCGGTTAGCGTATCGTGTTAAAATGCAAATATCCGGCCCATACAGAGGTCAACCTGTTAAGATAATTTAAAGGTGACATGGGCAACATTAATGTCAAAACCATGTGTTGGACTAAATGTCATGAGGTACAACATGCCAGAGGTTTGGCGTTTATTGCCTCTTTGTTCACTGGGTGAAATATGGAGTTCAGAGATCATTACCTGTGACATTTACATCACGGCTGCAATTATTTTCACTGTCTCTTAATCTGTGGATTACTTTCATGATTAATTTATTCGTTTTTGGGTCTATAAAGTAAAAAAAAAAAAAATAGGGAGAAATATCGATCAGTGTTTCGCAGAGAATGTCTTGTTTTGTCCACAATCCAAAAATATTCACGTTTCTGTCTTAAAGGAGTAAAGAAAGCAGATAATATTTGCATTTAAGAAGCTGTAATCTGATTTTTTTTTCTTTAAAAAATATTTAAACCAATTAAATGAATATTAAAGTAGTTGGGGATTAATTTTAAAGTTGGCAACTAATTCATGAAAAAGTCTTAAAATGCCTTGAATTTAATTTTAGGAATATTAAGCCTTAAAAAATCAATAATTGTCCTAAATTTGAATTTTTATCTCATTTCAATTATCCATCCTTTCATTTCTTTTTGTCGAAAGGACTCAAGTTCTTCCATGTGAAAGTCCTCATTTCTTATTTGATTTTTAAACTATACACTCAACCTAAAACTGTCTTTTTACTTTATACTTACACTCAACTGTTTACGAAATGTAGATCAACATCCACATTCCTACATAAAATATACCTCTGCACAGGGCTGCATATATAACATTTACCTTAATACTCACTTAAAATGCTTAAATTATGTCAAAAAGGGATTTAAAAAGGCGATAAATTAAAGAGTCTGATACCTGCAGACAGCCTGAATTAATCGTCACAGCTCCAGTTCAAGCCTCAACACTTCTGCACAGATCTGATGCGGCGTGCAGTTTGACACGACACTGTGACAACTGAGGCAGAAAAGACATCGAGTTGTTTGCCGGCATGTTTTTCTTGCTCACCAGTGCAGCAATTTGACTCTTAATCCACATGCGTCACTTTGGATCAGGTAGCTTTAGCTTTAAGTGTTTATGCTTTTCAGAGATAAAGAGGTACAAAAGCTGAGTGTCACATTTGTCCACTTAACCGCATGATTTAAAGGAAAACTTAACCCCCAAATGACCATTTTTTACAATAGTTATTCAGCCCGTGTTATGTTGATTTCATGAAGAAAACAAGTGAAAGAAGAATCCAAAAACAGATCACTCTGGATTAACTGACATACGGGTGACTTCATTAAACAACATCAAACCTACGTCAAAACATCCGTTAACAAACTCCCAAACTACTCATGCGGTAAAAACCGAGACTCTTCCAGTGTTCACAAACAGCTTTTTTCTGACGGGAACTGAACTAAAAGTGAAACTTGTCTATTAATTCTAAAGCTTGTATGAAGTCAATATTTTTTCCTTAACAGTTTTGTAAAATGCAATTGATTTATTATTTCCTTTCTTCCTTTTTCTGCAGATCTTGGAGGTCAACGGGCAGAATTTTGAAAATGTCCAGCTCAGCAAAGCCAACGAGATTCTGAAGAACAACACCCACCTGTCCATAACTGTGAAAACAAACCTTTTAGGTACATTTTTTCCTGTATTTATGAGACAAACCCTGTGAGCATTTTGTAAGTTGGTTTGCTTTTTAGTCTTGATCATGTGCTTTTGTAATGTAATACCCATTAAATCAGTGGGTCAAAGATAACGGGGCGGGTGTTATCATGTTGAGGGGTCACAACATGATGAACAGGAGTAAGTAAGAAAAAGTTAACAAAATTATGTATATTTCCCTGACTTTTCTTAAATGTTTTTTTCTTCTCTTGTGATTTTGTGGATGATTTTCTGGCGATTCAGGAGGGAAAATCACTCTGTGGTTGAACTTGTCACAACTGGTAGATACATGAAACCAGCGAGGAAGGGTCGCACACAGGCAGTGTTTTATCTTAAGAGGTTGCAAAGAAGTGATGAATTAAATCAATCTCAGGAAAACTCGATTTAAAACAAGAGAGATGCAGGATCCTTGTGTTTACAGAAGAGAGTGCTGTAAAAATTAAAGAAAACGGGGACAACAGTGTTCATCTGTGTTTTCATTTATATAAATAATGTGGATCACACTTTACCAAAAGTCTGCATCCTCCTTTCTCTCAGTGTTTAAAGAGCTGCTAACCAGGCCAGAGCACGACCATGATTTGGACGTTGAGGACGAGCATGACAGAAAGAACGGCGCTCCCCACCTTCCAAAGATCGGCGACATCAAGAAGGCCAGCCGCTACTCCATCCCCGACCTGGCGGTGGACGTGGAGCAGGTGATGGGCCTGGAGAAGGCCAGCAAGAAAGCAAAGACCAACACGGTGGGAGGACGTAACAAGCTGAAGAAGATCTTCGACAAGACGCTCACCAGCATCCTGCCTCCCAAACCGTACAAGTAAGAACACCTAATAACATGTTTTATTAGCAAGGACATAATCACACCTGATTTTAAAAGCTGCACAAGTTAGTTTTCAGTATAGACGGCTCTAGATGGTGTAGAGAGGTAAATGTTTGAGATTTTAAGATTTAATGCCCGATAATCATGTCAGCAAACTGCACACAGCTGATTATTCACCATACTAGCATTGTTTAAAGTCAAAATGATGCAAAAAGTGTGAAAGAGAGAGAAATGTGGCAACAATGAGTCAAAGACAGTTTGTATTTTTTGTAGGTTTTGATTATTGCTGCGCTGTGTGCAGACGGGAAGCGCTGATCCACACACCGCCGTCTGATTGTGACTGATCGGGCTGTTTGTCTCTACTCTGAAAGTTTTCTTTTCTCCTCACATTGCTGCTCTGATTGACTTAAATGCGAAGCGAACGCACAATGCGATCGATCCATCAATCACCTGCTGAGCTGAATCAGACAGATGTTGATGCATCTCGTCTCAGTATCAGTGTGGATAATCCTTAAAACACTCACATCACAGATGAAAAACGTGGCTTTGCTGTGTGCGGTAGAGTCACTGCTTGTTTTTCCCTTAAGCGTATTAAGTGTAACATCATATTTTATAAAAATGTCTGAGGTGTTCTTTATTTCTAGTCGTGGTGCCTCCACTGTAAAATCGTTAAGTTCATGTTTTAACCTTTTTTACAAGAAATATGGGAGTTAATTTTGGATGGGTATTTTAAGTTATTTTTTGTTTTAAAGTACTTGCATTAAATTATTTTTGAGGACTCGCTGGGCTTGCAACAGAATGAGATTTTCATAGTAATATAACCATTGCAGGAAATTTTACAACTGTCATAGTAAACCGGAATTACAGTATTTTTATTATTACAAGTTACAATGACCCCAAAAACGTGTTTCACGTCTTATTGCTATAATTGAAACTTCAAACCTTTTTTTTGAAGTACATTTAAAATGTCTCCTTTTGGACAATAACTAAACTAAGGGTGAGATTTTTCATCCAGCTGTATTTTTCAAACTGTTGATAAGACTGAAAATCATTTTTGCTCTGTGGATTTGTACAGATATTTAATGACATAGATGTTTGTTTACAAAGCACAAAAAAAAGGTGATTTCTCTTCACATTGAACAAATACTGACGTCCAAATCGAGTACTCTCGTATGCTCATCCCTTGTACTGACACCAGAAAAAAATTAACTGTGAGGTTACTAAGAAAGTAAAGATGAATTTCAGTTGTCGCTTGCCAATACTGATTTTTTTAACTAGTTCGTGAACACAGGAGGATTCTCATCAGTTTATTTTAGTTATCAGTTTCAGCTCTCAGGTTGATATTTTAGTTCACTGACCCAAATGTGAACCCCTTATAGCACCAATCACCCAACATCAGCTGTAAAATGTGTCATAATTACTGCCGAATATAATCGATGAATTGCACAGTCAGAGGCGTCCTCAGCTTCATGCCAACACAAACATCGCCCCCTGCCTTTTGTTGACAGAACCGCCGTCTCACCCCTCCCCGTGCTCTCTCTCTTGTTTCCATAGTGACGTTTGCGTGGGCCAATCGCAGGACGACAGCATCGTGGGGATGAAGCAGTCCAAACAGATCGCACCAGCTCTGCCCGTCAGCGGAAACCTCTCGTCGTCAAACCCGGACCTGCTGCAGTCTCACCACCGCATCCTCGACTTCAACAACCAGCCTGGTGGGTATCAAACTGCTCTGTGGAGACAATGTGAGACCGGGACATTTGTAGCAACAATCACTTCTGATTTCATCCTCATTGGAGCAAAAAGATTAAAAAAATATGATTATGTCCTTTATTTAAAAAAAAAAATAGGGCTAATTTTTGCATCTGTGTTAGTTGAATACTATTAAAAAGCTTTTTTGTTTATAGAAATTCTAGATTTTAATAATCATGAACCTGAAACTTGATATGATAAAATACTCTTCCTTTAAGGGGTTAAAAACGGTTAAAATAGATAAAAAATCATGGTACATTGGACGTTACACCATGATACTGGTACAGATTGTGATGTGGTACATTTTTCTGGAAATTCAGTTGAGAAACTTTAAGGACTGATGAGAAGCTGTTCTTGTGTTTGCTCATGTAGCATAACCTTCATCAGCTGATGGCCCAGCTGTCACGCAACTGTAGCTCTTAAAATTCAACGTTTTTTTTCAGAGCACTTTAACGTCTTCTTAAACTACACTGACTTTTTTTGCTCAAGGTCTTTTTATTTGTATTACAATCATACAAATACAATAAATCACAGATGCAAGTGGGAAAATACAATGTTTCTGCTCCAATAGAGCAAAGACGTGTAGAGAAATTTAATGTGACAAAAATTTTAGGTGAGACACAAAATAAAATTAATTCAATTTAAATAAATAAAAGAGACAAGTAACAAAAAATATATGTAGAAAAAAATTATAATTAAAATGAGCTTATGATAAAAAAAAACAAAAAAACATAAATTAAAAAAGACAAAGTAAACTATAATATGGGGTCAGTCAGAAATTATGTACATTTCTTCTGTACAGGTTAAAAAGGTTGCATATAGCACAGTATCTCTGAACACACCCTCTTGTATAAAAGCATTTTTTTTCAGTAGCCAGATGGTGTATGAGGTCTTTAATCCAAAGCTTAAAGGTTGGAGGAAATTTAAACTACACAGATGTTGGGGTGAAATTGTTTCATTTGCTGTTAAAGTTCAAACATGAACTCAACATGAACTTAATCAAGACGATGTTTGAGGATGGATAATCAGATATGAGTGCACAATAAAACGCCTGACGGGCTAAGACAACCAGAGATATTAAAGGGATTTCTGCCCTACAACAGTTTGGTAAAAATGTTTGTCAGCTGACAAATTTCTCTCATCTCACATCATCCAACTTTACCATGAATTTTGTCACTCTGCCAGCTTGTATTGAGCCATATTTCTACAGTCATTAACTCTCCACCACATGTTTGTGCTCTTCCAGTCCCGGTCATACTGAGTGAGTATCTTCTCTCCCTGCACAGTCACGTCTTTGTTAGTGCTGTCAGACTCACGGCCTCAATCAGCTGCTGGACTTAAGTTTGTTCACGTAACATAAACTCAGTTAATCTGCTTGTGAGCGATGATTGAGTAAAGCTAACAGCATTTCACTGACTGCTGGCCTTTGAATTCACTGAGGGCACATGGGCATTGATTTTCTTTATGTAGATTTTGGCTCATATGATCGGTGGTGTGTTGTGTCTCTGATCAGACAGTTAATGAATGATGATAAATTAAGTTTGCGGGTGACGTCACTAAGATGCTGGTGTGTTTCTGCTCCAGGGGATGCTGGGAAGAAGGGCTTGCTCTTAACATTTTGGAAAACAAACAGTGACAAAATTAGTGGTGTTACTCTTTTAATGTGATTTAAAACAACACAAACAATGCACATTTGTGCTCATTATATGTTCTGTTCATCCCCAGATATGTCGGACCAGGTATTACGAGTCTTCAAGGCGGACCAGCAGTCTCGATACATCATGATCGGGAAGGACACAACGGCGAAGGAGGTGGTGGCTCAGGCTATCAGGGAGTTTGCTCTGACTGCAGCAGCAGAAGCTTATTCTCTGTGTGAAGTATCCGTCACGCCTGAGGGCGTCATCAAACAGAGGCGGTTACCAGATCAGCTGTCCAAACTCGCCGACAGGATTCAACTGAGTGGCAGGTAACGACATCTTTAGTCAGATTTGTTTTGGATTTTTTTGCACTGATAATTCTTTCCTTAGTTTTTCTTATTTTTCTTTCTCAAATGAGCGTTGATGTTGTAAATAATTGTGTAGCCATTTTGGACAGGACTATTATACAATAGATTTTTAACCCTAAGAGACCATCCTGGATACATCAGGAATCAAAATCAGATTCACAGGGGAAAATGGGGTTCATTACAGTCGCTCTGATGCCAGCCTAGATAACTATCACAAGTAGAAATAAGTACCAGCACAAGTATATGAAAATATAAAATTGAAATATAGTAAGAGTAAACAATTAACACACAATGTAAATATTTCAATATTTAAAATAAAGTATGTATAGTATGCTGAGTATGTAAGTGTGTAAAAATACAAATGTAAGAAATACAGTAATAGACAGTTAGTACTAATACGTAAATATTTGAATTATAATATGGACAATGTGCTGAGTGTGTAAATATAATGCAAAACTGCATTATGATATAATGCAATGTATAAAACTAGTGTGTAAGTTTTATACATAAAGGTCAAATTAGAATGAATTATGGCTGCAGTTCCCAGTTATTTTCATTGTTGATTAACTTTAATTGATCATTTAGTTTATAAAATGTCGTATAAGAAGATTCAGTTTTTTCAGAAGACAAAGTGAGGTCTTAAAAGTTCTTGTTTTTCCCTCCAATACACAAAAAATATCATTTTTTTATTCTATATTAATATGAAATAATTGACTCTGTTCCTCAATTTTTTAATCATTTCAACACTAAAAAAATAGTAAAACAAACCCCACATTCTCCTCTATCATCAGATACTACCTGAAGAGCAACATGGAGACAGAGACGTTATGTTCGGACGAGGACGCTCAGGACCTCCTGCGAGAAGGACAGATCTCTTTGTTACAGCTCAGCACGGTGGAGGTCGCCACTCAGCTCTCCATGCGGGCCTTTGAACTTTTCTGCGCCATCGAGCCCACCGAATACATCGACGACCTGTTCAAGCTGCGCTCCAAGACGGGCTCGGCCAGCCTGAAGCGCTTCGAGGAGGCCATCAACCACGAGACCTTCTGGGTGGCCACGGAGGTGACGCGGGAGCCCAACCAGCTCAAACGCATGAAGACCGTCAAGCACTTCATCAAGATCGCCCTGCACTGCCGCGAGTGCAAGAACTTCAACTCCATGTTCGCCATCATCAGGTGAGGCGCTGGATAGTGAATTCATGTAATTTATATTGTTTTGCATATGCATAAATTCAGAATATTTTCACAAACCAATGCTTACCATGTCCCTCTTTGTCCCTCACAGCGGTCTGAACCTGGCTCCGGTCTCCAGACTGAGGGGAACATGGGAGAAGCTGCCCAGCAAGTACGAGAAGCTGTTCGGAGACCTGCAGGATCTCTTTGACCCTTCAAGGAATATGGCCAAGTACAGGAATGTCCTCAACAATCAGAACCTCCAGCCGCCGATCATCCCCCTGTTCCCCGTCATCAAGAAGGACCTCACCTTCCTACATGAAGGTAGATGTCTTTATAAAAAAATACCACCTCTTATATTTAAAAAAATTTAAAAAAAGTGTGTGACCCAATGGCTTAAATTCTGGGCATGTGATTAATTAAATAACAACTGGAACATTTTAGTATAAAATAATAGTTAATTGGTAGTGGTAAACATTTCTTCATTTTGTAGAAGTTACAGCTGTACACCTCACCAGCTAATCTAGTTAGCAGTCCTTTTTTTTTGCATTTATGTGAGATTATTTTACCACATAAATCTGACATAAGGCCCCCAAAATATCTAAAATGCACTCTTTTGCCTCTGGACTATCTTAAGTGACTGTACTGTAAAAAAAAAGTATCTGAAATCTAGAGTCTTCAGCATTAACCCATTTATTGCAATGCAATTAAGGTCCCTACATAACGTGCTTTTCTTTAACCATGTTAATCACTGGCGATCCCGGCCAACATTCCTGTCTGTAAGAGGCTGTACTGAGCCGAGTTTTAAAGATGGAGTGATGATACTGGTATCAAATGAAACCGTAAGACCCAAAGAGTTCCAGGGATACCAACTATGCATACTGGGGTTTGCATCGCCCTGGTTCCCTCGACAAAAAGCCAGTGGGATTTTGGATTATTGCAGAAAATAAACTCTGTGGCAAACAAACATTTATAATACTTTGACATTTTGTTCGGCAAGAAAATCTTCACAAATGAGCACCACTTGTATGATTTTTGAAGCCTAAATGCAAAGGCTAGAAGTGAAAAGCTAATGTTAGACTATAATCAAACTACACTATGGCTGCAGGACTTAATGTCACCACCACGACCAGGCTGCAAGCTGTGTTTGTCTGTAGTCTCTTTTAGCCACTTGTTAGCAATTGCCTTTTTTAAAGACGCATAAAAGCTTTAAAATCCACAAATGAGGCTTTTAGTGACATTTTTTTATGTCACAGAACAAAACATGAAAGTATCTCCAGCTTGTGTGAACCACAAATCTTATTTCAGACATAAAATCAAAAACTCATTCAAAAAAAACACTGACTTCAAGACAAGGGAACTTGAAGTGCGAAAATGCAAGCTCATTTTCGTGTTTTAGGACTGATTCCTGCACCACGCTATTAAAAGTTTACTCTCACAATCTCATAATCTGTATTATTTGTTGTCAGCTGCGCAGCGTGGGAGTTTTTGGTGTTCACTTTCTGCCTTCAATCATTTCTCAGGCAACGACTCTAAAGTGGACGGCCTGGTGAACTTTGAGAAGCTGAGGATGATTGCCAAAGAAATTCGCCATGTTGGTCGCATGGCCTCCGTCAACATGGACCCGGCTCTCATGTTCCGGACTAGGTAAGAATCCTCTCAACACGAGGCCGAACTTCAGATTAAAACTGATCCTCCACCCTCTCTGTAGGACCAGTCGGCTCTCCACTGACTAACCAAACTCTGGGGTTAGCCGGTTCACGTAGATTCAGCAAAGATTTCTGCATCACGCTTTTCTTTCAAGCAGCTGTTCCCTCTGGCAACTGTTTCCTCTGGCAACTGTTTCGCTTTTACACAATGTTGGCATAAAATGTGCACAGTGCTCCTGTGAAAGTGTGTCTTTGTCTAATGATGTCCCTTCTTAGTGTTGCCATTTGATTTCCTCTCCTCTGACTTTCACGTGGGTCTCTTTGGTGAAATTTGCTTCTCTTTTGGTGATCTTGGTGGTCTTTCCTGTCCTAAGCTTTGTCTCTTTCTCTCTCTACTCGTCCACCCTTTTGCCCTCCGTGCTTCTCTGTTTGTGGCGCCCGTCCTCTAGGAAGAAGAAATGGAGAAGTTTAGGGTAAGTTTGGTGAGCCGACAACCTTTTGCCCTCCCTGCACCGCAGCCCCTTTTTTTCTGCCAGTTTGCGAGCTTCTTCTCCTCTTTTCTGAAAGCTTGTTTCCATTAACCAGTTTGAGTTGAATCCTCCCACTGACACTGCCTGACCCCTAACCAAAGGGCGCTGACTGAAACAAAGGTCACATCTGCCAGCATCAGGTCACACTGGAATATTTTCTGTAAACTCAAATTGACATTACAAAAATAGATATTATTCCTCCTACCTGTACTGCTGTTCATCAATAGAGTTGCCGAATGTTGGAGATATCGGCTGTAGATGATGTCTGCCTTCTCTCCAGTGTAATGGAAATACACTCGGCTTAAAGTGCTCAAGTACCAAAAAAAATACATTTGGAAAAACTCAACAGCAATGTCCACAGTTACCACGGTCATGGAAAACCTAAAAAGTCATTGAATTTCATCATACTTTTAATGGAAAAGTTATGGATTAAGCAAAATATTATTGAAACTTTTTGGGAAATCATGGAATTTTGTATTTTGTGATGAAACTGTTACAGTAATCTCTCGTGAATAACCCTCCGCATAATGTAACATAGTAGCACATTTATTTTGTGCTGCTGTCAGCAAAAAGGCAAAAACTAATATCTATCTCTGACACAGCAAATGTGACCTTTTTTGACATGTTTTACCTAACTAAATGCATGCAGCTTCAGTTTAAGAACTCCGCCTGTCTTTAAGGTTTTATCTGTGAATGAGAGCTCCAAACAGCCAGAGATCTAGACACAAAATCTTTTTTCAGTCATGCTTTACATTCTTGTGGTCAAATGGGACATCGAATTGCAGACAGCATTTACTGGGAGACATATAGAAGCACACAGAGGTTCATTAGAGGGAAAGAGTTCTCTGGTAATTATGAATTCTGTGTCTCGTAATTATGACTTAGCGCCTTGTAATTATGAGAAAGCCGTGTTGGAATTACAAGATCTGTATCTGGTAACTGTGAGTTTTCTTGTAATTATGAGATCCTAATCCTGGGAATATGAGGTGCCAAGTTGTAATTACAACATGCAAAAATAGCACTTACAACAACAACAACAAAAATGAATGAAAATGAGCATCCATACATACAAAAGAGTTATCAGAATCCAAATTTTAACTGTTTACATTAGAAACACCTTTTGAAGTAAAAGACCATAAATATTTTGATGAGAGCAAACTTCTCATTGACTGTGTTTTCATTAATTGTACCATTTGGCTGAGACCACGTGCACGTTTTTACTACTACTACTACTACTACTACTACGAGCTCTGACTCAGGCCACAGAAATGTAAACTATGACCGCGCTACACCCGTAGAAGTCCCGTTTCTCCTCTCCTGTTGTTTGACTACAGTCATCATCCCTCACCCCCCTCTGCCGCCTGGAATGACTGGAATGTTTTGGAGTTGAGAGAAATACCTAAAACTGCTCTCTGCATGTCCGAGTTTAAACAGCAGGCTCGCTGTGTAGCCCAGTAGAATTACCTAAGTAATTCTACTTAAACACCATCTCATTTACACACTGTATTCTAATCAGACTTTCTCTGCTCTTTCTATTTGTTTTCATGCGTCTTTGTCTGCGTTCGTACCTGCACATCTACGTTCATGTTTCTGTGTGGCTGCACGTGTGCGTCCAGGTCCCTAAGCCAGGGTAGTGCCAATGCGGCAGTGCTCGACGTCACCCAGACGGGCGGGCACAAGAAGAGGGTGCGACGCAGCTCCTTCCTGAACGCCAAAAAGCTTTACGAGGACGCCCAGATGGCCAGGAAGGTCAAGCAGTACCTGTCCAACCTCAGCCTGGAAACGAACGAGGAGAGTCTGCAGACGCTCTCGCTGCAGTGCGAGCCCTCCATCAGCACACGTGAGTCCGAAAAAAACGAGCGTAATGTATAAAATAAACTCATACCGTCTCACCTCCCTGCAGAGGAATCCTTTCAAGAATATAATTACTTTCTTGATTTTGTTTAACTGCATATTTCTCCGGAGACACATGCATGTTCCCAGGATTCACAGCAGAGACAGACAGGGTGGGACCGCCGGAGTGACGAGACACTCAGTCTTCTTTTAAGACTCCTCGGCGGTGAATAAATCTGACTGAGACACAGGGCCAATTTCCTGTTTTTAATGCCAACTTCACTTGCTGCAAATAATGCAAGTGGTCAACAAGACCCTCATACACAGTCTTAAACAGCTTTGAATGTCATAAATTCGAAAATTCATGAGATACAACATCTTAAGAAAACGTTAAAATAACATTCACTCAAGACAATCAAAGAGCAAAAGCAAGAGAAAAAAAATCACTACTTTACTCGTTTGTTTTTTCAAATTCACATTTCAGTTTGAAGTATAAAAACTAAATCTCTCGTGGTCATACATTTTTCACCGTCCTCAGTGCCTAAGAATGCCGGTGGGAAACGACCGGACACGTCTCCAGTCGTGTCCAGAGCTGCAAGCCAACAGAGGGGCCAGCTGGCCAAAGGAAACCAGGCCCTCCAGGTCCCCGCCGTGGCCCTTTACCCATCCCGAAAGAAAGTGCCAGTCAAGGATCTGCCGCCTTTTGGTAAGATAAAGATCAAACTTTATGAATTTGGAATAGTAAGATCTGTAAGTTCAACCAGGACCTAAAGATTATACAACTAGAGTTAAGTTAAGATTTTAGAACAAGAACTATTGTCGAAGCATCGGGCGCTTTTGGGCCAGAGGAACTTTTTTATCGGTTAATCAATCATTCTTTTGTCGCATGGAATTATACATACAACTCACGTGAAATGTGACTCCATCAGCTCCTTTAACTTGTGCTCAGTACGTCATTTTTTCCTCCTCTTACATTTTTGGCCGCTGTGTAATTGTCCGTGTTTTCGGGCGGTTCTGGTAATCCATGATTTCTTGTTGAGGAATGAATAAACTGTCCACATATTTCGACCTTGACCCAAACACACAGCCGGCTCTGTGTGGTATAATGTTATATGATCCACAGCAGGAACGGGTACAGTTCTAAGAAACCCCTCTTTTTTTATTGTGTTCACACTGTAAGAATTAGGAGCGACTGTAGATTTTATCTTTTGAAAGACTTTTTAGCTCCTATTTCAGATGAGTGGATGTTGATTGGTCAAAAACGTGAGTCAGTGCAGCATTAGCAAAGCCTTTTAGCTGTGTAAACAACAGAAAACACAAAAGCCAAGCAACGACACGGACAAAACAGTGAAGTCTAGCTTTTATTGAGCATATGTCCAACGATGGAAATTCACCATGATTTTTACTTGTCAAAGGAGAGGTGACGGTGCTGTACCAAACCCTGGCCGGCTTACAGTACATGACGTCAAATGGAAACAGACGAAAAAGACCGTGCAGTACAAACGTGGTCCTCGGCGAAGCTCATCAGTGGGCAGCTCCTTTCAGGGAGTCTGCAAACTGTATGCTGCAAAAACTCCTAATGAGAGCTATTTGTAATGAAAAATGTACATACATTTTATTTAGTACAGCATAATGCATATATACATTTTTAAATCCTGAACTGTACAGTCCACTAGAGGAGCTGCTCAGTTTATAATTCATTATGAGGGACATGTCGTATCATATTTAAGCTTAAGTCTCTGTGATTCAAAGCTTCGATCATCTTAATAATGGTGGTTTCAATTATTTGTACAAGATGACAAACATCTTATCATTACGTTCATAATATTGTTTAGTTGTGTGGTTATGGCTGAACTGAATATAAGCGTCTGTGGATCTTGTTCATTTGTCCTTCTGTGGGCCACCATTGCCCTGTTTTTGTTCCTCCTCCTGTTATTTGCAGACAATAGCAGAGCCAGCCTCTCCAGCGTCTTTATGACAGTGCTGCCACCTACAGGCCGTCTGACATCCAGCAAAGACAGAAAAAAAGAAAAAAATCCCAGACAATGCAGTTTAGCATCCCGGCCCCCTCGGGGGGGATGGCAGTGTTCCTCATGCTAATTCTGCTCATCTTCTTGTAAATGTCTGCAGGCACCAGTTCGCCTCAGTCTCTGAAGAAGATCCTGTCTCTGTCAGAGGAGGGGAACGAAAGGCACCGGAGGCAGCCAGAGGACACTGTGTCCAACGCCTCCTCCCAGCTCTCCTCCCCTCCCACCTCCCCCCAGAGCTCACCCAAGAAGGGTAAGCCAATAATCCTCCCTCTCTCCCTCACCATCTCCAGGCTCCTTCCCTTTGTCACAGTGTGACACACACGCCGCCTGGTGGCTCCCAGCATGCATTGCATCATGTTTCAGATAATTTTCCCCTCCAAATTAAGACCCCTTCTTTTGCTTTACTGCTGGAGGACAAAGATTATCTAATGTGTTGCAGGTTGGAGACAGTGAGATGTGACAACATGCACTAAATTAGAGTAATAATATTAATAATAAAAATAATAACTTAATTTATAAAGCACCTTTAAAAGCAGAGTCCATGAAGTGCTTCGACAAACAGAGCAAAGCAGAAGGAAGAAGAGCAACATAAGAGCCAAACAATAATGCCGAACAAAGACCAGACAAAATCTAAAGAAGAATGAGACATGAGCGAAACAATAAACAATAAAAATAGCAATAACAACCCATACCACTAAGAGTTAATACAATTCAAAGAATGTTAGCAGTAAACACAGAAATAATAGTAAAAGACAAACTAAAATAAATGAATTAAAAAAGACGACATCACATAAAATCAAGTCAAAAATGGGTTTAAAGAATAGAAATAGTCAAATAAAGCGGTTAATAAATTCCTGTCTGGTGGTCGTGGCCGCAGAACAGACGATAACAAACCAACACGTGAATTTAAACAAAGGCCACCAAATTCCCACCGAGCTTCAGACTGCATCATGTTGTTGTTATTCTTCCTGTTTGTCTGATCGCGTTACTGGATCCTCTTACAGGCCGCAGAGTCAGAAATATGTCGACTGGCTCACAGGATGTAGACTTTGGGCATAAAGCCTGTCATTGGCCTTCTGGTTTTCTGCGTGAGGTATCTCCACATTTTGTTTTATCGCCATGCAAGAAACAACAACAACAACCTCCGAGCTAGAAAGCTCCACACTAAACCGTCTTTCAGTGTTCTATGGCAATAAAAAATGGCAATTTCTTTTGCATTGATTTAACTGTTTTAATTATCTTTTCAGCCATTTCTTGGTTAGTAAATTTCTAACTGGCCACCAATAAAATTTTTACAGGTTTTTATAATTTTCTCTCCATTTGAGTTCCTCCAGTCTAAGCAGATACATCAGTTCAGTTGGAATTAATTTTGGTTAAAAGGATGTCATGAATTTTAGTCCAATAAGGAACCACAGAAGAACGCTTTCGAAAGATATAAAAGATGCTTTGCCTCTTATTTTTATGTATTTTCCAATGAAATGGTGACCGAGTGATCAGTAATTTGGTCAAATAAATGGATGTCAGTAAGTTGTTTTCATGCAACTTGTGACTTTGTCTAAATCAGGCATGTCAAACTGGTCCACAGGGGGGCCGGTTTGGCAGCCGGTTTTTGTGCCAACCAACCAAGAGCACACAGTTTGACCAATCAACTGTCTGAAGACGGAGATCAGTTGATTAAATGAGTCAAGTCTGGTGTGCTGCTACTTGGTTGGAAACAAAACCTGCAGCCACACCGGCCCCCCTGTGGACCGGTTTGACATGCCTGGTCTAAATGAAAGTGGATCAAGCTCCAGAAGCTGCTGGACGGGATGGTTTGACAGTTTGTCCTCAGGACTTTGGCTTTGCACGTTGACCTCTGTTGTGTTTGCAGTTTCAGATCTTGAGCTGAAATGAACTTGGAAAGTGTTTGTGGTGCTGCAGGAACCTGAAGGGTTCGTGTGTCTCCCCTTCAGCCTGAGATTAATTGTTACGTCACCTTTCGATGGTTAATCCTGATCAGTCTGCACTTCTTCTGACTGGTGTTAAAATCTCTGGAGTGAAAGCTCCGTAAAAATGTATTTAAACATTCCCTCCTCTCTTCAGATTCAGAAGTATCGACAGCATTTAAGAGGTTATTGAGGTGATTTATGCCGATAGCTGCTGGGGAATACAGCCATCAAACTGTTCAGCTGTATAGCTCAGCTACGTTGAATACCTCACTGACAGTCGCCCGTAACTAGAAAATATGTACTTACGTGTGTCAGCAGTCATAACCAGTGATTTCTCTATACTCCCCCAGACTTTGTTGTGCAATTCCCAGTCCCTTCACGCTCATTATCGAAACTTTTCCACACACTTCGGCGCTGCGCTGAAACCCAGAGTGTCGTAACAAACTGCTGCTTCAGTAAGAATCTAATGCACTGATCCCCAAGAGCTGGTCGGCTTACTTGGAAGTGGCACTCTACAATTATCCCCAAAGTGTGTGTGTGTGTGTGTGTGTGTGTGTGTGTGTGTGTGAGATGCCTCACTTAGACAGACTGACTGAGATAAGATATGTGAATTACAGATGATTTATGACGAGAGTTTAGGAAAGTTGATCCTCCGTAGGTTATTTTGATGTTTGGAGGTTTGTGTTGGAACGTGTCTCGGCGTGCAGGGGGCCGCGTTAGGGCTTTATCATCCTTTTCTTTTTAGGGATTTAAATTTAATCTGTCAGGTTCACTTTTGTAACAGAAGCAAATCAGTTGGACTGAGCTTCTGATGCCAAGTTTGGCATTTTTAAAAATTTCTCTCCTTCAGTGTTTCCCACAGAAATACAGTTAATGTGTGCTGACGATTCGGGGGCGCGGTTATCTTCTGTTCCACTCTGCGTCCACTCTTGAAATTCGGTCCTTGAACGCAGCACAGGCAGAACTCATCATGAGGTCTTTTTTCCTTCAGCTGCAGTTTGAGGAGTCGCAGGGTGAATAATTGATCTATTGATACGATCAGAGCTGATCAGATCAGTTTGATGGATGAGATGCAAGTTAAAGCGAACTTATAGACCCGCTTTCACTGCGCCTGGTGATTTACTGCTCCACCTGTGCCCAGAGTATCCTCTGTGCTCCAAGCGTGATGTGAAAAAAATAACCCAGTAACATATAAACTCCAGAAGCGTTCCCAATGAACGTTTCAGATCCAAAAATGTAAAATTAATACGTGGCAGCAGTAACATCGATAACAATAACGTCACAATAACATACAAACCTCTGCACTCATAATAACAGTAATAATGCAGAGCACAAACTGAATCAAGGAAACGGGAAGAAGAGGAAGATTTGAAAAAATATCTCAAAGAAAAGAGAAAAAAAAGATTTCTAGTTTTAGTACCAAATGTTTTTCATGACATCATTCATTAGATTTGAATGTGTTTCTTCTCTGTTTCCAGTTGAGGAGGATCAACCTGCTCCTCACTGTTTTTTACTATGCTCGAGTCTATAAATGTGGCGGCAGATGTTTTAAAATGAATAAATGTGTGGGAAACCCTGTTTCCTCTGTACGTGAACATTTCTTCTTTCTCCTTCAGGTTACAACCGGATGGGTGACGCCTACTCGGACTCCGGTCACAGTGAGATCTCCTCTCGCTCCAGCCTCGTCAGTAACTCCTCTTTCGACATGGCCCAGGAGGAGAGGAGACTGCGTCACTCCGGAGGAGTCGGGGAATCTCATATCGGAGGACAGCGGCTAGAACGAAGAGCCACAACCGACCCCGACCAGTACAGCCTCGGGTAAGAACAGCAGTTTATTTTGAGGTAAAGTTCTGTTTTATTCATCTGATCTTTAAACGTGAGTCATTTTCTTGATTTTTATCGCCCCGTAGGTCGTATTCATCGATGCAGGACTGTCGGGGAATTTACACCGGCTGCCCCACGGTTCTCTCCTCGCCCAGCTCAGAGGAGCTGACTCAGGATCAGGGCGATCGTGTTTCCCTCGATGCCGCAGACAGCGGCCGCGGCTCCTGGACTTCCTGCTCCTCTGGTTCCCACGACAACATCCAGACCATGCAGCAGGGCCGCAGCTGGGAGACTCTGGCTTTCGGTGGAGGTGGAGGCGGAGGCATCGGAGGGCTCCCTCCTGGCGGACCGGAGGCCTTATTAGGGGGTCCCGCCGCGCTGTGGGCAGCACAGGCCAGGGGGAGCTGGGCGTCGGCCAGCTCCTCGTCATCCTCAGCTGCGTACTGGGGAGAGGACTCTGAGGGAGACACTGGCACCATCAAGAGGAGAGGAGGGAAGGACGTCAACGCCGACCCAGAAACAAGTAGCATCACATCCACCGGGTCAGAGGAGGCCAAGCAGCTCGGCCGGCCCTCGCCGTCACCCATCACCGCCGGGGGTAAAGGCCTCATTTGTGAGTGACTGAACATCACAGTTCTGTTGCTTTGATCGCTCGCTTCGGCAAAATATTTCTATTAAAAGAGAAAAATATTCTGAAGACCGGCAGAAAAAATTTTACAAATTATAAATCTAAAAACAACTGAAAAAACAGAACTTGCACTTGAGGTATAAAATGTTATTAGTGAGCTTTAGAGGTTCTGTTAGAGATTTTGTTACGTTTGGACAAAGACAGGCAAGCTGTTTCCCATCGTTTTGTTTCTTTATGCTAAGATAAGACAGCTGTCTCCAGCTCCAAATAGGACGTGAGAGTTGCATTAATCTTCTCCTCTAACTCAAAATATTTCCCAAAATGTTGAACTGCTTCTTTAAGACAGCAGGAATTCCTGTGTTAGACGAACTGGTGTCATTTGAGATCAAAAAACTGGAAAAAACTGCCTTTCAAAACCTTGTTACTTTAACAGGTTTCAGATTTTCCGCAGTGAGTCGATAATATTCCAAAAGTTTTTCCAAGAGTCTTTATCATCAACATTTCTTTTGTGTCCTTCAGCGCGGAAAGAAAGCCGTTACCGTGAGCCTCCCCCGACTCCCCCCGGCTACACCGCCCTGACTATCTCCGACCTCGCTGAAGGGCAGCACCCGGCCCCGTCTGTCACCACGACCACGGCGACCCACACAGGGCGCCGGCCGCCAGACTACACCACGGCTCTGCAGCGCTCGCGCATGGTCACCCAGTCGCCAGACTCCCAGGGGGCCAAACAGCGGGCGGGCGGCCTCCACCGCACGCGCTCACCGGCCGAGGAGCAAGAGGCTGAGGAGGAAGAGGAGGGTGAGTCCTTGTCTTCCAAACTAATCCCTCTGAGGAAGCCAAAGCCAGTGGCTCAGCATACACCCGAGACTCCCAGACCATGAGAGTGTGTGTACGGGGTTAACAGGCAGGGCCCCTCTCCCCAAGGCAGGTAAAAACTCATTTATCAGGTCGCCCCCCTCCACTCCAATGAACCTGCATGTGAACAGGAACACACACTTGGACTGAGACTGACCATCCTTCACACAACTCCCCACAGCACCAGCAGGACCGGTCCCGCTCCAAATCACAATCCTCCATCAGCGCTCCTAATGAAAAAACGAAATTTCGTATTTATGATGTGGGAATTGTTTATTTGGAGTGGGACCCTCACCTTTAACCCACAATGTGTCATCATGCATGAGTCATACTGGTCGGAGCAGACACTCACCACTTCTCTGCCACCACACATCCCGCTCTCCTCTCTCACCGTCTCACACACTGTGACCAACAGCATCCATCAGCCGGCACAGTGCTGTTAGGATCCTCTCACCCATGCACTCCAACCGCCTGCAAACATGCACCTCCATCCTCCTGCAGCGGCACGCACCCGACGCACACACACTGACTCCGAGTTCTGTGTCACTGCAGCAGCACTTTTTAAAAATCTTTTTAAAGCAGCTATTAATTGACACAAGCCTGTAAATGTGCCAGAGTTACTGACGACGATAATAATCATTTATTTATATAGCACCTTTAAAAGCATGCAGAATTAAACTAGATGAGTTAAAACAGACGACATCACGTAAAATTAAGTCTATAAAAGTCTATAAAAATGGGTTTTAATATTTATAGAAGTCACTGATTCTGCGAGCCTTATCTCCTCAGGCAGGTCGTTCCAAAGCCGAGGGGCCCTGATGGCAAAAGCACGGTCACCTTTAGAGTTAAGCCTCGACTTTGGAACGGCTAGAAGGTCACACCCCGAGGATCTAAGGCTGTGAACTGGCTCATGTGGGGTCGTCAGTTGTGTTATGTAGCTGGGGGCCAGACCCGAACGAGCTGTAAAAGTGATCAATTCTAATCAATTCTAAAACTAACAGGGAGCCAATGGAGGGAAGCAAGGATCGGGGGGATGTGATGTCATCTGTTAAAGCCAGTGAGAACGAGATTTTCATCTGTAGCACAAATAGTACTCAAAAAATACACAGTATAAATATTAAAAACATGCAGAGAGACAAAAATAATCATCAGCAGTATTTCAGGGCAGAGTCTTCAGAGTGTTTTTGTGTTAGGCGGCCGCTGTTTCTGTTCACTTCTGCTGGAGGAGATTCAGCAGAGAACTGCGACTGCGTTACAGTGAGCTGGTAACAAACCTAAAAATCTAAAATTTCTAAATGTCTTTGTCACTGTAAAGTTTCAGGTCGTTGCAGAATTGACTTTCTTAAGCATAGTGACTTAAATCTGAAAAATGATGGCATGTTCTTTGTCATTAAAAGTAAACGGTATTCACGGTTTGTGACCTACAAGACAGCCGTGTCAGCAGAACAATACGTCAGCGTTACACGTTTCTGCAAACCCCAAATATGTTACATGTATGTTGTGCGTTTCGTATGTATAATATCAGCGTTTCTAAAGTAGTATATGAGCTGGCTTTGTCATTGAGAGGAAGTGGGACCTGACACTGTTTGTGACCAATTTACAATAAAATCAGCTGTTTTTTAGGAAGTCAACGCTGCGTTTCCGGCTGCCTTTTAGCCGTCAAACTGTTTTTGTTTTAAAGCACCGGTTGAAGCTGCCAGGATAGTGCCATAAAAAGAGGTGATCACATGTTTCCCGACGGGAAATTGCCACAAAAGCGTTTTATTGTTGTTTCGTAGCATTTTCAGCCAGCGTTGTGCCCTCAAATCCGACTATTTAAAGTCACAACATGACGTTTTTGTAATCACAACTATAAACTTATTGGTATTGTTTTAATGTAAAGTTTCAGCGTTTTAATGTATTCACTACATGATAAATGTGCAAACGTGAGTCAGTAAGTTTTTCTCTCTGTCAAATGTCAGTCCAGCTCATCCCAAATGCAATTACATCATCACAATACGAAGTATGTTTCATCTTCTGTTTCTACAGATATCAGCAAAAAAATAGATACATAAAATAAATGATTTACAGATTAACACATGACCACTGCTCCTGCAAAAAGATGAACTGCACAGTGAAATTTACAAATTTTACAAATTTACACTTCATCTCGATAAAGAGCTTATTTTATTGTGTCCGCGGTTTGCAGAAACTTCCATTGCCAGCGTTTTTTCGGCGCTGGGTTTTATAGGAGGGCAGGTTTTCATTCGAACTGAACGCTGCTGCAGCTGCCGTTTTTAAGCTTTCACTGAATTTAACACCAACTGTTTGACCTTTTTGAAAAAATAATTTCTACATTTCACGTTCACGTTCAGTGTAACCGTTCACTGTCTCTTGTGTCCACAGAGGATGAACAGGTGTCAGCGGTCTGAGGGACAACGGTGGACGTCCTTTCGCAGTAACTTGAAGTCCCCCTGGTTTGGGGTGGGCAGGATTAAAGAGACTGACAGACAGACAGATCTATGGACTCATCATCAGTTACGTACGTGCCTGCCTCCTCCACTTGGCTCTCCCTCCTGATTGGTGGATCCCTCTGCTCGTCTCCCTCCCCTGCCTTAAAGCATCATCGGGGGTTGAATGACCCTGCATGCAAAAAAAATACTGTGAAGAAGAGATGGAGAGAAGGTCAAAGACGATGACAAAACGCCTGGCACTTTGGAAAAAAAAAAAAAAGACTACAGAAAGCTAACTGGTGCCGGGGGGTCGACCTGGCCACACACACACGAAACCACATAGATGTTGCTGTTAGAAACCGGCCCCCGAAACCCCCAAACTCACCCGTTAACACAACAGCATCACGACGTGTTGAGCTTCATCTGCACTTTCTCATTTTCTACTTTCTGAAGAACAGAACAAATAAAAACAGACTTATCGTTTGAAGACGGAGAGAAAACAACGGTTGACTTGACTCTTAAATTTTCCCACTAGATTTCTTTTTTTTTTTTTTTTTTTTGCGTCATTTTCTCTGACTGTTTGCACTCTGGGGGCCGAAAAAAGAGACACCAAGTCAGCCCACTTTTCTCTGCCTGGACTGAAACGACCCATCTGTTGTTGCGTGTTTGAACTCTAAATCCAGTATTATCTCATGTTTCACATGTGAAAGTTTATCAAGTGTTGGTTGGAATCAAAGCTAAGAGGAAGAGCTCGGTCGGGAGAACCAACATGCACAGTGTAATCACACACACACACACACACACACACACACAAACACACAAAATACATTTTATATAGCAGTGCATACACACATTCATTTCTAAAAAAAAAAAAAAAAAATAGCACTTTCAGCACAATCCTAGATGTTACCGGACCTTTGGCCTGGATAGCAGGGTATGAGTGAACCATATCTGACTGTCACCGCGGAGCTCGTCTGGTTATATCAAAAACTCTTTCTTCATCCCGTTGCTTGGTGTTACATCGAGAGCGTGTTTTGTTCCTGGCCCGTAGGTGATATCCAAAAAGCACAGAGGTGATCGCCACTGAAATCTGAGCGAACACGTCGGACTCCATCCTGTCGGTCTCTGCAGTGAACCGGAGGTAACTACAGCTGAGCAGTGGAGGAGATTTGAAAGGTCCGGTGTGTGGACTTTAGGGGGATATAATGGCAGAAATTGAATATCATATAAAAAGCATGTTTTCTTTAGTTTTTAATCACATGAAAATAAGAACTGCTGTTTCTTAGTTACCTTAAAATGAGCCGATTGTATCTACATAGGGAGTAATGTTTCTAGAGTAGACAAACTAAACAGCGGCTCCAGATATTCATGTTTTCATGTCGGCCACCTCTGCAGTGAGCAGCATTGGAAAAACACTAAAATGAGAGCGAAGTCGTTCGATAAAAAAGAGCGTTGTATTTCAGACGGTCAGGTGAAGATGGATGAAAGAAAAACTTTCCTATCGATGTGTATAATACAAAATATAGAGCCTCTTGTGAAAGAGTTTATCGACGGTGAGGACGATGTTATGAGACGTGACAGAACATTCAACTGTAATAACACTATTATGTTACTTTTCTAACATGTGGTCAGCAGGGTTTCTGCCATTTCAGTTGCACTTGACGCTCCGCTGCTCTGTCTCCCCAGACGGATTACCCAGAGTACACCCTGCTGCTCCGGCAGTGCGGTGCTCTTTGATATCCAAACGGTTCATTCCAACGACGCTCCGAAATTTACAAACAGTCCGGTTTGTGCCAGATTGCACTCCAGCACTTCTGAACGCACCCATTGATTTTAGTGAAACTGAAACTGCTTTTTTTTCAGTGTTTTTACTGCTTTAAATGAGCAGGAGACATTTCAGAATTATTCAGCTCCCGCTAAAAACCTCCTGAATATCTGAGTTTTAAGTTATCAGAGAAGGAATTTGAGCAGACATTAGCAGGTGATGAGCTAGCGGCCTGTCTTCAACATGCCAAACACCTTCTGAGAAACGCTGATTTCAAACATGAAACTGCTTTATTCAGCGTTTTTACAGGTTTATACCAACAGATCCATTTGTTTTGGAGAGGGAGAGACCTCTGTGGAGAATTCAGCTCCCGCTAAAAACTCATTAACACGAAACTATTGCTAACTGGGAGAAGTTTCATCTGTTTGCAAACCACAATCTTCACCACTAGATGCCACTAAATCCCTCTAAACCTTACACACTGCTCCTTTGGTCCTGGAGGTTGAAAGCTGTGAACAGTAAGCGAAGGCTCGCTGTTGTCAGAAAAGTTGCCTCTTGTCCTTTTATTTTGGTGTGAAGAGATCACAGACAGGGTGGGTGAACATCAGCATATTTCAGAAGCTGCCATGTGTAAATTAACTATCTACCTTTACAAATGATCTTGTACAGAGTCTTATAACACACATATTTCCCTTAAAAAAAAATCAGATTTGGCTTCTTTTTTTTCCCGACTTGCCACATTTTGTGAATGTCCAAAGCGCCTTACAATGCCATGATCGCATACATTTCTTTGCGTGGTCGTCCCCGTCACTAATCACCTTGTTTCAAGAGCAGTTTTGAATCAAACAATCGTGGAGTGAAATGCCTTATTCAAGAAACTAACCCGAAAGTTTTATTTTCACACGTTACGACTCAGTACAAGATGAAGCCGAGCATTTTCCTCGTTTGTTTTCACGTGGCTTCAGACGACACCATCACGCTCGATGTTTTTGTCTAACACGGAGCGACGCTGCACCTCTCCCTCTGCTGCAGATTCATCCTCACCTGTTACTCACATCAGCTCAGTGGATGCTGTAAAATCACTAACGTCTGCGTCCACTTTTCCACCATATCTCGCCGTCGATGGAAGTGACTGAAGACTTTTTTATTTTCTCCGACTCCGGTGGGGAAGTTGACACATGAAGAAAATCTTTTTCAAGGCTGCCAATCAGAACGATTAGAAATCCAGTTGTGAAAAGTTTTGTTTTCTTCTATCACTGAGTCGCACTGATCACATTGATCAGTCTCGGAAACTACAGACTGAGAAAAGATGAATGAGTGCAGTGTTTTCCACTGTGGTCTGTGACTATACACTAATGATTTCTTGGGTTTCTTTTTGTTATTGTATGTTTTTTTGTAATGGCTGCAGATAGATTGTTAATAATTTGTTTGTAATACAGTGGTGACATGCATCATTCACTTTCATTCAACTCTGAAGATAATGTGCATATTAGCGGGCCGAGTCCTATTTTGAAAAACAAAAAGTTGCACAAAAATGTACAAGCGTAAAGATAAGTGTAGTAGGTAGAACTGCTACTCCTGTTTGATGTGTGATGTCAGTGAGAAATGTACATTTAGCTGGTGACGACCTTCTTTTCTTCATTCTTTCTTGTACTACTTTGACCTGTATGTCTTTTAAAAAGACAATTGGTGGAGTACGTATCAGTTGTTTTTGTATTTTTAATACAATAATTGTAAATATTGGTTATATTTTTGTTCAAATGTACTATGTTTATGCCTCAACATCCAGTTTATATGAAGCTGGGAATCAATAAATACTGCATAAAGAATCAACACATAGGTTTAAATGCACTTATTCATTTCTTCTGCATTTCGATGTCTTTCTTTTCTGACTTTTTTTTTCCCTTTAGAAGATTTTCGCCCAGATACGGTTTAGTGTTTGCACAAGTCATGGAAGCAACTTGAAAAGTGTAACTCATACTTTTCTATCTGACCGCGGCAGAGTTAATAAAAAGGAGATATTGAAGTCCCCCCTCGCTTTTATTTACTTGTTCTGTATTGTCTCGTTATTCGAGAGCTGTGAGGATAGCACAACTTCTAAACTCATTTTTTACTACTCTAATTTATTTCATTTTTCATTTGTTTCCCACAACAACCGTTTCATTTAATAATAAAAATTCAATATCTCCAGCTCATTGTGCACCACGACCCATAATAAGAAAAATGATTACCTTCGGATAGTGTTTTAGTGGAGACACACGTGGTTACGGTTATTTCATCTGCAAGTAAACAAGGATGGATTACTGAACCGGCCAACCGGGCACAAGCCCAGGGGCCGACAGTGTCAGGGGGTCCCTCTGCCTTCTCATGCAATATGTTAACTTAACACGCACCAACGAGGAAGAGACTCTAAAAAAACAAAAGGATCAAAGAGACAAAAAAGTGACACAAAAGAACTACAAAAAAACAAAACAAAAGACACAAAATTAACTCAGAGACACTAATTACTTCAAATAGACCCAAATCACTACAAAAATATGCAAAAAAAAAAAAACATAAAGACACATAAAATTATCACAAAAACAGGCAAAATAACCACAAAGACACACAAAATGACAACAAATCAATATATAACAACCAAAGCAGACACAAAATTACCTCAGTGACACAAAACAACCAAAAAAGACAGAAAATTACCTCAAAATGACCCCAAAACTTACAAAAAGTCACAAAACAACCACAAGGAAACTCATTATGACAACTTAGAAACACAAAAAGACAATAAAAGACACACATATATATTAAAAAGACACAAAATTATACACGTCTTTGTGTTTTGCTCCTGTGTAGGAGAGGCCCTCTGCATATCTGTGCCCAGGGGCCTGTTGTCTCATCCGCACATATAAGAACATTTTTTTTGTGTCACATTTTTAACCCTGATTTCTGAGATTTTTCATCATGTAAAGGAACATTAATATACTATGAATAAAATCTAACAGAGACGTGTCCATTAAATTAGACTAAAACTAATTCAAAATGACAAAAGAGTCACCTCCAGCAACAAAAGGAGATGAAATGATAAAATAGCCAATGAATAGTGAAGTATGGAGTATATCGTGCTGTGAATTTAAGTATTAAACTTTTGCTTTTACACCACAAGAGTGCACTGTTTTTCTGCAAATGATAACCGACATCTGAACTACCTCAATGTCATTTACACAGTGAACTTCACACAGTGTGCGAGGTGCTGAATATCTAATATGTCCATTATAATGCTCACAGATTGTGTTAATTTGCCTGATATTAGTGTAAAAATACTCAAAAATGATCACTACTTGTGTTCTTTTTATTACAAAAAAAGTGAGTGAGCTCATTTTAAACCAACATCATAATCAAAACTGGCAACATTTTCATTAGTCGACCCATTATGACTTCATGATGGGTGTATTCCTGAGTGTGGGTGCAGACGGGGAAATGTTTGACATTCTGACTGTGGCTTTGTTATGGTAGTAGACACCATATCACTGCTCCCTCTCCTCATGAATAATGCAGGCGAGATGGTCCTGGTTGCCTCTATCACAGAGCCGAGGGCCCCAATTTGTCACACTCTCCAAAAAATGATACACACTCCGACCATGAGAAATGGGGAGCTGCCCTCACACACACACACACACTCACACACAAACTTTCAGCGTGGTAAATAAAAACGTAGAAATCTCTGTTTCACTGTCTTCTGCTCCATTTCTGTTTCTATTCTCAGCCTTCCACAGCGAGAAAAACAGGGAGATTTGGGAGAGATGCAGTAAATTTGTGCCAATATTCAGCACTTTCTGTAAAGTTGTCCATGTCAGAAATGCCAAAACTGCTTCAGGGATGATGTTGTTGCCTCTAGTGTTTTATTCATTTGTGTATATGTTTACAGGGGAGGAGGAAAATCCTCCGCAGCAGCATTAAGCTCACAAGACTGTAGAAGTTAGTCAAAACTTTTTGATTTGGTTAGCCATTTTCTGAGTTTCCCAATTTTGCCTTTTTATTATGTCATTGTCTCCGAGGTTACACGCTCACTGGAAGAAAACAAACACATGTTGCTGAAGTGTCGCTTCAGTCTCAGCATAGAAAAGGAGACTAAATGCATAATGCATAAAATGCACACAGGTGCATAAAGATTCACCAGAATTCAGGAAATTAAGTGTTTAATGCTCAAAATTTCCAAACCTCCCCCCATTGAATGTGTCCTCCATGATGAGACAAAACCTTTGCCTGCTGCAAAGGCAAAAAAATTCAGAGAGGATGCAGGGGGTCTGTCTCCCTCAATATTTTATGTGTCTGCTCCAATTTTGAAACCAAACACAGATATTTGGGGTGTTAAAGGAGACATGTTGTTTTGTCTCCCGCAATAACAACATGAAAGTAGCTGAGGACTTTTACATAATAAATGAATAAAGACAATTAATTCATTTATGCATAAAAAATCACCTGAATGCAGGAATTCAGTGTTTGGGATATGTCCCTGTCAATATTGAGAATATTTGCATTTGTCCCACCAAATAAAAAAACATGAAACTAGGAGAGGACTTTTGTTTTGACAAAATTAACCATAAATTGATGCAGAAAAAGCACAAAAATGTTCATAAAAATTCAGCAGAATGCAAGAAATTAAGTGTTTGATGCTCAAAACTCCCAATACGATGCTTTATAGGCTATATGTCTCAATGTTGAAACAAAACCTTCGCCCGAGTTAAAGGTCAGTTTCAGGGTTAACATAAAAATCAGAATTGATCAAATATGGTTTCATACCCCATATGAACCACTTTCTTGCTCTGAGTTCCTGTATTCAGTCAGAGACTCAGGACTCGATTATAATGGGCCGCGTAGAGCTGATTTCTCATTATTCACAAGTTGTCAACACCGCGAGGAAAAAAGTGACATTAAAATGGTTTTACATTTTTTTTCTAATTTCCCCTCAAAACAAATGGAGGTACAGCACTAACGCTGACAAATCATGTTTTCATTGAGATAAAGTATCTGAAGGAAAAAAAACACACTGGCTGCAGTCGCCTGCATTAGAAAGATAACTGTGACTGACACGAGGATGGATGTGGAACCAAAACAACAAAAACTACCCCAAGCACAGCCGCTGCATGAAATTAGAGAGGAAACAGTGGTGTAATCTGTGTCCGACAGTGAAACCACCCCCGATTACAGTCAGAGGAGATGTGTTTACCACTCTGCTGGCTGTGCTGCGTCCTCTCAGGCACCAGGGGGCACTCTTCACTATGAAATGCAGCCAGATGGACCCGTCCACTCTTTCCTTGGGCGATGGGTCTTATCAAGGGGTAGCAGGCAGCCAGTGGTCCTCTGTAGATAGCCGGCTGGTTATGTGTGTGAAGCCCGGGCCCTGAGTTGTCGACCGTGTTCAATCGAGGCAGCCGTGGGTCATATTATGGGACTGTCTGGATTCCTTTCATGGTAAAATTGGATGAAGGCAGCAGCACTAGAGCTGAGGGGAGTGGAGATGTCACAGCGTTCACCGGCCTGTGTCTGGACTCCACAGGCCCGAGCAGACAATTCAGTTAAAAGCTGTCAAAGAATTGGGGAAAAAGAAAGATTAATAAAAAAAAGCTCCTCTGGCCAGGTGCTTTCCTGCACAATTTGCTGTGGTTAAATCTGCTGATGTTTTTTGGGGGCAGCTTAGGGCAAATTTTTGTTTTGATTGGGAAGAATGTTGCAAATTCAACATGGTTCATAAAGATACTGATGCTGTTTTACTCCTAAACACTGTTTCAGTGAGCTGTTAGCTGTGAACTCAGGTTCTGTAATTACTGCAGCTGCTTACCCCAGATTATTAGGGTTCGACGGGGGGAAATGCCCCCACCCCGTTAATTCCCGCCCTAATGAATGTATGACACTGAATCTACTCTCAGCACATCTGCTGAATGGCTGTTATTGGCTGAGCTGAATTGTGGCATTTTATCTGAAATGCTGCACTCTTGAGATTGTTCCTTTTTTTCACTGGAAAATAGTAATATATGATGCATGTATGTATTATTTTGTATTAATTAGTACTTGCAGAGCTTGCAGAGCCCTAAAAGGGATGTTGGGGAGAAAAAAAATGAGATGGTAAAAAAAAAAGGGGAAAAAAAGGGGAAAAAAATTGTGGTTCAAAAAGATAAATGATGGCGGAGAAAATAAAATTTGAAAAAAAAACTGACGTACCATAAGTAAGGCAATTTGTTTTTACCATTTCTTTCCACCATAAAAAATGTTTACCATGATATTTTTGTCACATTTCATTGTTTTTGCCATCATCATTTTTCCCCCATGTCCTTTAAGTAGCTCCATATATATATATATATATATACACACACACACACACACACACACATATACACACACATATGTATATACATATGTGTGTGTGTGTGTGGTTATGATTATATATTTTTCTTAATATTGATGGGGGATTTGTGGGAAAAGTCACTTTTTTTACTAACCAGACTCCACCATGAAAGTTAGGGGTTTGTTGGACCTGCCCACCACTTCTCTCCAGCAGTGTTTCATGTGGATGCAAAAGGGGCTTTTGGTGTCAAAATCTTACACCAAAAGTACTGTAAAAGTGTCACTATTTTATAAGTTTGGAATAAGAGCGGGCTGTAAAATCATATACATTTTTAATTTTACAGTAAATTGACTGCTCTTAAGGGGGACGTCTTCCCCTACCTTACCCATGCTGTGATTCTCTCAGATTTTTTCTAATTGGAAGCAATCTTTATTTTACCACAGCTATGTTGGAAACATGTCTGCTGTCAATACGAGAAAACCATGAAACATTTTTCCTCAATTGGATAAAAGCCCATTTCTTCACACAATAGAGATTCCTTCCTCTCTGCTTTTGGCTCTTCAAAGCACGCTTCAATAACAAATCTCCAAGAGGCAAACTGTAAAAAAACCCCTACTTCGATACATTTTGATATCTTATGACACTTTAAAAAAAAATCAATACTACAAATCAGCTGCAGTATTTTTTAGATAAGTGTCTCCAAAGTGTGCTGATATGTTATTATTTGTGAGAGAGGGACCGTTTTCTTCTGTTCTGCTCTCGCTGCCGCTTTCCCCACAACTCTGCATGCTGCTGCTGCTCTCTCGACTCCCAAACTGTGGTAGATTAGCAGATAGTGAGGTCTGCCTCTGACAGAGCACCTGCAAATGTGTAGAGATAAGAAGAGGAAGCCTCCCTATAAACAGGGAACAAAACCAGTCGTGCAGCTACATCACTCTCAGGAGTCTTTCTGCAACATCTCTTTTTTTCCCCTCTATAATAGACCTATATGATAATGTCACCGTTTACAGCTGACTCGCAATTTAGATGTTTTGTCTATCTATCTATCCGTCAGCGGAGGCCCTCCCACTGCTACCAGTGTCGCTCTAATGCTAGTCCCTCTAAATAAATCTGTGCCTTCCTGCTCCCCGTTGCCCCTGAGAAGTGACTTGCTCGAACTGTCGTCTCACACAGTAATGACTCTCTTGTCATTCATGGCGCTCGCAGAAGGAATCACAGAGCGGGAAAACATCCTCTCAGTGTCTGCCGTGGTGGAGAATAAAGGTCTGGAATTACTACGGAGAAGGATCAGAACCGAGCATTCAGCGTTCACATAGTATAGGTCTATATATACCATTAGGAGAAGAGTTTGAAATGAATTAAAAGTAATAGCTAAACATTTTTGGAAATGCATGGGAAGATTAAAAGAATACTCCAAGAATGAATCCAAAAACCTGAAATAAGGTCTGTAGTTAACACTAGCTTAAGAGACTTTTATACTGTGTTCTACAACATAAAATACATCAGTAAAAATGTGCCCCAGTGTTTTCTGTAGGCTGAAGCGGAAGTTAGCGCCGCCCCGATTCCCTCATCAAAAAGCCTATGGGATTTTTTCCTTTGGATTCTGAAATTTTGAAGAAAATAAAATCTGTGACAAACAAGCTTTTATTGTTCAGCAAGATAAACTTCAAAAATGAACATCAGCGTGTTCATCAGCCTCTCTGCTGCTGTGGGATTTTTTCCATTTACTCCATCCCCACCTCTCTCTCCACCCGGCCACTCGCCCTCATCAGCCTCGTCACCTCCACCTGCGGCTCCCAGTTGCTCGTCATCTCCAATCAGCCTCACTGCACTCACTCTTTTCCAGACTGTCTTTGCTTCCATGCCTGACCTTCCAGCACTCACTCTCAGTCTGTTTTCCTGGTTTCAACTTGGCCCTCGTTTCAGCTTTCGGTCTCCGACCACAAGTTTCTCCTGTGCACTTCCTGGTTCTCGTCTGCCTGTGGCTGTGCGGTTTTCTAGTGCTTCGGTTCTATCAAGAGAGATGCTATTCTTCCGGCTGTCTTCAGAGCCTCCCGCCAAGTGAAACATCTCCTCAGTGTGAGTGCAGCTGGTGTTTATTGTTATGATGGTTCATCGATTCCCGCCTGTCCTCACTGATTCTGCTTCCTGCTCCTACTGGATTCGTCTGCTCTGCTGCCTGCTTGCTTGCCTGCCGCCAACTCTGCTTCCTCCTTGACCAAGAGCCCTGCCTGTCCCATCTGGATTCCCTGCTTTTCCTACAAGCTCCCTGCTGTAAGTGTTTCTCCAGCTTGCCTGATACATTAACCTGCCAGTCTGCTCCATGTTCACAATTTCCCAACCTGAACTCTGAACTATCACCTGTGAATGTGAGCACACCCCAGTCTCTCTATAAACTCTGCTCGACCCATGAACTCTGCCTTTGCAACCTGCTAAGAGACTGAATAAGGTCCTTCCACACCCCGTTACAATTTAGCCACTTGTTGGCAACCACCTATTTTAGGACACATGAAAGCTTCAAACTTCTTGAGTATTGTATTTACTGACATATTTTTTTGTCATCAAACAGTGTGAAAGTCCCTTTAGCTTGTGTTAACTACAGACCTTATTTAAGGCATCTAACCAAAAACGCACTCAAAAAAAACCCATAGATATCCAGACGAGGCAACTGCACATCCATTTCCAGGTTTTTACTTTTTTGTTATTTAACCTTTATATAATCATTTTGGCCCCATGAGATTAAGCATGCTTTCACACCTATTCAGTCCGGACTATTCTGTTTGATCCAAACCAGAATGACAGATGTGAAAACTCCCCTGGACCATGGTCCGGACCAAACCAGTGTGAAAGCATTATTTTGAACGGTTTGGACCTTCGTACCAATGACAGGAATTTACGACAGGCTAACCACAAAAAAGCCACGGAAGCACATAAGGAGAAGAGACCTAATTCCACCTATTCTTTGTACTTAAAAAACTGTTCTGCCATACTGCAAAGATAACCTACTTACTAGAAATAGGCCCGTTTCACACAGAACGCGTCAGCCATGCGTGAAGGCAGCCTCATAAAGCTGCGCTGTGTTTTATGTGTTCACACGCACAGCATTGTTGTTGCATCGCTGCTGCGCCGCCTGCTGCTGTGAGTGCTGTATTTCCACATTTATTGGCACAAATTCCGCTCATTTAAGTCATGCATCTCCTGCATTGCTGACGCTGTTTTTTTTTTGTTTTTTTTGTTTTTTTTTGAATGGGAAGCAGGGAAGGTGGAGTAACATCTTTGTATTTCCTCATCTCTGACAGAGAGGGACTTTTTCACGTATAATTTTCACTGTCAATTCCTGCTTACAAACATGTAAAAGATCGTCGAGCCACCATTTCTGTAGATGTACCACAGCTGAGACGCTCCTGACCACCGCTGCTCAGGCGGGCATTGTGGGTAGTCTAACTTGATAACATGGACCCCAAAATAAAAAACACCTTACAAATATAAAGTATAGAGACTCCCAACCCACCAAACCAAAACTAACGGACCAAATGTACAATGTAACAAAAACTCAGACCTCGGTTCGGACCATGGTCTCAAGTCAGTCTGCTACAAATTCCATGCTGAGGGTGCAGAATGACTTGAAGCCCTTCTCTCAATTTCTGTGAAAACGTTTGGGACACAGTATGAAGAGTCTCTGAGAACGCAGGCTTTTAGTGCTCATTTCTGGGGCATGCTCTTATTGTCCATTGCTCAGTTATATAAAATATCCCAATATACACAAAAAAATTATATTATTCCTAATATTTGTGAACAAACATCACTATCTCAACATATCGTCATGCATGTTTTGTCTTACCGCCGTTCCATCGGACTGTTTTTGTCTGTGGTGTCCAGAAGGTGTTGTCCATCTGGCCTTTACCTTCTGCCTGTTGTGAACGCAGCATAAAGCTCACTAATTAACATGATTCTTGTTCATTTAATTCGTAAACTGAATGTTGCCTGATTGCTAAGACCTTATGTTGGATTTGGTTTTATCTTTTGAAACTAGAAGCAGGAATGAGTCGCATCAATCAAACATGCAGTACTCAACAGCTAATGTTCAGTCATATTGGCCTATTTCTGGAGGCTACTGTACAGTCTCTAATATATTCCATATTTAAATAAAAAGCTTTACATGCGGTCACAAAATTAAAGGCTGGAAACATATATTTTGGTGTAATAGAAAATGTGTGGGAAGCATGAAACTCAATAAGTGACTCATTCCCTTGTGTGTTTTCACATGCTGTGTTCTGCTCCTTTTCATCGACCCTGAAGGATCCCATTTGATCGCTATCCAAGCCGTAAATATAGCTGAGAGCCATGCTTTGAGATGCTTTGAATTCAAATGGTTCTTTTAAGGGAACAGCCTCCCATGGATTCACTTACAAACCTGACTTACAATAAGCTCGTTGGCATGCAGAGGGAAGAGGCCAGCCCTCAAATTCAATGGCCTGCATTGGCTGAGTGTGTTAGCATGTGATTAAAAGGTCTCACCCTACTGAGGGGTGATATTTTAGAATACCAAAAAATGGTCTGAGGAGTCCATTATAAAGTAATGCCCCATGATTTACTGCTGGGCATAGTCTGCTGAGCTATGTGAATGCTCTATATGTTTTAGCATTGTTTAAAATATATGAATATCACGAGGGATCATTGGAGAAAATGTCAAAAGTAGCACTGTTAATGTCATAATATCCGGTTTCTCCATGGGGATCATTAAAGTCCCATTAATCTTCTACGAGAATGTGACTGCAGTGTAAGCAAAGATGTTTAATTTATTAATAACTCCAGTGGTAATCCTCAGTGACATTTACACCAGCCACCCATTTTGAAGGAGGGATGTGGAAAGTGTAATTTTTCAGGTTTTGTGTTGGATTTTGCTGTCTGATATTTTCCTGAAGTGTTGTGATTGAAGGAAGCTACCATTGTCCGTGTTTTTGATGCGATGAAAATATCCATTTAGAGTTTGACCTTGGTGTGGTGTCAGACTGGGAACAAATATATCAAATGTTTGATTTGTTGTGGATCAGATTTATATGGTGCTGTCACTGGCCGAGTGGCTGTTGACAAGTGAAGTGGTGAAACCAGCAAGGTGTTATTTTGGTATGGATTACATTACAAGTCTGTGTAAAGGAAGTCAGGAGATTTCAAAACACTGTATAAATATTGGAAATCAATTGTTTAAAACATGTAAAAAAAACCAAAAAAAAACAACAAACTAATTTCTAATATAGTACAGAGTTTTAGAGTTAGACCGCTAAACTGTTTCATACCATTTTGCTGTTTTAAATTTTGTAAGGGTGGGCCTAAACGGGCGGCTCCATGATGCACTGGAGTGCTACGTCGTTTTTTCGCTTGTTAGTTAGGCCACACAAGCATGTGAATAAAAAATAAAATAAAATAAATAAAAATAGTATTCATTAAAACCAGGGTGAGGAAACACTACCATAAGTGAGGAAACACCAGAGGCAGGATAAAACCAATAAAAAATTATAAATAAGTAAATAAATAAATGGTTTAATAAATAACATAATAGCAATAATAAAAATAAATACAGTAAATAAGTAGATGAGTAAATAACTAAAATACTTAAACTGTAAATAAGAGATAAATGAAAGTTTAACAGCACAAAGTAAAAAATAATGAATAAGTATGTTAAAAATAATAAAATGATATGGAATGTAGTAAAATTGTAATCAAACTAAAATATAAAAAAACAATAGCCGAAATAAAAAGGTAGGTCTTGATGACACAGCTAGTAAATAACAAATGCTTCTCAATAGCTGTGTTTAAAATCATTCACTCTCTCACTCACTATTCTCTATGTAGTGTGTATTAAATAATAAACTTTATAGGGAATAACTGAAAGAGATTTTGGACACTACGCTGGAATTTTCTTATTCCAGAAATACAGCACTGCATTGCATTGTGGCATATGGGAGTAAAATGTAGGGCACATCCTATGTACTCTCAAATTTGCTGTGCATTGTGGGTATTTCAGAGTGAACTTTAGTAAATGAAATTAACTGCTGAGAATTTGAACACTACTACAAAATGGCAAACACACTATGTAGTGCAGTGTTTCCGTGGTAGGGAACGGTTTTGAACACAGGTAATATTGGCTTAGTGATAAGTTTGACAAAAATGTGGCTTAAAAAATAAAAGTTAAACTTTGTCAGTGGGTGTTGCTATAGAAACTGAAACCAACTGCGGAACTTCATCTTGTTGCATAACTAAAAAGTGTTAGTTAAAATTTTGAATGGTTCTCCCTTTTTTGCAATATATTAAAGCCTGTTTTGCATTTTAGTAAACAGCACTATCTAATGCCACTTTGCAGATACACATTCTAAAATCAAGTCATTTATAATTAGTATCAGTCAACTGCTCTGTGAACCTGATTGGCGTAAACATCCCTAATAGATGCCAAAACATATGAAATCCAGTATTCGTGTTCCTCCACAGGCTGAGATACTGTATTATCCAGCTGCTGTGACAGTCATCAAAACAATGAGCTGACATTCACCTCCCGTCTGAACCACTAATTGGCAATTAGGCCTAACTGGGTTTGAAGGGCCACAGACACTTTCCCCTCACATCACGTCCGACCTCTGATAGGTCGGCTCACCTCCACACTGTCATGCTGCTCTGGCAAGTGGCCCACATAAGGGGGGGGTCACTGACGTTGGTCAGTATTTGGAAGTCATTTAGGGATAAGTGGGAAAACCTGTCAAAACTGTGGTGTTTATGTTTTCTCTGTTTCAGGTATTCACTTGACAGCAATTAGTAATTTTGATTTACCAATTGATTGTTATACAAGTTGTTTGTTAAGGCAGTCCTGACACTTAGAAAAAACATTTTTAAGTTAAAACAAATAAAATTATAAAAATTAAAAACATTATATTATTGCAATCAATTGAATCAGAAGAAAAACACAAATAAACAAACTGAATGAATAAATTAACCCTTTGAAACTGAAGTATATTGGCTTGATTTCTTTCAAATATAGGAAGAATGCAATAAAAAAAAAAATTCAAATATTAGCTAGAAAAAAAACAGTTAAAAGTCCAAAAAAAGTTAACTGCCAATAAGTAAAAAAAATAAAAGTAAGAAAAATAAAAATAAAAAGGAAAAATAGGAAAAGGAAATTGCCTGAAAAAAAATGCTTAAAATTATTAGAATTTTACAACATAATTTGAATTATTATGATAATGATACATGTAATTTTCCCTATCTTTTTTCTTTTTTCCTAGAAATTTTCCTTAGATTAAAAAAAAAAAAAAAAAAACTAGGTCTACTTATTTCTTGCAATTTGTCAAACATTTCTTACCAAGTTGCTCATTGCCCTTTTCCCCCATGTTTTCGAAAGAAATGAAACGGATTCGCTCAGATTTCAAAGGTTTTGATACTTGTGAAAGGTGTCTGAAAGCAGCATATTAAAATTAATGTTGCTCAAGGTTTCAAAGGATTTAACATTATTACTGCACCATTTGAAGTATGGCAACACATTGTATTACTTTGTTATTATTCAGCAACCTATCACAATTGCTAATTGACTCTAGAGGTTTGTATCATTATTGTTCAATTATTATTATCACATTCTAAATTGTTTAAATGCACAATGCTGCAGGCATTAAATAAGATTTTAACATGATTTGTTGTTGATGCAGGTACAGTGGTATAGTTTTTCATGGTCAGATTCACTGAAAGCCCAGATCCAAAAATGCAGGACCCAGCCGCTGCACACGAGCACATAGATCAGGATGAACAAAAGGTAAACTCGCAGGTCAGAACATCAGAAGGCTCTTTCATGTCCGTCAGAGCTTTAGAGACAGAGTTTGGTCCACACAGAGACATTACTGAGGCCTGGCTGTCGCTGCTTCTTAGTACAACCGACCATGTTAATCTGAGGCTCTTTCTGCACAACATAAAGCTGGCATTAGTTCTGCTACTATTTCTGTTTCTCTCCATGGACACCAAAACCCATCGCAGCCAGGTTTAATTACAGGCTTATTATGTGAGCGGTCCTTTGAGGTGGAAAGCGGTGGGCTGGGGACAAATAGATGTAGCAGCTAATGAGTGAAATTATGAATGACTTCACGTAAAACAGATTCAACCCATAGATGGTCTGATAGTTAGAACCTGTATGACCCAGTTTGGTGACGCTCTTGTACAAATCTTTTTTAGAACATCAGCTACACTTTTAGAAATAAAATTGCTAACTCACATGAAGAGTTCTTCGGCTTTTTTTCAGTAGGAGAACCTTTTTGGTTCCCTGTAGAATCTTTCATTACAGCTCCAACTTGAGTCCTTTTAGAAGGATCCACCTACAACCTAGTATAAAGGGTAATACCCAGAACCATCTGTGAAAGGTTCTACGTAAAACCCTTCCATGGTGTAATGATTCCACCTAGAACCCTCTCTGTGACTTCTTTCAAGAACATCTCCACCTTCTAAGTGTGTTGACAAGATGGGTTTTATCTAGAACCATCAAGGTTTTCTACACAGAACCCTTTAATATTCTAAGTGTTCAATCTCTAGCCCAGGGGGATTCTACAGAGAACCCTCTAATATTCCAAGGGTTTCATCCAGAATCTACCCAGGAGGTTCCATCAAGAACTCATTCATATTTTAAGGGTTTCATGTAGAGCGCATTCAGGGGATTCTACCAAGAACCCTTTCATAGGGTTCAATATAAAGCCCGCCCTAACAATTGTTTCACAAACCCATTTATAGTCCAAAGTTTTCATCTAGAACCCATCTCAGAGATTCCTCAGAGAACCCTTTTATATTCCAAGGGCTTCATCCAGAACCTACCTACAAGGTTCTACTGAGAATTTGTTTATTTTCCAAGGGAAGGAAACTACCCAGAGGGCCCCAAAAACAATAACTGACAACACCATCCTACTAATCAGAGTTAGTTTAGTTATTATTGGAACCCTTTGTCTTACAAAGAACCCTATGAAAACTTTCTCCAAAAAAGGTTTCTTCAGAGGCAGATGGTTTTTGGTAGAACCTCAGCCCTTCAGGACAAGCCATTTTGCAACCTTTAGTTCTTAAAGTGTACAGCAGAAATATAGAAATTAAGAGTTGTGACACCTCTGCTTCATTTATATGAGGATGTATACACTAAAAAAAATCACTGCACAATAAAAATAGCAGATCAACTTTGTGTCAATGAGCGTAACAGAACAAGTCCAGGTTAAACCTTATTCCTGCAAAGCTGATTTAATCTCTAATGTCATTTAAAAGGCTTTGCATAATCAATATTCAACATGTAATCATGCGAGAGTGAGATGGAGCTGAAACTGCCTCTGAACCAAATTCTCATTATGCACCAATTTTATACTTCAAAAGCTTCTCGTACAGATGGTCAATAATTCATCATTAACAGCAAGCGGTGACAGAGCACATCTGAATTTCATACACTCATCAAATTTATATAATGCACATAAATTTGAAAAAGTGCCGACTCATTGCACAATAGACAGAGTTAAAGTTTGCTTAAAAGGTCAGGGCTGTAGATGGGTTGTTATGCACAGCAAGTGTTTTGGTGAATATATAGGTTACCTGTAGAGCGGCATGTATAGTCTACACCCTTTGGCAATTTGAGCTGTCAATACAGCCTCATATGTGCATCATTTACTGTAATCAGATCTTGTTCCTGCATGCCAGTTTAGACACATTTAAGCAAAATCCTGTTACACTTGTCAGACTTGGATGCTTATTTACATGTGGACTGATAATTAAAAACACCATTCGACATCTCTTTTTATAATTTGACTGACATTCTCAATCCTCTCTTTGCAGCGTGTTCCCGCAGCCTCTGTTGTGTACAGTGGTGTGCTTGGGAGGCAGCACCACAGCGGGGGAGGCAGGCAGGATAAACAAACTGGTGTAAAAAAGCTCTGGACAGCCTGGAGGCAGCAGCAGAGGGGAGGATGAGGACTAAACTGAACTCCATCTTAAGCAACATCTCCCACCCCCTCTGTGGTGGGCTGAAGAGCTACAGACCATCTCCGGCCTCTGCTTCAGCATCACAAGGTGCCAGACTGAGTGCTGTAACAGGTCTTGTGTAATAAGGGCAAACTATTACTGAGTGGTTATTCAAAAGGCCCCGTGGATACTCTACACGTGAGAATGGAGCTAAATCAGCTGATCAACTGGTCAATCTATAGGGAAAAACCAACAATTATTCTACTAACTGTTTCTGTTTTTAGAGAAATACTTCAGCATTTGTTTACCATAAATCCAATTTCACAGGATGAGCTGCTCTGCTTTTCTCTTACCTCAAGAGAAAAGCAGCCATTGTTCTGTTTGTGTCTCGCTTGATGTGGATTCATTGGTTGTATCCTTCTTATATTTTTGGTTTTGGGTATTTGGTTATTTTATTATTTCACATGTTTTATTTTACCGTCTGCCTCTTATAACGACATTGCATGATTTATTGCATGGTGTACCAACCTATTTATTTATTTATTGATTTATTTATTCATTCCCTCTGTGTGGCACTGTCCAGGGCAATGGATCGTGTCTGTTTGAATTAACCAGTGTTAGACTTAGTACTTTGTACTCAGATCTTTTACTAGTGAAAGTAGCAATGCAACAGTGTAGAAATACTTTTAAAGGTCATGAATTCAAAATTCTATTTGAGTTAAACTACAAGAGGCCTAATAGCTTCTAAATATACTAAACAATACCAAAAGTATACTCCAGATGCACAATGGCCCATTTCAGAACAATGCATATCATATTTTTGGGTTATAAGTGCAAATGCATGATTTAATGTTGCACCTGATACAAACAATTAAACAAATAAGTAAAAGAATAAATGTATAAATAAATAAATAAATGACTGGATGAATGAATGAACATAAATACATAAATAAAGTAGATTTTCACATAATGGAATCTGCCTTTGTGTTTGGTGCATAACAATAAGAGAAAAATAAAATATAAAAAAGTGGACTGAAAATGTTTGTATATTTTTTTGTTCATATTATATTTACAAAATATATTTTGAAAAATATGTACAGTATATGTGATTTAAAGCTGTTGTATTATCTCATAATAATACATTGAAATTCATATGTTAAAGGACTGTAACTAGGGTGTGACTTCATTTTTTTTCATATAATGATCACTGCAGCTACAAATATTTTTTACTTGATCCTCCATGAGTTGGAAAAATACATGACCCTACCTTCATCATGACTGAATAATAAATAAATAAATACATATCATTTCACAGCTTCTGGCTGTGATAAATTGTGTGATTTTTTTTAAAAAGAAAACTTGCTGGTTGGGGTTCCAAGGGTATTTAAAATAAACTCAAAATGTATACATTTAAAGTTGGATGTCCTTCCCCTGACTCAAAAAAAAAAACCAAAACGCAACAACAACAAAAAAAAATCTACCCAGTGCCTAAAAAAATATCTGAAAGGTCTCCCCTGTTTTGCACCACCCTTACCCTTTCATAAATAACAAACAGTCCCTAATTATTTCATGTTTCATTAATCTGAATCAGCAAAGTAACTAATGTTAGCAAATCATTTTAGTGGTTTAAAAACTGTACCCCTCAATGGTGTACAAATATGCACTTAAATATTGTATTTGAGTAAATGTACTCAGTTACTTTTTACGCCCTCTACCTGTTGTGTTTCTGTCGCGAGGCAGTGGGCATGCGCATCGTTGGCACAATCAGCTGCCTGTACCTGTCGGTGTGCCACCGCCCGGACTCCACCTGTGAACATGAGCGTTTTCCATTAAGAAGTCTCTCCTGACTTCAAGTAGCTACTAAAACATTTATCTTACTGTATTTTAAATGTATAAAACCCACTTTGAAGACAGTAAGAAGTTTTGAATCATACTTTAGCGTTATGCGACGCGAGGTCTGCAATTTAGCTAACCTGAGCTAGCTTAATTCAGCAAACAACCCGGTCCGGCCGACTTTTAACGAACTCTACTAAATACCAGGAACAGTTACTGTTATTTAAAGTAAGAAATTATCATTATTAGTAGTGTTTAAGGTCCTCCTGCTGCTCCACTAAAACGGCAGGCAGTAAAAAGCTACTTTAGCTGTTGTTTGTGTAGCAGGAGCTAACGTCAATTTAAGGTAAGGTCTATTTAAGCTAACGTTGACTTAAGCTAAAGTTACCTGCCATCATTTGCAATTATGTCACCTCTTGTGCAGTAAATAATCTTGTTTGTAAACATCTCTCCTGCACTCTGCCTATGGATATTTGCCTGCTGAAGTTCCCCAAAGACGCATTATCAACCTGAACGTTTTGATTGTGTGAACACCATGGCTCATCTCCTCCCCAGAGACCCCAGAGATCACTGCTTCACTTCAACAAGCAAGGTAAGGTCTGTTTTTACTAATTATTTATTGTCATTTGATGTTCTGGCTTTGCTGAGATGAGTCTGTGTGCTGTTATGTAACTGCTGGCTGTTGTTTTGTCAATATATTGACGTCTTCCAGCTGTTCACTTTCTGTTTGGATGCTGCTGCTTCTGCTGCTGCTGCTTTGGTTATTTGTGCGTGTTTGATATTAATTATGAATTAGCCTACTTTGTTGTGGTTAAGCTCATTGGTGGTCATTTGGCAGGTGCATTATGATGCTTCTGTGGTGTTTGTTTACATACTGGAAATGAATGCTCATATTTGATGGACTTTTCGTGTTTTCTAGGTCATCACTATTGTTTTCAGGATTTGGTTGCAAGCTTATGGAGGCTTATATGATACTGAATATTGGCTATTTGGATGCAGTCATGAGTATTGTATTGCACACAGTACATTCACATGAATATTTCCATGTAATATTGGCTTCTGGAAATCTGTGTCACATATTGCATAGACTGTCATGTTCCGCATTTATATTCATCCTAATATTACAGAGAACTCAAAGCAATGTGGCACCTTGCTGTAATATTTTGCATATCATAATTACATCTAAAATACTGAGCTGCTGTTGGTTTCCTGCTGCTGCTACATTAGTGGTACATGTTCTGATGGCCATCTCCTTACTGTGTTACATAACATTTTAAGCCATGAATATTTGTGACTTTTTAAAATGCACACATTATTAATTATCTGCTGATGTGTCTTTTACTGCTGCATATCAAGATTGCCAAGTTTGAATGGGATGATCTTGATTTCTAGCAATGTGCAGATGCTTGGGGGACAGGTGTCCAGTAAATTAGTGGTAGATTCCACGTAATAGCTGTCATTTGTTTCTGTATTTAATATGATTTTTATGTGGAGAGCCACCTCGGAGACAAGCTGGCGGTAAATGAATTCATAGATTAACCCTGGACCTCTGTACTTGTATAAATAAATCTGTTCCATGTGAGGCGGCTGAATGACACGTTTGGGTCAGAGTGACTGTCATGATTTAAGCAGCAGAAATAAGAAATTTGGGAGCAGATGTCTGCCCTGTTGGATAGGATATTCTAAAGCAGCGTTTCATATTTTATGAACTTCATACAGCTTCTATGTAAAACACAACCTCCCTAAAAAAATGTTGTTTTATCTGTTGCTCCATGAGTAAGTGCACCTTTTTGCCTCTGGATATACCGCTTTGTTGTTGGGAAGCCAAAAATCAGATGAAATATGTGCTGATGACAGAAAAAAAACATACACTGTATGCTGGTTAAGAGGACTGTTTGATGTGAATGAATATAGATACCTTCATCTAATTTTATTTATATGCTATTTTTGTAGGCCTACATTTTTTTGACCCTGACTGTACTATATTTTAATCATTCATTCTGAAGGTTTCTCTACTAATTCCTCTGCTTTAACATGCCCTGTGAAGTGAGTTTTTTAATACATAATGTGAACTTTCCTGCTTCTGATAGTAATACAGAAATTGTAAGCCGAGTACATTTCAATGCCATTCTGCTCTGTGCTTCTTTATTCTGTGCTTCTTGCTATTTCCTTTAATGTGTTTGACAGATTTTGTCTTTAAGAAGCATAGCACATACACACGCGTGCCCGCAGTATAGAAAGTCCTCTCGATTATTAAAAAAAGTAATAATAATAATAATTTATTTTTATTTTTTTATCAGACTTTGAGCATGACTGTGATTTCATAGTGCCTTTTCACCCAGCTTTAATTAAAGTGGAGAGGCAGTATTACACATACTAATTTAATCTACACAGTGCTGTATGTTGGTTAAGAAGACAAATTGATAATAATAAATATAGTTTCCCATTTGTTATATATGCAGTTTTTTTGTAACCTACAGTTCTCTATAGACGTTTAAATTTAAAAAAACAAACCTTATTGTTTTAAATGGTTCCCTTTGTATATCCTGTTGTGGCATTGTATAGGTTGAAGGATTATTCATCCCAAATTGGAAATTCTTATGTTACAACAGCATGTTACTAAGTTATTGCACAAGAGCAGTTAAAATGCAGTAATACACATCACACTAGAAGAGAGAAATTTATACATCAATATCATTAAGTAGCATACTGTACAAGATATCTTTAAAACATCTATGTAATTTACTATATAAAAGTACACTGTAATACGCTATAAATATACTAAAATACAAATATTAAAATATAAAATACTAGCAGTAAACAAATGTGCAAATTTGTTGAATTTTTAGTTTTGAGAATGCGATGAGGTGGAGTGGTAGAATAGACTTTTCTTGTGCTGGGTTATCGAAGAGCAAAACGGGGTGAAGTTTGGTTGGTACAGAAAACTTTAAAGCAGACAGTTCTCTGTTGAACAGAGTTAAGGTGTTGAGTTGAGAATTGCAGAGTTATTGCTTTGGGCAGGAAAGATTTTCTATATCAGTACATGTGTCCTTATGTATGGCTGTGTGCAAAATTCAACATGAAATTTAGTATATTCTTAAATAGTATGTGAGATTTTAAAAATTTAAGTCCAAAACCTTAGTATGAAATGAATAGTGTATAATTACGTGCTTTTTTCGATGAAGTATCACAGTATGAAAACACTGGACATGAACCTGGTATTAGTATCCCAGAGTGCAGTGCAGTAGACAACAACATTGTAACGCAGAGCGACCTAGACAGCCCTGTAACAACACATACGCTAAGCGTGAGATTTCACTTTGGCATATTGTAGTTTTTAATTTTTTTGATTTTTTTTTTTAAATGCCAGAAGAGTTTAGGTTGGTTGCATGTGTCTAATAGGCAAGGTAACTCTTAGAAAGTGACTTGGTATAATTACAGTTCAGTACGTCTGAAGAGATACATACCTCTATTTATGCACACAAAAGAGCAAAGTTATGTTGAAAGATAGTACATGTAATTAGTGCATTAGTGCATTAGTGCATTAGTTTGTAGTGCATAGTATGCAATTGCGTACACAGTGTAAGTGAATGACATCAGCTGACTAGGAGTAAATATGAAATGATCTGTTGTTTTACACTGACTGTGACATATTTTAATGCTTTGTTGAGAAGGTTTCACTTCTATAGTACAGCTGCTTTATTATTTTCCTGCTTGTGATAGAAATACTGAAATGGTAAATAGAGTATATTTCAGTGCCCATCTGCTCTGTACTTCCCTATTCTATTTTTTTTGTATCTAATTAACAGACCATTGAAATTGGATCTTAACAGATTTTGTCTTTGAGAAGCAAAGCACATATACACACAAGTACCAGCACTATAGGGAGTCCTCAAAATGTATTTTTATTTGTATTTTTATTTCTAAATTGGACTGGGAATGTGGCTGTAATTGAATTGCTTATGGTGCCTTTTAACCGTATAATTTACATGTACTAACGAAATCTACACCTATAGTAATGTTTGTTGTTTAAAGAGGCCAATTGATGGGGGTGAATTTTATTTATTTTATATACCATTTTATGGAGGGCATAATTGTCTGTTATTTTACACTGACTGACTGTGCTATATTTTCATATTTTTTTTTTTCAGAAAGTTTCACGACTGATACTGCTGCTTTAGCATGCCCTGTGAAGTGATTTTTCATACATAATGATAATTTTCCTGCTTGTGATAGAAATACGGAAATGGTAAGCTGAGTATATTTCAGTGCCCTTCCACTTCCTCATTCTGTTCCTTTCATGTTTTATGCCCTTCTAGCCCAGGAGGAAAAGCAAAGTCGTATCTAATGAACAGACCATTGAAATCATTTTTTAACAGATTTTGTCTTTGAGAAACGTAGCACATGCACACACAAGTATCAGCAGTAAAGTAAGTCCTAAATTAATTTTTTAATTTTTATTTATTTATTTCTTAATCTGACTGAGAACGTGGCTGTGAGTGAATTGGTCATAGTGTCCTTTAACCTATAGCTTTGATTTTATTTGTTGTTGTTTTACACTGACTGTACTTTATTTTAATTATTTATTGAGAGGGTTTCACTACTAATACTGATGCTTTAACATGCCTTTTGAAGTGAGTTTTCATACAGAATGATAATTCTCCTGCTAGTGATAGCAATACGAAAATGGTAAGCTGAGTATATTCCAGCGCTCATTCGCTCTCTAATTCCTTATTCCATTTCTTTCATGGTTTATGCCTTACTGTTAGTTATAAGTTATACAAGTTATATCTAAAGAACAGACCATTAAAATAGTTGTTAAACTTATTTTGTCTTTAAGTATTGTAGCACATACACACACAAGTATCAGCAGTATAGTAAATACCCCGGATGGCAGAGTTTTTTTAATCAGACCGGTGGCTGTGGTTGCAGTGGTTAGGGTCACATTCTTGACTGCTGTTACGATTGAGGTTATCCTTCATGTTTCCAAATGTCCTCTCACAAGCCTCAAACACCAGAGTCATGTTTATGAGCAGGTAAACATGTTGCAATCAGTGGCTCGTCCACACAGATGCCATGTGACCTCTCATACAGCAGGGGGAAGTGGAAGGCTGATGACAGCATCCAGACCACAACCCACCCATTTCCCCTGTGCTCATTCTGGAAAACAGCCAATCAGCTCCCTGATATTAGTATGCCTGTATCCTGCCTTGTGTTATTTTCACCAGCTGCCCACCAAATATCTGAGTCGACGTGTGCATTTAAATGGTGTCCACTCGAGTTATCTTGAGCCATTAGCATCTAGACGGCTGCTTTCACACAACATTAAGCCAAATTCAGAAAATATCACATTCGCAGCATGATCATCAGAATTAGTTATGTCTGATTCTCTGATGTGAGGTTGGGAAATGTTAAAGAGGAGTTTAACATGGCCTGTAATAATACCACTGCTACAGAATTACTTAAGCCTGAACTCTACATCATTAGATTAAGGGAACTGACAGGAAGAGAAAAGGAAGCAAAGATGAAATACATTTATATACTGTATGCCTGCCAGCAACAATTAATTAAGTACCTACATACCTACTGTTCTCATTTATCTTTACATCAGACAGCCTGAGGTAGAACTGAGCCTGACAAATGGATCAGAACAGAAGTATTTTACATGAACAGCGTTGTCACTCAAATCTGTAAAATGAATCAGCATGAAGCAGTGATTTTCCAGACCTGCTGGAATTCACTTAGTGCTGCTAATTGTTTAGTTTCAGCAGAAGACAACTTAGAGAAAAACTTCTGCACACTTTCTTACTTGTAAAAATCATAATTTTAATGCAGTGTTTTGGTACTAGACCTTCATCAGGCAACAGTTTTGTGAAAAATGCTGCAGGTGATGTTGGAAGATCGAGTTTCCAAGTTGAGAAATCGACTTTGTTGTGTTCATTTGCTTTCAGGTTGTAAAGGGGAACAACATGGAAACTACAGAGAAGATGGGTCGCATTTTAATGCTAAAAGTGTTTAAACAAGAAGTTGATGGTTGTTTCCAGTTTATTCATGAGCAAAGGAAACGGATAAGGTGAACCCTTTACCTGGTTTGTTATCAGGGTTTAACATTTCTAACTAATCTAGGTCACTCTGCATGGGTAGCAGTTAACATTAATACCATGTTACACTTTACATGAAAAGTTTCTTACCACTGACGAAACATTGACATTTTCCAGCCATGTTTATGCATTTATTATGTCAAGTCTGCACCCTGTATTATAAAGTTATCTGAGTTCATGTGAATTTTTTCCCAGTGGGAAAGTGGTCATTCATGCAAAATACAACAAGGCCTCCAAAAAGCCTCTAGGCAAAAATAGCATCAAGGTATAACAATAATCAGAGTACCCTCTACCCTATCAAGATTAAATATTTTGAATAAAGTGGGTCCATTGGCCTTCATGGCAGTCTAACAGTGCAGGTGTCACTTGCAACTGAACCTAACATAGCATATATCATATAAATATAATAATAATAATATAATAATAATAATAATATAATTCAATATATCATTGTCAATGATATATTTAAGAAAATGTTAACATAAAGACCATACCGGCCTGAAAATGTTATGCAGAATCCCTGCATAAATATATAAATGGACACAGTCAAAAAGTCACATTGGTAAACGAACCTGATAATATGTATATATCCACATGTATCCATGACTATCTAGGGGTAAATTAGGAACCCCTGGGGCAAAGCTTTCATGAAGAAGTGTAAAGGAAAACACGTGCAGGAAAATTTATACAGTTCATCATCGCACATAGTTACAGCACAGAAAAAACACAGTATTTTATCGTTTGGACTTTTCATTAACAGGGCCATGGTTATTGTTTCTTTTTTAGGACCACCCCCATGGAAAAGATACAATCTATGAAGCACTCGGGAATGTTGTTCTGCGATCATAAACAATAACAGGTGAAACTCTAGTGACTCTCTCTCAGCAGCCCTCTGACTGAGCACTCTCAAAATTAGAAAAAAACAAAACACATTTAAACATTTGGAAGTTAAAATGACATTAAGTTGCAGCAGTGAACACCCTGCAGCTCTTAGCATAATGAGGAAAACATTATTAAACATGGCTGCAACTGTTTATAGAGCTGCTGCAGTGTTTCTCAGTCTAACACTCCATATTAATACATGACACAGTCAGTAATCACATAAAATAACACAGAACGATTAGATAACCTCCGGAAAAAATATGCAGATGAGACTGATGCTTAATAAGTTTATAAAAAAAATAGAATATTGCACTTTCTTCTTCTTTTTTTTTCCCAAGGTCTTGTAATTTGTTTTTGTAAGACAGCCAACAAGGTGACACACTTGCACCATGTAATGACGTAGGGATTCCTAATGTTTTTTGGGTGAGCTGAGGTGTAAGAGTAATAACAATGTAATAACATTAACAGACGTTTCATGTTAGTCATGCCACATTTCTCCCGAGTCACTGAAAAAACCTCCTTGTTGTGCTTCCAGCTCATTTTCTCTTCAAACGCTTATATTTTGCTATAAACAATTTACTTCCATGATCATTGTAGCCCTGTAATCAATTATTATTTAATTATTTAATTATTTAATTATCAATTAATATTATTATTTTAATATCAGTTTGGTCAATAAAATGCTGGAAACTTGTGGGGAAAAAAAACCCACAATCTCACTTTCCTTGAGCCCAGTGTGCTGTCTTTGAAATAACAAGTACAAGTAAATTAAAAACAGCCGAAAGATATTTAGTTTACAGCATAAAACAAAGAAAGGCTGCATAATTCAGTTTTCGAGAAGCTAGAAATAGGGAATGTTCGGCATTTGTGCAACAGAAAGTAAATGCTAATGAATTTTTCTGTCAACCAATTAAGCTTCAGCTTTGAGGTATTGTGTTGGTTATGTTGCAGAGTTTGATTTTGACAGCAGACATCGAAGTTTGTGTTCCTTCTCAGATCAACAGCTAACTTTGACATTTTTTACATTGAAGTCCCATATAACATTTTTTCGAGTTTCTCGCTAGGCATTGATTAAACTGACACTGACTCATCTCTGTTTATCAAAATTATATATTTAGAAGTTTGTTCCAAGAAAAACATACTTTCATGCATGTTCATGAATCCAAAACAATTACAAAATAGACATTTTAGACATGCTGCCTAATACCTATGATGGGTCAAATGTAGGGATGCACAAAAATATCAGCACGTTATTCGTATCGGCTGATGTGGCTTTAGAATGAAATATCGGAACTGGACAACATGATAATTTTGTGGTGATATCACAAACTGAGGTCTGTTTTTTTTTCTCACAAAATGAACATGTAAAAACACAAACCCTGAGCTGAAGAATTGTTCTTATTTTGCACATTAAATCAATATTACATACATTGAAAAGCATTATATTTTATGTCTCCACCGGCTAATGGATCATCACAAAAGAGTATCCATGATATGAAGTTAATTTCACCACAGAGGAGACTTGATGATCACTGAAATAAGGTCGGGAAAAAATGTTTAAATATCGTCTTGGCATCAGATACTGGCAAAAATCTAATATTGTGCATCTCTAGTCAAATGACACCCAAAATAGCCCGTTTACTTACAGTGTTAAAGACTTGGACATAAATTCTTTATTGTATATGCAACAGCAGGAATAGCACATGGCAATTCTCCTTAAAATGTTCTCATTTGCCTCTTTACTGCATCGATAAATCCATTGAAGCGAGGAGCATGTTTTTACTCCAGCTTCACTCATTAACAGTCAATATGATGCAGCTGTTTAAATAAACTGTATTGACAGAAGTGATGTGACTCAAATTCCTTATCAAATAATGGGATGGAAAAAGAAAACAACGAGCAGTAATGGAATATGTGTGAAGCTCTTCAGTCTGCTGTGAAATATTTTGTTTTGTTTGAACAATTATTTTAGTTCTAACTTGAGGAAGTGAACATGCCAAGTGTAGTGCACAGTTTTCAGAAGGCATGGCTGGATTCTTTTTCAAGCAGATGACTTTTAAATTGGAAAAGATTTGGCATCTGTTGGTTTTTGCAACTCAAGGTCATTTTGTGAACACAAACCAAGGAATTTTGTAACTCCGGATGGTAGGGGGGCCTCTGAAAGAGCATAGGTCCTTGACTTTGTCCTAATATTTGGTTTCAACGCACAGCGTGAAATTTTGTGTGCCCCTAATCAAAGTCTAAATTGCCAGTCCCACCGTCTGCCACTTCTATAACCCCCCACCTCTACGCCAATAGCCAGAGATACAACACACCGCCGTAATGGGGCTCTAAAATGTCAGAAATGCTGAAATATAAACCTGAATACTAGCTCCATTCACAGCGTGGTTCAGATTATGTGTTTGAAGGGTAAAAAACTGTCGCCTGTTATTACGGCCATGAAAAGAGGTGATAGCATAATTATTGTTTAAGGTTGAGGTGTTATGACCTTTAAAATTTCTTAGTGTTTGATTCATAAAATCCTGTCTCTCTAATGGCCTCTGGGCCCTTAGAGGCTTGATATTTGACTGAAGTGCCTTCAGCTAACTGAGTTTATGTGCAGAGGAATCACTGTGAGACTGCTGCAGCCTGGCAGGCATATTGGAGGTCAGCTCCTCAGCACCAGAGTTTGAGCAAATCTGACTGAATTTTTAAATCGACAACTTGAAGTCTGAAAAGAAATAGATTTCAGTGGCAGATATGTGTTGTTTTCACTGTTACTTTTCCCGAGCTGGCTGTCACTGTCTCCTTGCATACCCCTTTGTAATGTAATGTGTATTCTTACTAACTGCAATGGTCACAAATTACATTTACCTCCAAAGTGACCTGTTGTTTAGTTCGAATATATACTTGAGGTGTTGCGTCTTGTTCCATTTGTGATATATGAAATGACTATATTGTGAAATGACTATGTCGCACACATGGAGTATAAATTGTCACGTCATTTATATAAGCAGAATGAACGTTTTAGTTTCACTTTTAGTGCGCCTGACGTTCTACTGTACTACAAATAACTCAACAGTGTTTTAATACGGCTCTTAATTATTAAAACAGTCCAGCTCCATTGAGACTAAGGTGGGACAAATTAGACTATGGCGGCCCACCATAGTCTTTGTAATGAATGGGAAACACTGGTGGGGCTGGAGGGCGGACGGTCTGTGTGCGCTGTAAAATTATATCGTTGATTGGAAAAAATGGTGGAATTCAGATTTTATCTTCCTGGGTGGGTCTCAATTTACTTGGGCGGGGCGCCCAGGAAGAGTATATGTATGAGGAACACTGCATTCCTTGTAAGTACCTGAATGGTACTACGCACGCACAGCTCTAAATGGAGATGAGAAGGAATTGAGATGGCTCACTCTGTAGCTACTTCTATCCTTGGCTCCATAAAAAAAACAAAAAAACATGATATGTTTAATTCTTTTTTTACCACTTTTGTTGAGCCCTGCGAGCTGTGTTTATTGTTATAACTGAGACATACTTGCAGATATAAATGCAACTCTAGTTCCTCGGTGCAATACTAAAATGACATTTGCCATTCGAAACAAATGTTTTCAAAGTACTAAAATTTTATATTTTTACACATTTCGACAGTCTTTGCAAATCTATTTCTGACCCAATTTTATAAAACCTAGTCACCACCCATGCACATTATTGTCATATGAAGAAATAAAGTGCAACCAGCATCTGCTAAACGTGATTTATTGCCACGCTCTGAAGAGGACAATGTATTTGAACCTTTCGGGCTCCAGCAGTAATAGCAGGGGATTGTGTGTCCTGTTTGTTTAAGACAGTAGCATGTAGAAGCCAGCATGTAATCCTGCCACCAGCCTTGGAGAGACAGACAATCCAAAAAAATGATTTGGTGCCTTTCCAGCACCATTTTGATTATGGCATACCCCTACTGAGCCTAACAATGTGGAAAACACAATAGAAAGGCACACCACACTCTGTCAGTGTGGGTGCAGGCATGTGGAAAACAGCATATCGAATCTTTACTGCTGCTGTCAGCTGTGACCATTATAAAGGAGGTAAATTACAAAGAAACAGAGTGTGTATAAGAGCCCATTAGTTCTTATTAAGTGTTTTCTTTGCATTTACCTCAGTCCGACCAGCTGACAGCTCCCCGTGGCTGTTGCTTGCATTTTTCCTCCTCTAGTTTGTTTGTTTTTCTGGATAAAGGAGAACACTCACGCTTCATTAGTAGAATATCGAGAAAACTCTCTTGGCAGGTTCTTGCCCTACTGTATTTCATAGTCCAATCAAAGAGCTACCATTGGAGCCGAGAGCAGCATGAGACAGCACAAACCATCCGATTATCAGTTTAAGGGCTTCACATTGCGGCAGATTCCTTGACGCAGTGGACCCTTGTCTCCAATTTTTGTTTTTTACCAATATACAGTACATACTTGTTATTTTAAGTAACAAAAAATAAAAAAATAAAGATGAAATTTTGTCTGAAACTAAAGAGCAAATTAAAAGCTTAAAAGCAAATCTGTTGTTTTGAAAATAAGTATACTCAAATACAAAATTAAAATTAAAATATGAAGAATCAATCCAGTTTTAATTTGGCATACATATTTTTGAAATTAATAACTCGTGCTTCACACTTGATTGAACCTCTCCCATTTAGTTTTTCTACTGATTTTCATTGAATCGGTAGAAGGAAAGTGAATTAAACTTCTTAATATTTCACTATTGGATAATTGTGGGAAACGTTGCAAATAATTAAGCAAGAATGCTTTATTGTAATGATAATATAATTTCTGTCTTTTTAACATGATTCAGTTATGATAGAATTGGGTAGAAGTATCTTGATGTGTCTGGTTTTTAATTGTCTGGACTTGTTAGAAACTGACATCCTTCTTGAATATGTTATCCATAACTAATGTCTCGATTGATTTTCCTGAGAATTTGCTATACTAGGATTTATCATGACTATGACTATGACTAAATCGCATTCCAGGAGGAGAACTTTATCCACGTTACCCACTTCGCACTACTTTGCAGAAGCCAAACAGAGAGAAACCACATGATTTAGCAACATCTTCTGCAATGAAATACACTGGTATTTAATACCTGCGGCCCTGTAAGTCATGATTCAAGAACAATAAAGGAAGAGATAACTTTGAGAGTACAATGGATTAACATTAACCTCAAGTGCAGCAAGGGAGCCAGAAACAACTATAAATGCACAAGCACCACAGGTGCAATGGCTGCAGATGCCACTGAGACTGCAAAATAATCATAACTGAGCCTTGAGTGTTATAATTTGTTGAAGCAGTCTGATGCAGGTAGATTTCATCGAATATAAAATGTACCCACATAAAATAAGATGGCACTATCTTAGTCTGCAAGCAAGTATCTGTATTAAGAGCCTATTTTTGACTTTGTGTTTGGTCCACAAATCATTAATATAAAGCAGCGGCTTTGTGTTGATGCAAGGGCCTTTTAACAGAAAACCATTTCTAATCACAGTTAAAAATAACTCTTTAGACACTAACTATGGAATAAAACTTCACAGCTACATCCACTCTGGAGCAAACTCATTTGTTGCAGCTCACCATATTGATTAAAATGCAATTGATCTGGGCTCTTTCTTGCATTCACAAAGCAACTGCCTGAGAACACCACAGAGACATCTATAGAGAGTTGAGACGTGGCCTTTGAGTGACGTTTATGTGTATCAGTTGTCGATTGATGCAATTTTAGGCTGCAAATATATTTGAATTGATGACATGAAACTGAATTGTGGTATCAAATATTACTCTGGGTTGCTCTGATATGGCTTCTAAATTAGCAATGAGATCAATGTCGCGCATTGTTTCTCGAAATTAAACGTCCTTGGAATAACTGTTATATGGGCTTATTAAGTTTTATGTGCTTGTGTTAGTGTGTTCTGTTTAATTCTCAATTTAAAAGGAACACTGAGCACAACACATTAAATTTTCAAAAGGGGCATTAAGTGATCTACAATTGTAATCAGCTTCTTCTGCTAACCAGGAATCACATCATTGACAAAACGTCCCCCACACATCGTCTGCGTATGCATTTGTTTGTCCTGCCACTCATTGTAAAGTGTCTGGCTAATATTCCAGTGAGCAGGGAAAGTTTTTGTTTTGAAAAGAGCAGCCTGGGTCACAAAGTAAAATCACACCTGGTGAAGTGAGAGTTATTGGTATTGATCAGCAACTGCAACCCCCCTTCAGGTATATTACAGTCAGTTTGTGCTCTGGTGCAGTAAATATCAAACTCACTGCCCCTTGAAAACGTTTTAATGGAATCTGTGACTTTATTAAGTTATTCAATGCATAAACTTGATGTTAAATATTTACTTTGTCCCTATAGATTTTTTTATTGAAACGCCAACAAAACTGTGTATATACTGTTCTTTATGTTACTGAAACAAAACAATACATAATCTAATTAACTGATACTGATATTACTGATATTTTTTCCCCTTGATTTCTGTTTCTGGTTTTTCATTTTTATGTATGTCATACTTTTTCTTGATTTTTACTGCAACTAGTATTTATTTATGCTTTTATTTAGAGATTTTCACATTTATTTTAGCAAGGGATATGTTTTTGTTTTAGGGCTAGTGATTAGTCCAAGGTGAAGCCTTTAAATCTTTTGTCAGCCCAGCAGTCTAACACCCAAAGATATTTTATTTTTATAATTAATGTCTTAAAAAATATTTTTACATTTTATTTGCAGTTTTTGCTAACAAAAAACGTGTCCCTGAAGAGTTTTTCCAGCAGCGGCTCTGAGGCATTGTTAGATATTTAGTACATCTGCTAACACGAAACAGGGTTTTAGATAGATTTTTGTACACAGTTGTGGATGTCAAATAATGTGTAATAAAATACTCCGTGACTTCTTGTCTCTCCTCCTCTCTTGTCCTTCTACTCTACTACTCTAATCCTGACCTCCTCACCTACCTCTCCATACTTTCCTGTTTCATCTGTTTTTCCTGTCAATCTGTCTATTAATGGAATACATTAAGTAAAATATATGATCAAGCAAGTTGGGTATTTCACATTTTACATACAGAAGACAAATCACCCGCCCTCCTACCTCTTTAATTTTAACAAACCTCACCATTAAGACCATCATTAGCCTCTCTTATCCTTGCCAACCAGTTTACCAAACTACTCTTAAATTCAAAAATACATAATTTTGGATCAGATTTTGCAGTGATCACACTCAGGAAAAATGTTTGCATAATCGAGTTTCTTTTCAATGAATAATAATAGTGTTGTCAGATCAGTCAACATTATTGGGAATTTGATTGAATTTGAATTAGTGGAGATTACTGATGCCCATAATGTTAGTTAATTGCTGAAGTAGCAAACACAATTTTTATATTTATTTCCTTTTATTTTGTGGTGTTACTGCTTTTATTGCTTTTGTTGTTTTTGGTTTTTTTATTTGTATTAAATTATGTTGACATTTTGCGTCACGAATTGTCTGTTCTCTTGTTTTAATTTTATCTTAACACTTACCAAGTTTTGTCTAACTCATATTCAGTAGGACATTTTGGCTTTTTGTTATTATATTGCCTTCTGGTACACCGTTTCTGCTTTTGCTTTGCTTATCAAAGCACTTTGTAAACTCTTTATTTAAAGGTGCAATGTAAATGAAATATTATACCGCTGTAGTCATTATTATTATTATTATTATTATTATTATTATTATTATTATTATTATTATTATTATTATTATTTTGGGCCAAGCTGTTGCCACATTACTAACAAGATCAGTTTAGCTTATCAGATCATAACAGAAAACCCCAAAACACACCATGTTCTGTGTTGTCTCTACGTGTTTGTTTAACTTCCTTTTAATAGGTTGTTGCTCACCTCCGACTCTGGCTGCTTAAAGTAGAGATTGCGAGTTCATTGTATATGGGATATATTTATATAACAGCAGCAATAATCATTTAGCAGCGGTGCTTTGCTGCTGTTGAATGCATACAGAGGAAACACAGAAAAAGACTTAAAGGAATAAGTATTTATCAAAATGAATTCACAAATGAATTAATCAAGTAATTGTTAGTAGTTGTTGTAGTTAAGTAGTCTGGTTAGATACATTTCTAAAAATGGTATTATATACAGCAACCATTAGAAATAAGCTAATATTAACCAGTGTATCAATGTTTGTGTTTTTGTCAGCTGATGAATAGCAAGCAGTTGCCGTACAGGATAGCTGAAGATATTAACACAACCTGGCTCTTAATGCATGTAGGCTGTGACAAAATGCACACAGTTGTACTGGAAAGGTAAAAAAATATTAATTATTCACATAAATTATCGCAAAAAACATTGTGAATGATATGTTAATATAGATAGATCATAGTGAGCGTCTTAGTGAGCAGATGTTTGAATCTAAACCAAACAGAAGAAAGCATGGTGAGAAAGGGAGTGAGGGATGGCTGATCCAAAATGTATTCTGGATGGACTGGTCAATACAATCTCTGCCTAGCAGGCCCTGAAGGGAGAGACAAAACACAATCTGCAGCCCAGAGCAAGACAAACTTACAGGCCGTGGCATCGCCAGAGGGCTGTCACAGAGTGATTCCAGTGTTGCTATTACATAGAGTGCTTACCCACCAGGGAGTGCTGACAAGTGTATTTATCCACTGTAAAATGTTCCACACCATACGTATCTTGATAAATGAAAAGGGTAAACTGGTAAATTATCCATATATAAATGTGCAAATATAATATGAGTCAATATATGGAAAAATATAATGTCGTTACATTTAAGTTCTCAGTTATAAAAAAAACGAAACAAAGACACTAGGAGGTTGTGCTGTTGTAATCCACACAGAGGTAAAGTTGTGGCTCTTTATCTCCACAGCACATGTTAATTTTAATTGGGAATAAGAAACCCAAGTGTGCTTTTTGTCCATGTGGTCTAAATTGGGACATCTCCTGTGAACCACTGCTAATGAGCTCCTCCGCATCAGTAATGTCCAACATTAAAAGTGTCAGAAAAAAAAGTCAAAACAGGCACTGGCTCCAAAATGTAAAATGGCCGCCCAAAGCTTGGTGGTTTGTTTTGCAAAGTGGTGCGCGGGGGTCCACCCGATGAGGAGTGTGGGTAATTAGCCACTGGGGCAGCAGCTGAAAGTAACGGTCTCCCTCAAAGCTGTCGTCTGTTGCATGCTGATAACATTGACATGTCCTCCTCTCGCGCCACATTCTGCTGGCTGCCAGACAATGGGAGGGCAGCAGAAGGGAATAGACACTCACAGGAAAGACGGGATGGTGAGGAAGACAGTGATGGATGAAAAGAAGGGCTGACCTTCGCTCATTAGTGAAGCGACCTTCTATAATCGATGAGTGGTGCTATTGAGGGCCCGGAGACCCAGCTGACCACACTTTGACTTCTTATAGAGACAGTTTGAGGGGGATGGCTTGGAGGGTCTTTATGAGAAATCTTGGGTACATTTTTCTCTCCATCGTCATTTTCTCTCCACTGAGACATCTCTGACGGTTTCGATTATGCAGCTACTGTGTTGTATGAATTATCGAGTAAGATGGATGTGAATTACACTGCATAAAGTAAAAGTTAGAAATTGTACATGAAATTTGAAGTTTTTTTTTTTACAGTGTGGAATTACTAGATTATAGGGCTGGGTGTGTGATTGAAAATTTCATCATGATAACAATGGTTATATGAGTTGATATTAACAATGATCAAGCTAAAAAAGCCAAATCATCATTTCTTTCAAGGTTAAAGTCTATTTTTTTCCCTTGAGTGAAAGTTAAAGAACTCACACAGTTAATTTTGGTTTAAACTATTGCTTATAGTGTGAATATGACAAACATTTGCCAAACAGCAGAACATTCCCCAAAATGGAGGTAGATTCAAATATTTCTAATCAAAATAATGTCAATAAATAAAAGAATAAATGGTCAAGAAAATCTTAATTCTAATAAGGACCATGCCAAACGCTAGGTGCAGACAGGTTAACTGACTGACTGACGTAAACAGGATCATTTCAGTTTCATTTCAGCAATTAAGTTTTACTTTGACAATATGAAATTTCTGCTGTTTCTCAATGAAAACAACAAAAAGATGGACTTTGATGATGTGAGAAGGTTTATTGGCACAAGGAGACAGATTAAAGTTTTATTCAGGTTACCTTTAGTCACGTCATGTCGTATCATTCTGATGACATAGCCTGTCAGTAAGTCTTGTGAACTTGCTAACTGACCATTAGCATTAGATGAGTTGATTACACATAGAGCAACTGTAGCTAATGTTATGTGGTAAATTTGATCTTGGGGTAGCGCTATGTTGTTACCAAAACATTAAAAAAAACAAATACGCATTTTGAATGTGTACGCATTGGTGGCTGGTCTCACCTTCTTCTTCTACTGCTACGACTGAATCTCCTTTTTCTTCTTCTAGTTAATGGAAGGTTGCAACTGGCAATTAAGATACACTCCTGCCCCCCCTACCTGCCTATGAGTGGCTTATTTTTTTAGAGGATTTATCAAACATTTATTTATATATAATGAGCTAAATTATATTGGGATAATTATTGTTATCACTATATCGCCCAGCCTTAATTAATCCCTGCATCTATTTAATTGTAGACCTCCCTCTGTGTTTTACTTAGACCTCACTTTACTTGAGTCCTCTGAAGTCTTCTATGCCTGCCTAATGTGAAACATAAATATTGTGACTTAAAAGGCATTTAATAGCCCTAATACATGGAAAATATTTGTTCCCAAAAGGTTCCCGCCACCATATGTTCTATGATTAGTTAGACATCTTAGCTAGTTAGTGGACTGTATTATTTTCTTGGTGAAATGGTTCATGAAATTGTGTACCAATAGTCATCTCATCATGATCATCATTATATTTATTTATATCCTCTGTACTCGTAGACAAGCCAGAAGGCAGTGAAACTGTTGAGAATAGTGCAGTAGCAGCACAAATGAATGGAAATAAACTTGGTTTGATTGAGAGACATTGACCTGCTTGTTTGACTGTTTGACGCTGCCAGTAAAGTGTTTTAAAAAAACAGCCAGTGAATTGAAAGGGACAGCAAAGACACAGTAGTAAAAAGACTAAAAGTGACTTTTTATTGAGGAAGCCACAGAGAAGGTTGCAATGGTCTCAACAAAGTTAAATAAAACGACCCTCTCTGAATCTGTAGAGTAGAAAAACAGTTTTATTTTTCATGTTTACCCTCTACAGGAAGCAAGACTGCTCTATCCTCTCAACCTCACTTCAAAAGGTGAATTACTGACATAAATGATCTGTGTATTTTATCAGTCATCCTTAACCTTTCAGAGTTTTATAATGGATGTATTTCAAAGTGTAGCATTAAATGGCTGAATTTCAGCAAACTGTAAATATGAACCGCACACTTCTATCTTAGTGACAAGAGGAGGCGACTAACATTTGTTTGAAATTGTTACTTTTAGAAGTGACATCAAGCCCCTTTTGATGAACTGAGCTGAAGTGGACCACAGTCAAGGCAATTATCATGCAGTTAGTAGTATGAAGCAAAGCTTGAATACTAATCCAACCTCCAAACAACTTGTCAGTCTGACTCAAGGACTTGCCCCCGATCCATCCCATGATGCTGACTGCCAGGGTTGAAGACAGTGAGCTACAGTACAGTTTGTGAACCAGTCTGGTCTTTTATTTAGCGCCATTACTCATTAGCTGTTGACGCTTACAGGGTTTCACTTGGTTCCTAGATTCTGAGACCCAACTGGGACCATACTCATCTGGGTCCAAATTGTAATTGTTTGTTTGAGTAAGGTATGGTCACATTTTGTCACTGCGGGTCTTGGGTCTGTTTGTTCATATCTCTAATACTCCATTGATTTTTGAATGCTGGCTCGCTATTGGCTCTAATCTTGTGGTGCATCATAAGAAGTGTAGGTATGTTTCAGCTGAAGTGCTTTTCGGATGGACTTTCCAAAAACTGTCAATGTGACATTCACACCCAGTTTATGCAGTGATTGGTCTGAGGTGTGCAGAGGTAAAAAAGTGAGAAGAGTTTAGGCTTGGGAGATCTGTACTATTTCGTTGCTTCATACCTTCCTGAAATGCCACCAGGGGTATATGGTATACGACGGTATAAGTTTGTGACATTAACACCCCCCTTGACGGGCAGTGCGCTACTTACTCACTTGCAGCTTTTCATACTAATAAATACACAATAGAAACCAACAAAATGTTAAGACAAGTAATATCCTTATATCTATTTTCCTTATTAAACAGAGGAAATGCAACTGCACACCTTTTGAATTCAACTTTCTTGCGGTCACAGAAGACTCTTGTTAACTCATTATAAAACACATTTCATTCAAACTTAACAGAACCAAAAACGTACCCAAGCCACCTTGGTAACTCTTGCTAGTAATCTAGTTAGTGAGACCTCTGTTCCAACAATCACCAGCTCCGGATTGGTCAAAATAAATCCTAAATTCACCAAGCTTGTTGTAAAAAAGCATGCTGTTATTCCTCACGGTTGCTCTGCCGTTGTTGGCCGCTGGCTGTTTACAGTCCTGTAAGTTATCTTATAAGTACACCATGACGTGTTGCCGTGTAATACAAAGAGGAGTGCCTGTATTTTGACGTATTTGACGCATTTGTCTGTATGATGGTATTGAAAAAACATACATTTTGAATTTCTAAATACCCTGGTATACAGTAATACCGTGACACTGCCCAAACCTAGTAGAGTTTGAATTTCACCCAAGATTATTTTTAATTTTTCAAACAATTTTGGTGTAAAATGGAGTGCAGTACTATGAATGCCTTCTTAAAATTTTTGTCCAAAAGTATGTCATTACCTCCTAATTAAAACTATTATCACGTCTTGGCACAGATAAATTAATGCAAGAGAAAAGTTCTATTTTTGAGGAGAGTTTTTACATTTTTAAACTATGGGAGAAAATTATGTACTGCTACTTCTTTTTTTTTTGTGTGTTTGCATTGCGGCTTCTTGTTAATTGGTAGCATCATTCTGCTGCCGGTGTTGACACTGTTTCTTGTCTTTTTGGATCATTTTGAGTCAACTGCATTTTAAAGCTGGCCTAATTATCTCCCAACCTACTCAGATCAAGTCCAAATGTCCTTGGGTCTCTTTTTGTTGAAAAATTAATTTATGTACCTTGTATTCGGGAAGGTTCATGACAAGTCTAATTTGAATCAGGCAAAAACTTTTGCTGTTTAGATGCTGATTTTCTTTGAACTTTTACTAAAGAACTTTTTCCATTCCTGTTTGAGGTGTTTGTTAAGTTAATGATTAATTAGTAATGCTGCAGTTACCTCACTGTGCTTCCACTCAGTTACACAATTTTTACAGTTTCTTTTCTCTGAATTACTACAATTGTTTTACAGTTTGTTGTCAGTGTTAAATCACAATTTTCTTGGAAAAATGTGTATTTGGACAATAACTTCTGCAAGAAAGTAACAAAATATGACAGGAATTCTCTAAAATTTGATGGGCAATAGTTGTGAAATATTATCCAATAATTTATTTAATTTAGTCCAATGATTCTTGGTCTAGCAGAGCTTTCTTTTTAAAGCCCACTGAGACAAGCCTGTGACAAAGAGCTGAATAAATAAATTACCTTGAATTCTAATGAAAATTATAAAGTGTAAGTGCTGTCAGCCTTTGCTTCAAAGTGACTGCTGTTCAGTTCCTCGGTGCTCTGACACAACAGATGAGCTCGCTATCAACTGTGGGTTCTACTAGTGAGGTGAAAAGGGGGAATATTTTCACAGTAGAGCAGGTCGATCAGACAGGTGAGGTGATATTATATGCAGCTGGCTGGATGACCTGGAGTGATCCTGTGTGTAGCTGTAATAAGGTGGGAATTAGATGCACTTCTGAATTGCCTTGGAGGATGCCTTCAAGGGATGTCTCCATATGATGCTGCCTGCGGCGCAGAAAATGCTTGGACTGCCACTGACCAAAGCTCTCTCCCATTCAAAACATTACCTACGGACGCAGCTTTGATTTACCTAATGAGCAACTGATCAATCCATTCAGGCTCTTGCACATATTTTGTTCTAGCCTCGTTGGGCTGCTCTGTGACGGGACGAATAGCAACGAAGTGTGCCAACAGGAGGTGCTTAATGAGGTCCGAAAAGCCAGAACGAATGGTGGCATGACAGCAACTCCTGTGACCTATTTTGTTTTAGAATTCTGGTGCTTCTTTGTTTGCCTTTTAGATGTGTGAGTGTCCAGTTGGGAATGTGGTTAGAGATGAGGGACTTGAATCTTTTGACCGAACCCTGAGTTAGCGCATTTACATGAAGTTTCAAAAAGTCATATTATTGTGTTAGTCCGACTCATACTGGACCTTCAAAATACATGTAAACATGTTAGTCCGACTAAAATCAGAATAAATACAATTTCTTGAATTAAGACCAACATACCTAGATAATGTGGTTATAATCGAGCTACTCTTTCATGTATATGCCTTGACTGGACTTAGGTGTTTTGTGCATGCTCCTAGTTGTTGCACCGGCATTTGGCAATTACGGATAGGAACTGTTTATTACATATGAGGGGGGAAGGGGTGGTGCAAATCGGGTAAGGCATTTAAAAAAAAATTAAGCACTTAGGAGGCACTTGTGTTTTTTTTTATTTATTTTGGCTTAGGTGAGAACATACAACTTCAAATGGAAGTATTTTAAATTTACTAAAAAACAAAAGTCAGACCCCAGCCCAACTCCCTCCTCTGATACATACAGTACAGCCCCTTAAAGGGTTTGGCTCAAGTTCAAGCAGGAGTAAAAAATATTGTACTGCTATGGATGGGGCCACAAAAACAGTTTAAGTGTTCACTATATATGAATATTTGCCCGGCTTTACCTCACACAATAGCTGATCGAGGCAGCTGTAGATCAGCAGCTTCACTGTCTGGTGGAGTAAAATGACTATGCTTCTCAGTGGAGTTGTTTTTTATATAAAGGCTTCAAATCCTTGTTGGTGAGGGCTGTCTTACAGCAAGGAAAAGGGGTGAAAATATTCTAAATATAGTGAATACTTAAGCTGATATTGCTTTGTTTTTTTAGGTGGGCCCTTTTTTCTAATTGGCTTAAAACAACTAATTAATGAAGGCAGAGTTTGCTCAGTGCCATTTGATTATATGTACGTAATGTGGTGGTTTTCTTCTTGGAAGTTATTGTAAATTAACATTGTGATTCTGTTCATAGCAACTAGCTGAAAGGTGGTATATCTCCACCGTCTGTGGCAGAGTTGGGCATACTTCGGTCAATAAATAGATTTTCCCTGGGTGCTTGTATACTGGGACAAGGACAGTATTTCAATTAAATGGTCTAATCAAGCTATAACCGTAGCTCAACTTAACTGTGCATAAACTGGCTGATATTTTAACTATAGGAAGAAAGGCAGGCAGAGAAATGTTAATGACCTCTCATGTTGATAGTCATTGTTCAAACACACACAATCCATTTTCTCTTTTTTCTCAAGTATTTTTTTATGCCTATATGAGAGAGAGGGAATGTAAGTAAATGACAAAAGAAGGAACCATCAACAAGACTAAAGCAGAGTTAGTTAATTTTAGAAAAACAGACAAAGGGACAGAGGCAGGCAGGTAAGCGAGCCTGGTGGTCAGACAGACTGACAGGGCAGCTGGGAGTTTTTGGATCAGGACAGTTCTGACCGGAGCAGAGCAGCATGGGAGGCCAGCTGTTGTTCACCACCTGCCGCCTTCCAAAAGGACCCAAAGACTACAGTGCACTGTGTGTCCCTCTTTGCCTTCCTGTGCCCTAACAAATGTAAGCTAATAATCCAATTACACCACTAATTTGTGGATGCAAAGCGAAGAAACTCAACTTTTCATGATAAATATGAAATGGTACAGTGTGAAAATTACTTACAGCAGGGTGAGAGATAAGAGAGACCACCATCTTAAGCAGGGATTAACAGTAGTAGGTCTTTTTCTCACTTGCCTGGTTGGGCAAGTAGGTCAGCAATATTTGCTCAAAGTCAGTTTTCCTTGCCCTTATGCAAATTGTTTTAGTTAGTAGAAGTTATAAATAAACGAAAAATCCTGAAGACTAAACTGCACTCCAGTAAAGCCTTTTTTGGATGTGCCTTGCTCTCAAACATGCAGCAAACTGGGCAATACATAGTTGGTGTTTTGCCCACATCCTCCAACATCATCCACCTAAACTCCGGTTCCCAAGATAATCGAAATGCTCACCAATTTCTTGCAAAAGCACAATCAGAGCTGCACGTATGCATCTCTCACCAGAGATGAACAGGGATCAAGATGGCTCCCTCCTTAGCTGCTTCCATCATCTGCTCCTGAAAAACTATGTTTAATTCTTTTTTACCACTTGCCCAGTCAGGCAAGTGAGTTAGTAGATTTACTTGCCAGAAAAGGATTTTACTTGCCTCAGGCAAATCTTATTTCTGAGCCCTGTGAGGACTTGAAGAAAAGGAAGGACTTTCTTTCAGCCTGGCACTCCATTCATGCTTTAAATAATTATCCATGGCTACTTGTGACAGGTAGCCAGTTAGGATGAGCTAGAGTAACGTGATTTTTTTTATGACACAAAGTTTTAGTGATTTATTTATTTTCACAAAGTTACCTTTAGACTGACACTCTAATCACAGGAAAACCCTTAACTTTTAGACTAAATCCTTCCGGGTCCTTCTTTCCCAGCAGATTCCAACATGTCTCAGGAGGAGTCCCTGTGTGGGCCGTCTGAACCAAGCCAGTGATTTTAATTTTTAACCATGTAGCCACCATCTGGTCCCTACGTTCCCATCTTCCAAACACCCACACTTCACCTAGCTAACTACTGTAAGCTTGATACATCCCTCACAACCAGTTTCCTTTAAAATCACTTCCTCTACAGAGTAATTCAGGAAATAAATATTTTTACTTTCTGGATGTGTCGACTGGTGGTCAGAAATGAATTGGCCGCTTTCAGATATCATGGTTTTTGGTAGGATTTGGCTATGGTGTTATGCTCCCACTGTAGATTAGCTTAATTCATCTGTTCCACTTATTTCTCACTAATTTCTCCTCACAATTATCTTTTTTGAAAATGTCCACATGGACACAATTAATTAACAAAAGAGGCCAAGTTCAGAGGTAGTTTTGCATGCTGGATTCTATAAGGAGTGAGAGCTTGAGAAAGTTAGAAGACGAGAGAAAACGCTTCATTTTTCAGCACAAGCTCAGACCTTTAAAGCTCTAAGGGCAGAAAACATTTGCATGCAGTAAGATTTATTTACATATGGTTAAGTCGGGCAAAAGCAGAACCATTTGCATACAATTGTGTTAGAAGATATTTCCATCGTGTCGGTGTCTCATTATTTTATAATTTTTCAAACTTTTCAGGTTCTTAGAAATGGTCTTGGTGCCGTGTTACCTCATTTAATGCCTCCAAGGTCAAATTTATGAATCTAATTAAAGTAATGATAATAAATCACAACAGCTTACATAACCATAGTGCTACACTTATGAAAGCACTCAAATTACATCACATAAGAATGGAGCCAATTTCACTTCTGCATTGCATTACCCCCAAGAACAGAATATACACAAAATGCACAGTGTGGTAAATGAGTAATTTAGTAATTTCCCCAAAACTATCAGAGACATGATGATGTAATTCCTAAGCTTCATTATACTGGATCTGTTTGGTCATCCATTTAGATGTGTCATTACAGAGACACTGTAGGTTGCAGACACTGTTGCAGGGTATGAAGTGTGACGGCTCATGCAGACTACAAAAGTATCTAAATCTCACAAAATTGCTGAACTTCCAATAGCAGAGAGAAAATTAGTAGATAAATCAATTTGTAGGACTAGAAATTATCCGATTTTATTGATTACTGCGCCATTGTCAGTCCGATTCTTAATCAATTCCCCTTTTACATTTTTCTATGTGTAAAAAATAAGTCCACACATATTTCTGTACCTGATCACCAACGCCACTTGCCAAGGCTGGTCTGGGACACATTTAACAATATATCCTCTGTAGTATAAATGCTAACGCCGTCCTGATGTGTCTCTGACAAGGACTGCGTCATCAGTGCAGGATGAGATGGGTGTTGTGGTCACAGTGCATTAATGCTCTGTAACTTTGTAACATTTTTTATGTTGAGGTGGATGGAGTGCTATGTGACCACCCATTGTTTTGCCGTGTGAAAGGAGACGTGTTGAATTCTGCTGACATTGGGTGGGTTTCCATACAGATTTGCGCAAAAATAAGCAATATTTTCTAAATGTTAGAACACAATTGCAAGATGACTGTGTTTCCATTGAGCAATGTTATGTGACTTTTCTCGCAAATGTATGCCTTTCTCCTCTCACGATAACATTTCAAGAAGCATGGTGATGAATGTTCAAAACATTAGCAGGTTCATTTCTGTTGCAGCCGTTGCACTAGCCGTCGTTATTTCCAATCAAAGGTGAAGTAGGTGTGTTATGCGAGCGATAAAGTAAAAAACAAGCCCTTTATACGTTGGGGTGGCTACATTTTAGGGATTTCTTGGAGGTGATTCACAGATTCTATGATTTCACAGAGGAACTGTGGATTTAAAACTTCCAGATGATTTGCTCAACTTTTGAATAGTATTAGTAGTTCAGCAATAGTTAATGGAAATCTGCCTACTGAGAATTTCAGCTGTACTGACACAACTGCCAATGTGAGTAGGAAGCATGCTAAAGAGCAGCGAGCAAAAGTGTAGACGTAATAACTATGCGCAGGTTAGTAACGAAATTTGGACCTAAGTGGTCAGCTGGAAACACATGATAGGCACAGGTGTGAATGGTGATGTGTCCCAGCCATCCAGCTCAGACTGCCAAAATGCCTACTAATACCAGACCAAAATAGGCTCCTTTAAGTCTAAATGTAAGTGTGTGTAAGAGTGCGTGGCAATAATGTTATTATAATATAAGATATTTACCCTCAATAACAGATAATACATGTCATTCCTAGAATTTAAACCCATGTTGCATAAAAAGATGTTTCAGTGTATGGCTGGTGTTTCCACCCTCACTTGAAATTATCATATTACAGACATTTCAAGCAGCAATGTTTTTTCTTTTTAGAATGAAGCCAAACTTTGGACTGCCTTTTCTCTCTGCAATTATTCCTAGTTCCAAGTTTCCAGCAGCGCAGACACATGACTTTCACGTTATTGTTTTGCAATGCACAACTGACAGAAAAACATGCCAACATCAAAACAAACAATGGATAAGCTCGGAGGCATATCATTTCGCTTGGAACCGATTCTCAACTGGAACCAGTTCTTGATTCCCATGCCTGTACACCAGCTTCTCAAATGTCAGGATGTTATACTTTTCTCTGATTTAATAATTGTAAACTGTATTTCTGGAGTTTTAGCTGTTGGTGCGACAGAAGAAACACACTGGTAGATAGGTGGATCAGCTAGGGAACCTATGTGTTAACTAATGGACATTTCTCACTATTTTATGACATATTATGCACAACAAGGCTCATTTATTAAGAACCAAATCATTTGTTGTCATGGAAGAATTGAGGTGCACAAGTTACACAACAGATCTCAAATGAGGTGCACAGATTATTAATCTGGTTTGAGAAATGCATGCGATTGTGGTATTAATTTTTGCAGTAATCACCAAAAACATATGAGAATTCAAAGTCTGTTTCTGCACACATTCCTCCTCGCCCAGCCTCAGTTTCCTCCTCACTTTCATTTAGCTTGTCTTCCTTTTTGTGTGTCTCAGAGCCACTCAAAGTAGACCCATCATATCAGGCACCAGCATTGATTCCATGCTGACTCAGTGGTACATTTCACAGATCTTAAAATTTTGTCTGGGATCGGCAGAAGTCTTGTAGTCCACATTTGGCCCGAGGCTCAGCTAACTCTGAGCTGTCACTGAACGAACCAGCTGTGATGACAGACTGCTCATTTCCTGCCATAACCGACCCATTCAACAATCTTTCAATCATGGTAATCAATCCATTAATTAATTTTTGCTGTGCAGGCCTCCACCAGGTCAGTGCTGGCGCTGTACTTTTTCACTCTCTGTAGCCAACAGTGCCTACATTTCCAGCCTCACAATTCCCCTGTGCATCATGTTACCTTATTAATAAACCGTCTATCAGCAGTTGTTCTGTCGCTATGAAGACATTGTCACAGCAGGGGCTCTGTTGTTTTCTGCTCCTCTCTGTTCATTTGCTTCAGTGAGGAGCCACATTGATTCGTAAACCTTTTGTTGAAAGGAGCCAATCAGCCTCTGAATGTGTCTGACAATTTGTGTTTTAATGTGATCGCAGCAACGTAAAGACACATAACAGCCTTGAGGAGTATAATGATAGATCTTTGTCGATATATTGAATCAATGATTAATGAACCAATATCACCGATGTAAAGTGAAAACATTGCTTTGTCTTGTCATCTTTAAGATACGCCTTTATTTTGAAATTCGCATAGTATGTCTTTGTTAACATTTTTCTTAAATCGTTCATTCTTTCTAAACATTCAAACAGTGCTTGTTGTAATAGTTGTAGCCAAGATAAAGTAGTCTCATATGGATCACAAGGTCCTTATTGGAGTTGCATTGAAATTTGAAATTGTATTGTGTCAGAGTGTGATACCAGCAAATATTGTATTGTTGTTCAAAAAATGTATCTAAAATAGCAATGTGAGGAAACTTATGATTTTGACCTCTAATAGGCCCGAGTTTAGCTGATGTCTCCAAAGCTGGCTTCGTAAAGTTGATCTACAACCTGATTTAGTTAAAAAATAACAAAAGCTCATTGTGAGCTTGTTTCAGAGTACGTAAAGCTATGTGTCCTCTATGCAGTTAGAGATATGCTTGCTTTAGCGTTTGTCTATTCAGACTTGGCCTATTCACTGCACAAACTGAGGATTTGCTCTGGACCTTTACTTGCACACATTTATTCAGAACTTTGCTGCTTTGTCCTCTTCAGCTTCTTTTCTTGTCTTTTTTTTCCTATAGCACTTCCTTTAAATAATGTGTACTTATAAATCAATTTTGTATAGAGTGCTGCGCAAAGATTGAATTGGCCGCTTGCCCTTGGGGCTTTAACCGGAAAAAAAAATGTATAAACCATACAGTGGGTGGACACAGTAAAATAAGTTTTGTACATTTGATTGCGATAGAAATAAGATACCTTGCAATGAATAGTGGTACCATTGTGAATGTGTTTTCAAGAGAAGCATTGATTCAACTCATGGGGTCATTTTAAGGCCAGAGTTGGTTAATGTGACTTGGCAACAACTATCAATTCATTGTTGTTGTTCATTTCTTCATAGCTGTACCTTATAATATATGAACTACAGCCAAAGACAGAATAAATGGAAAAAAAATGTATACAAATAATATATCATATAGCAAGTTTCTCAACAACAAGCCAATATAATGATCGTGGTAATGGTTATTATCACTCCTGTAAATCTGTTCTTGTGTACTCAGCAGCCTGATGGTCACAATGTCTACAGTCAGACGCAGTAATAAATGTTTGGTGTGTAAACAAATATAAAGATCTAGGAGGTAAAAATTATGTACATTTTAACAAAGGTAGTGCTGGAGACAATGGTGGTCTATTAGGCATTAAGTACATCCAGACCTGTGGACTGAGACTTCTATTTACTTCATTGCTGGTTCGTTCTATTGTGCCACCTTTAAAATGTCTTTGTCCCATCATGTCTTTCTTGAAATACACTGCAATGTCCCCACAATTGCCGATGGTACTGCAGCATTTCATCCATGTCAGTAGGTTTTCAGAAAACAAATAGTAGTCTCATTTAGTTTTCATACATGAAGCTTGGACTTTGGGAAGCACTATCATAACTGAGTCTGCGATCCTGGAGAAATCAAGTTGAAATAAAATGAAAAATGAATGATCTCACACTTATCCAAGCATAAAGTTAAATGCACAGGGTGTCTGTCAAAGTCAGCACATTTAAATGATTTCTTGGCACTCTCCATGCGCAAAGGTAGTGCAGTCTGTTTTGATAATTCCTTAAAAATTCAACTCACTTGTGTGTGGAATGAAGCGTAGTGTATGAGAGTGAGGGTCAGACGAGTGAGGGGGAAGGAGGTCCATATGCAAAACTGCTTTTAGTCATAAATTTAATGGGCTGGATTGTTTGCTTTTTTACATTTTGCTGATTTTAATGATTCAAGTGGTGCTTTATGTTTTATGACTCAACAAATCAACTCACATGCGATGTTTTTACTGCCTGTTATTACACACATTACTTATTTTCCATCAGGAAACGCCAGAGAATGTTGGACACCTTGTGTTCAATGATGATGGGCACAACACCAGATACTCCAGCTTGAATTTGTCAAGGAGAAAATTGGCAATGTTGTGGATGAGGAAGTTGAGCAAAGTCAAAAATGTGAGCTTTACTGAAATTGTTATGCAAGTTATCTCTATGATACTTCTTAGAATTATGTGATGAATCGTAATTATTAACTCTCAAGTTGTTAATGTGAGGTTTTCCATGATTATAAGATATCATTTTATGATAGCGAATTGCGATAACAATGCGAGTATGGGACAGTCAAAATTACATTTGTATATTTTCACAATAACAACGCTAACATGCTGTTACCATGTTCACAATCTTAGCTTAGCACATTAGCATGTTAACATTTGATAATTAGCATTAAACTCAAAGTAAAGCTGGGGCTAACATTAGTAGATAAAAACTAAGGGTAGCACCAAAGTAGGGCTGGGCAATGTATTGAAATTATATTAATAATGTGATATAAGACAAAATGACATCTTAGATTTGAAAATTGTAGTATCATATATATTGTCTTTTCTACATAACGGAAAATTATTTATTGGCAGAGCTAACTAGCCTGTTCTAGCTGTTCTGTTATTTGCCTCTACCCACTTAGTGATTATATTTACATTATGCATGATTATTTATCAAAAGTCTAGTTGTGTAAATAAATATTTAATGAAAGCACGAATAGTCAACCTTACAATATAGTCTCAGTATTGATATTGATGTATTTGGTCAAAAATATTGCAGGGTTTTCCACACATTCATGTATTTGTGGCACACTACTACCATATCACCATCCGCTGTCACATTTCGATTTTCTAGTTTTGGAGCTGCGCCTCGCTCAGTCTTGCATGAGAGCATACTCTGGGCACAGACGGAGCAGCAGAGTGCCAAGCACAGTGGAAAATGCAACTCAATTGTGTGTTAATTCATATTTTTCTAGTGTTTTTCGACCTAATTAAGATAAACCGTCTGCATTACCGTGGAATCCACACACACCGAGATCCAGCTCTGGGTGTAAACCTTTGTGACAGCAGCCAAAGAAAGTTTACTTTCACTTGTTTCTGCAACAGCTGCTCCTTTAATCCATCAGTCTTATCTGAACAAAGTAATCAAAAGGAAGTTCTGAATGTAATACTCAAACAGTTTGTCCCTCATTTATTAATCCTCAGACTCAAATTGCTGCTGAGGGGGAAAAAGTAATTAAAGTTCAGCTTGAGCTGCATTCACAAATCTGCAGAAAGAATCCATCGTAAAAATCTATGACTGTGGAAAACATTGTATTGTGATATTTAATTTTCTCATAGCTTTAGAACTCATCCCGAGGAAAGCATAAATGACCAAACTTCATTGAAATGTATTGATGGGCTGTTGTGACATTTCACTCAAACCTGCCATTTTCAACTTTGCAGTGGTGTAAGAGGAAAAGTTAGAAGATCACAAAAGTCATTAGGATTCATTTTCTTGGTACCACGAATATCTGCATGAAAATGAATGGAAAATCCTTTCAGTAGTTGTTGAGACATTTCAGTCTGAAGTGGTGAACTGATTGATGGACAGAAATGTTCATCCCTAAAACTATAATGCTAGCATGGCTCAAAAGACGAAATTAGATTGTATATTGCTAATTTGGTTCCCTTAGTGACTTTTAATTAGAAACGTAATCACTGCCTGGATTATGTTCACTGACAATGTGTGTCTCTTCTTTCCTTCTAAATTTTCTATCTCTCTACTGTTGATTCACCAATAAAGGCAATTGCAATATTGCAAATCTATGCAAAGTCACATAGAATAATTAAATTAGTATGCAATTAAATGCCACTTTATTAAATTAAATGCCCCACTATATTACATAAAAGTGAGTTTTTTCAACTGTGTAAAACATTCTGTACAAATTGAGTTTCGTAAAAGACATTTTTTTTTTGCCAGTGATTCCTTTTGAAGACACAACAAGAATATTGAATTATGACCCAGGCCTACCGTGCGACTTGTAGTCTACGTAATTATGGCTCATAGTGATTTTTACAAGATAGTTCCTAATGTGAAAACCACTTGACAATTAAGAGCAGGTGGTAGGCAATCTTTGTGAGCCACTTTTCTTTCATACATCAAGTGTTCTTCTTGTACTGTCAACACACACGAGTGCATATGAAGAAAGCTGAAGGGTCACAGCAGAAAAGAGATGTTAATCAGCTGTTTGGCATTTCAATACTGTGCAAGCCAGTCACTCACTTAACACTCATTCACTTTTTTTTTCTTCACCAAAATGAACTAACGCTAGTGCACAGCTTTCTTAAAAACACATGCATCATTCATGCATCATGTCGTTTCAGAATAATTTTCCCTTCACTTCACAGAATTAAAGTCTTGCTGTCTCATTTTCAAGCAACACAGTAAGCGGAGACTTTGAGATTCATCACAGTAACCATTAGTGGCTCAAACCTATTTTTCAGCTGCATGCTCTGAGATTTGTTTCTGGCCAAGTAGCAACTAGACCGCAGCCAGGATTGCAGACTAAATAATTAAAAGCACACTCAAATGATACAGAGCAAAAATTCAGAGTATTGGGGTCAAGCAGTATTACAACTAGTATGAACCAAGCTTTGTTTACACAGGCAGCTCTGATCTAATATGGAGGGTTTTATTTCTAAAAGAGCAACCTGTTTGTGTAAAAATGCTCCGAATATCCCAGAAAAATGGAAGAATAAGAATATGCAGGACTTATTATTAACCCTTTGAAGCTTTAGAGAACTGGGAGAAAGCAACAAAAGAGGAAATGACCCAGAAATTAGCAAGAAATTATAATAATTTTGTAACATAAATTTTTAAATATGTAATGATGATAATAATAAATATACTTTTTTCTTCTTTTTTTCTCTAGACATTTTTCCTAACTTAAAAAAAAAAATATTCTCTAAATCTACTAACTTTAGAGAATATTGCAATTTGTGTAAATTTATTACCAAGTTACTCATTACCTTTTCTCCATATTGGGTTTCAAAGGTTTAAATACTTGTAAAAGGAATCTGAAAGCAGCACAAGAAAAGTGATGTTGCCCCAGCTTTCAAAGGGTTAATCAATGTTATGCAAGCGACTATTCGCTGGACTGAGACAAATGAGGAAAATGAGGTTTTGACATGACAGATACGTCCCTTTCTCTAAACTGTGTGACAAACATGTTTTTGCACTGCAAGTAGAAATTGCAATCTTTGGGAAAAAGAAAACAGCAACGTCAAAACTTTCTTGTCACTATCTTGGTTCCTTTCAGCCCGGCAAAATGAATCATTAGTCAGCTAAAACACGGAGCTGATCTTATCACTGCAGTCAGCCTGAAAGGAAAATGCCACTCTGCTTCTCTGACGAGATATCATCAGTGCGTGATGTTCGGAGCGTTCCAGGAGTTCATCTGTGGTGATATTCTGTCATTTTTCATTCTTACGTTCACTTTACCTCGACCTGCAGTGGTACCTCTACTTATACTAGATTGCATGTCTGAACCTGCTGAGTTCAGTTGTCTGTGAAGCTTGGGAAAACAAAGTAACAAGAAGCAAGGATTCTTGTTCAGAAAAAAAGCAAGATGCACTCATCTTTACATTGCATTGTCATGTGTTTTCTTTCGGTGACAGATTTGGTATGTTTAAAGATTAATTTGTGCCTGGGTGGCTGTTTCACTGTTGGCTGTTTTACTCTGTGATTCTTGACTGTTGATGCTTTAGAAGACTCAGAGTTTTTAGACGAAGTTCTTGTCATGTCATGTCACTTTGTCTATTTTTGTCTAATTAACAAGAGGAAAAAGGATAAGTCATCATTAAAATGGGCCTCAAGCAGTCGTTTTTTTCTATGTAGTGTACTTTTAGGGATGTTTCGGCCCACAGATTTTCCTGTGGAGTGAGTGCTCTTGGCTTTCATGCTACTCTCTGCAGCTGCAGACATGCTGCAGTGGCAGAGAAAGACAGCGAGAGAGAGAGAGACTGTGGTGAATTTACAGCTCACAGCAAGTTAGTACAATACAGTCTCTGGCTTTTGTTTGATAGTGTCGGCAAAAAATGTTGTGCATTTGCGATTTGTTATTAGTGCTGTTAGCTGAACCTCCCGTGAATTCAAACTTTAAAACTGTATGGAAAACAAAACAAGCCATTGAATATTCATATTCAAATCTGAAAATTCTGAGTCAGGTACAGCCCTAATATGTGTGAGTGCAGTGTGCAGGCGGAGGATTACAGGAGTTGGGTAAAGTGTGATATGATTAGGATGATATTGATGATCTTCTCACAACTCGTAGTCACAACATTTCATGTTGAAAAGTGGCGCACATAATTGAGAGGAGACTCCAGACCTGCTTTTCCACTGTTTGAAAACACAGAATGTGTAGAAACGTGAAGCCAGAGATGTTTAGTGAGCAGGTTTTCCACATATAATTAAGTATGTGAAATAACAAGGATCCGAACAATAACCACACTGTATCTGCAGCTAATTAGTAACAAAAGGAGTTTAATATGTTTATGTACTGAATAATTTGACAGTAGCAAAGCAGTATTTGTGCTTTCCTTCACCCAGAATTTTATTATGTATTCAACTAAGGCTGATATTGAAGTCATCGCTGCTCTGTGTGACGGACTAAAAAACAACAGATATTGAGATTTCATGAATTTGAGAGGCTGCCAGCTGCTCAGCTCTCCTCTTAAGTAATAATATTCTGGACCCGCTGCCCTGCTGTCTAAAGAGCCACAGGCTAGACTGCATGTAGGCAAAGTGTGTGTATGTGTGAGAGTGTGTGTGATGAACGGTTTTGGGTGGTTGTCATCAGAAAGAGACAGTCCAGCTGCAGTCGTGGTGATTTCCGCTGTCGCCTCTGGTCAGCACAAGTCGTACCTCATTCCACTGTCTCGCTGAAGCAATCACTGCCCGGGGACTTTTCAGACGCTCCTGGGGACCCACTTAACATGGATCTAATCCTCACAGGACATGTCCGCTGTACTCTCCTTACAAGCTGGTAGTGTGCAGGTTAGGAAGTGTCCAAATGGATTTGCATGCAGATGAGACTTTCACTGTTCTCGTTTGCTCAGTTGTAGATTCAAGATTTTGTTGCCTGCTTCCAACTTTGTATTTGCAGTCGTCCACAGTGCAAGCAATCCACTTGCACTTGGACCTAAAAATTGATATGTCTGAACTGGAAAAATAATTTGGGAACACAGAGTCCAAGTAACAGAGACACTGTAACATAAACTTTTTAAACTAGTGGGCTTTTAATTTGAAAAAACTGATACAGGAAGTGGCGACACTAACTTCAGCAACAGTAACTATATCACATAGTCATAACCAGACAACTTTTGCTTGCAAAAACTATCGGCAACGACACAATAGCTGACATAGTGGATAAAAATGAAGCCCATTAATTTGTATTTTCAGCGAAGGGTGGAGGAGGAATCAGAGACATTTGCAAGAAGGGTCCAAAACTAACAAGCTCAAGTATATCTCAGAAGGCTGTCTGCCACACTGTTTTTACCAAAAAAGAGCTGTAATTAAACTATGTGGAAAGTCTCTGTTGCGTTTTGGGGCGCACTGCTCTGTTACTTCAGCTGTCTGTCACACACACCTGTGCCTGTGCGGCGAAACCTGATCGTCTTGAGCACTACTAGTCTTGCGGCGGTGTTGACCGTACAGGACATCAGCTGATCCGCTAAACCATTAATTACCATGAGTCTGCTGCTAGCTAGGTTCGTGTGAAGATGAAGATGAAGGCTATGAAAAAATAACATGAAGGCACTGTAGTTTGAACCAAGACAGCAAACTCACCACAGTGCATTAGCTACACTACCGCCATTCTTACCTTTCACAATAAAAGCCTTAGACATGAACTGTTCATCACAGCTTAACAGAGGGAACTTATTCTCATGCTAAGGTTGTTTGTGGTGATTAGGTGTTAAAGCTAATTAAATTATTTTGTTCAATATTTTGCTCTTGGCCTTTGTAAGTTTACAGTTAACATGATACACAATTCAATCAATCAGTCAAATTTTATTTATATACCACCTTTCAGACAAAACAAATGCAATTCAGAGTGCTTTACAGTTTGATTAAAGAAACAAAAACAAGAACAACATATGAAATAAGCAAAAATTGATCTTTTAAAAAAAAGAAAAACAGAAGAAGTAAAAACCATAAAATGTTGATACTACATAAAAGCCAAACTAAAAAGATTTTGTAGTTTTTACTTTACGTTTATTATCTCATCATTATCAACAATTTAAACTACATTTAAAGAATGACTAAATCTACTGTGTACCTTGTATCAACTTAGTATTATCATCATCACGAAGCTTTTGAGAGGGGGCCCAAACAGTTAACATATACACCCCCCCACACACACACAAAAAAAATACAAATGAAATGTACTGAAACAAATGTATATGTGAAACAAAAAAAAGGCAATTTATCATTTTGGCTGGTAAAAAAAAACTATGCTTGGCTGGTAGAGAAAAAAAAACTTTATTGCAGAACCAACACAAACCACAAGCAGAAGGAACGCACATGCATGCATAGTGTTAATATGTATGCAATTAATAGTTTAAAAATCTGTGTTAGAACATTTTGAACTTTGCTCCTAGTTTTAGGGGCACATGTAAAAAATTAGCCTGGAACCCTGATTTATTTTTGGTGCTTTTCATCTCAGGAATTACACCAGGATTCCTGTTCTTAAACAAGTCCTCTGTTGTAATTCCTGTCTAGTGTGAATTATAGTGTTGCTTTTTATACCAAACACAGCTGTACACACACACCGCCTGCAGCCTCATACAATCACCAGACACGAGCACACATACTGTGAATTATGTGCTGCTTACGCGACCAGTAGCTGATTAACACAACATGAAGCATCTTACACTAATAATCAGATCATTATCAGTCTATTACTACACCATTAGTATGGCTTTCTGCTACATTTGTGCTCCTCAGTTCCTATGCTATGGCTGAGCAGAAGTCTGGGAGATGCGGTTATGTGAGACCCAAATTAATTCAGTTTAATTGCGTTGGGCTCGGTCCGGTTTTAATTGCTGCAGGTCTCAGGTCTGTGTGTCAATATGTCTTATACCCGAGTGACTCTGAGTGGACAAGCTGTCAGTTCTGGTCACATTAATTGTGAAGTGAAGGAAAAATGGCATGTGTTGCGAGTTGTTTCAACTGCCAGTGCTCGTTAATTGGTGGCACATCATGCTGTGTTGGTGTCTGACCATCCTCTGGTCTCTGTCTGACTGAGCCTCTCTTCTTTTGAAAATTAATTCATGCATGTCGGGTTTGGAAAGGCATTTCGGGGGTCCGTTTTGGATTAAGTCTAATTTTGGACCTGTGCAGAACTTTATTAGCTGTCACAGCCACCATCTCGTTAACATCACCGAATCTCAGAGCTCTGTGAGTGGTCAGTAGATATGATTAGATTTGCTGGACGAGGAAGGAAAAAAATCTATTTTTTTGTGATTCCATTGATGTTTTTGTTGCTCACCAGTCCCCAAGGTGGTGTTTTCAATTTGATTGTTTTGCCAGCCCACAATCTAAAACTCAACAGTCAAATTACAATATTAAAAAGAAGAGAGCAGCAGGAAATACACATTTTTTAGGCTGGAATCTGTGAATATATTCCTAATATTGATGCAAAAGATTAATTGCATATCAAAATTGTTGATTTTTTTTTTCTAATCATCTAATAGATTAAACTGTTTTCTGTTTTGGTGCAATTTAGTATTACTTTACTCCAAAAAGCTAAAATTACTGCTTATTCTTACCAAATTGCCAGCAAAAAAATGCTCTAGTGGATATGTTGAAACTTTGACTTTCATCAGTGCTGTGGTTAACCTGCGGTTAGGTTTAGGAGCAAAAATGGAGAAAAAACAGCTTTGCATCACTACAAAACACTCATGTTTGGTGCCTGAAAGACTGCTGGAAAAACAGCCACAGGTCATCGGGTCAACATTTGGTACCACCGGAAAAACAGATATTGGCTATAAAAAAACCACTGGAGAAAAGGCTTTGTGTTGCTACAAAACACCCACATTTGGTCCCTTATAAACCGTGTTTATAAGGTGTTGCCTCAAAAAATACTGGAAACACAGCAGTGACTTGCTAAATAACAACTTGTTTTGTTGTTTGTTTGTCTTGAACAGTCATCTATGGTCTCCAGCTTTGCAGGCGTCTCGTCTAAAGGTCACACCATCCACCATCCCCTCCACCTCCAGATGATGAAGCTCGTATACATGTAACCTATTCATTGTTTGCAAAAATGTACAATCCCAACATTTTCTTGGGGTGACTGGGCTTCATATTCTGGATTTTTAAAGATTAGACTAAAAGGCACTTAAAATTTGAATCACAAAGTTAGATGAGTAATTAAATTTGACTAAATTCAGTGGGGTATTTTTTCATGTTTATCTCATAGTTTAGTCAAGGTAAAAGGTAGATTTAATAATAATAATAGTCATTTTTCAAAAAATAGTTTAAAAAATGGTATTAAAATTTGTCCTTGATCCTGCCTCATTTTTTGAGTTGAAGGATGAGTTGATTAAAAACAGCAGCTACTATGAAAATTTCCATTTCGTTGCTTGGGCATGTTGCTGCTGATGGCATCATATAGTTCCTGCAGTGCATTTTTTTGGTGCAGTTAACCATGTCTCTGTGAAGATGTGTACAGAGCAGTCTCTGATTTCCTGTTGCTGAGTGAGCGTCAATCGCATCTCATGAACTTTATTCCCCTGCGACCAGAAATTAGCCAGAAGAAGGCTTGGTAGAGGAACAGCTCTTGGTCCAAGTCGGGTCAGTCTTGCCCTGATGCCGGCTCTCCTCCCTCTCTTTGTCGGACACTTTCGGTTTTGTTTCTCCCTTCTGGTCTGACTTGCTGCTCGACGTATGCTGTTCGTAGAGATCCCCTGGCAGTGTGCTGCATTCAGTCCAAACCCCACACAACTTTTCCTGATGTTGATAAGTGCTCCTCTATCATAGAAAAGTTGTGCTTCAGCAGAAGGGGCTATGGATTCAAAAAAGAAAGAAAAATATAGCAAAAAGTAGCAAAGATTTGAGGAGCTACTGGCCGCTGCTTCTACAACCAGGCTTGGCTTTAATATCTGCTGTGAAGCCACCTAGATCATCATACTAAATGATGAATCTGCAGATCATAAGTGTAATTGTAGAATTCACACTATTTCTAAACCCCCTACTTGTTTGTAAAACCCATTTATATACCCTGCAGTCTTTCCAACAGCATCACTCTTTAACTCCTCATAACACCCTTACAAAAGATTAACAACAAAAAACTGACCCTCACATAATTAAGTGAAACTTTTAGCCCATGGCCTCTAAGTTTTTTTATGACAAAGGTTACCCTGAGTAGATTTATGATCCTATTTGCTTGTTTGAAAGTTTGACAGATGACTGTGTGAGTGTGAATATACATCCATGTATGCACGGTGCATGTCTATGTTTTTAGCACCCTTGATCCCCATTAATCCTCTAAAAAATAACCCCCTCTACTTGCTTTCTGCAGTTGTGTCACTGTTCTGGCTCAGAGATCTGTTTACGATAAGCTGTTGGCAGCGTCGGGTGCTGCATTAATGCTGCCAGTGTCCCAGATGTGCCAGTAATAAGACATGTCAAACTGATGCCAGCCAATCAGAGGCCAAACACACAGGGACACTGTGTCTCCCTCATGAATTTATTTATACCTAAATACCAGTTGGCAGCCACTGCTGTGGTCATCATCAGACATGCAAAAATCACTAATTCGGTTGTTCCAGTATAAAAACTCCCTTGTCAGATCTGTATCCCAGATTGGCAGACAGTTTCGTAGTTTATTAGGTGACAGATTTTGTCCCTGGTGCGAATAGCTGTTGAAAAAAGTAATGCACCAACCAGCATAAACACCAATATTCTCCCACATAATCCCACATGAAAAAAAGTGAAACACCTCATTCCCTTTGCATAAATCAGTAAATATTTTGAGTGGAAATATGCAAAACTTTGCAGTTACTTTCCATACAATGTTTATGAGAGTTAATTAAATGAATTCAACAAAGATGACAGAACACCCACTTGCACTTGTGATTTTGTTCTGCATTTTTGTTTGCTTTAAATGGCTAAGAAAATACCTTCAGACAACTTTTTAATTAGCCTATGTGATGAAGTATTAAACAATGTAGAATTTGCAAAAAGAATGTTTTTCCTTTAAACGCAATCCAGAGAAATGAGACTCATTAGCAGCAGTAAAGCCACCGTAAATGTGCCAGTTAACATCCAGCAACACCATCACAGAAGATTTAAACAAAACTGTTGTTACAGATTTCAGCTTTAAGTTAATATCCAAAGAGTTTGATATTTGATTATTAGTGCAAATGTTTTTAGTGCCTCTCTTTGGTCATTTAGAGAAAAAGGAACAAATAAAGACATTTTTTTGTGTTTTTTCAGAGACGTTTTTGGGAAGTTGTGCATATTTAAAGTCTGGGTAAAGCAAAATCGGTGATTTCTTTCCAAACACATTATACATATCAGAGAGTACTTGTTGAAAACATGAAGAGACTGTGAACAGTGTAGCACTGAATTGTGGACAGTTGAAATTATTTTTGTATCATTTTTGTGTGCAGGTTTTTTTCGGACGTGTTTAAAATCCTGCTCGATGATGCACTGGAGCCAAAGAACAAGCCACAACAAAAAAATTGACTCTCGTTAGCAGCTAACTCAGTGGCACAAAGCACACATGTCCCCCGAGCCAAAGAGCGAGCGGCGGCACGGGTACAGTGTCTCATTAACAGCTTTACCTGTTTGACAGTGAAAAACACACCGTGAGCTGAAGAACGAGAGAGCCATTGTGACAGACTTCTTGTTCAGCAGCTAGAAGCAGCTAATGTTGACACAAAGCACACACTCAAAGCAGTTAGTAGTAACAGCTGGTGGTTGGGGTTACCGATTTGGGCTGAAACAATTGAAAGATATGTTAGTTGCATATATTCTGCTTTTGTTCATAGGATTGTGGCAGTTAACAGATGTTTATTGATGTATTTATTAGACTGAAAGAGCTAAGAGGGATTACAGAGCATTGCAAATTTGGCGTTCAGACAAAGGGGGCTAATGGGAAGACACTAAAACAATAGGACGTGATACGGTATACGATACAATGCGACACGATATGACATGATATGACACAATATGATATAATATACTAAATTGTACCCATAGGTAAATTTGTCTTGTACTCAGATGCTAGGCCCATAAACGTCTTTACAGTCACAGTAAAACAAAACAGCACAAACTGTACTAAATCACAACAATAACAATAACATCAAATAATCCTAATAGCACATCCAAAATATTGTATATACTTTGCACATAACACATACTGCACACATCCTGTTGTTTGCTGTTAAAACATCATGGAGCTATTGCACAATCCCTGCAGCCTTAAGTAGCATTGTTTAAAAGTTTTCACATACTTTTAAGTTTTTCAGCGCCACAGACACTCTCAGCATCTTAGAGCAGAGAAAGCTGCTCTTTTTTTTCCACAATTTTGAAACCTAATTTTATACTTGACAATTTTTCTCAGTAATTCAAATTTGGTTGGTGGTTAATTTAACACTTTTCTGTGCTATAATAGACTTATTAGACATATTTATTTTGGCTCTACACTGACTTTAATGCTTGATATAGCGTAACTGATAAATATGCAGGGGGGCTAGGGCACATCCATACTCCCTGTCTTGACTTAGTTGTGAAAAACTATTTCCTTACATTGGCTAAATATATCTTTTTCTTGCTCGCAGTATAGCAGTTTGCTTGTATATCTTCTTATGAATTATTTAGAGGACATGTGTAACCACAGTCCAACATTCATTACCTCTTATAAAGGTCACACTGCTTGCATTCCTTGACAAGATTTTCTAGAAAGGACATTAGAGTATTTAACTTAAGATAACCATCTCATCAAAATCAACTCATTACACGCATGTTTGACTTGTATTGATGTTGCCCTGTGGCCATTTGGGCTAAAAATCCCTTAAAGACAGATGTCAAGGAAAGTTACTCTCTGCACCACATTTAGTGAGATGAATGTAGAATGTTTTTTACTTTGTGAATCATAATGTCTACTTTGTAAAAATGGAAACTACATTTGATTTTTGACAGAGGGATTGTTCTTTAGGTAGCAATTATTTCTGTATCAAGGGATTGCCCAAAAAAGAAGTCCTGAAGTTACCCATCACTGGCTTCAAGAGGAATTTAAATGTGCTCAAGCAACTAATTAAGACTGTCAGGGAATTTGCAGCAAGTGCTCTCAGCCCCTCTGTGAATGTGGTGATACTGTACAGTGAGTCACAGAGGCCTTCGCAATCAAAAACTGAAAATAAGGCAAAAGCTTCTGCGACATCAGTTATTAGTTCATTGCTTATCAATAACTACCAAAGTAATAGGTACCATTAAGTTATTGATAACTTACAGGTACTGATTTGATGAGAGAAAATAAGTCAGCAGCTGATAAACTAGAAATTACTAGAAACAGAGTGAAAACTAGAGAGAAACTAGAAACAGATTAATTGGATGAACACTGGTATCTGCCGATATTTGCCTTGTTAACTGTAATCAGTCTATCGGAAAATAAGAAGACATTCACCTATGGGAGTACTGATGTTTTTCTGTTTTATCACATGCTGGCAAACAGGCTCTGTAATCTCACTGTTCTGTGAATAGATGGCTAGCCGGCATCACGTCTCCTCTGGGACAATAGAAAATGTGTTTGGGATGAACAAGGATCTTCCCCAGGAAGCCCCTGGGGTGAAAGGACTTAGAAATTATCATTGCACCTGAGAACGCATCCTGTTTTCCCCTTGATGATGCTACATCGTGAACAACAAATCTGTGTTAACATTAGCAGTTAGCAGCCAGTGGCTTCACGGATGTTACTTTGAGTTATATTATGATGCATCAGGCTGTATTCAGTAAAACTGAGTATTCGGCAGTGGTGGATTACAACATTCACATGTTCAGTGTACTCATGTAAAATGCAGTTTTTGGTGAGAATCTTAAATGAAACAGTTGTTTGAAGGAGAGTTTTTTCAGCTATATAAAATTATGAATTATTATTATATAGAGATTAATTGGCTTTTTAAGTCTTTTATTTTTCTTAAAAAAGAAGAAGATGGCTTTCATATTGAATAGAAAACAACTTGTTTTATAAATTTGTATGATTGAAGTAGAAGGCAGTGTAATGAGGGCCTTTATTCATTCAAAGCAGTTCATTTATTTTTTCACAATGTAGTTTTTCTTGTTTCCCTGTCACAAAAGGGGGAAAAATAGAAACAAAAACAAAATAAACAACAATATAACAATATAAAAACATTGGTATTGGTATCGTTCCAAAATTCAAAAACTGGTGCATCCCTACTGGAAATATATGGGAAAAAGAAAATTATGCTCAAGTTGAAATGCAGTAAAAACTGTCGTTGGCTTTGCATTCAGTCTAAAATATGATACCATTGAAACAACAATTTAGTAAATAAAAGCGAAAAGGATAATTTCATGATTGCCAAGTGTTGGTGTCAGTAAAGCAAAATATCTCAAACTGCCAAGAAGCAAAACTCATTCCAAGAATATAATGTTGTACAATGATGTGATTGACCTTATCAAGACCCAGAGAATTTGAATTAATCTTCAAATGCAAATGAACAGAAAGGTAATGGCAAAAAGAGCCACTGGTCATCAGCTGGATGTAAAGGTCATTACCACAGTCATCTCTCACAAGTGTAGTTCAACAAACGATAAAGTGTATCAATAAAATAAGCACAATCCCCTTTGAGGATAAAAACAACATAAGTGCTGGTCTGTTCAGCTCGAAGTACAGTTTGTTCAACGCAATTCTTTTGGCTTATTCATTTGCTCAGGCCGTCATTGTGTTGTCAGTATTGGCCTTGCAATAAGCCATATGAAGCTACACAGCTTTTATCTGCGGTTGAGCCTGAATAAATCCATTATTGCTTGGCATTTAAGTGGTTGCTGCACCTTTTCTATTTCCTCACAGTTCAGACCAGAGACTCAGAGCACATAAGCGGCAGTACTTCAATCATAATACTGGAAGTTAGTAGCTTTTTAAGGCCAATTTGCTATTTTGTTGACTGTTGTGAGTGTTCTTCTGGTTGGCAGGTAGGGTATAATGGATGATGTGCCAGTTAAGAGTGGAATCCCTGCTTTTTTTGTGTTTAATTTGCACCATTTCTGAGTCACTAACAGTTGTTTTCCAGCGATTAGGGTACAAACAACCATTCTTGCTTTCAGTAGAGCTCCTGGCATTGTCATTATCCTCATGATAACTACCGTATTTGGATTAAAATTGAAATGCAAGTCACCGCTGATTTTTTTCAATCCTCACAAATGAAATGACAAAGCCTAGAAACAAACTAAACACAGACCATAATGGCATGGTTACCCGTTATTTGTCAAGTAGGTGGTGCCTAATGGAACTCCAAACAAATCCTCAAACAGAGGCGGAGCAGTGACCCCACATTTGTTTTTGTTTAGACTACAGAGACCTGGTGATACAACAGTCAACTATTGTAGGGCCTTTAGAGTACATAGATAAATTAAGACTGTATTCAAGTCACTTAAAAAAACCCACATACAGTTATCTTTATCTATAAAGATGATAAATGAACATTTAAGAAGACTCGAAAGCAGAAGTGACAGGCGCAAACAGAATCTCATATTACTAGGACCCTAACATAGGTCAAAATAGTACTTTAAAGAGATTTATATTTCTGATTGTATAACCCATAATACTTAAATCATGTTATAGCCAATCAAATGTCATTAGTTTGTTTGCTGTTTGATTATGGCTGTACAGATAACTCACCATATCAACTGTGTACTGACATATTTCTGTATTTTGATGCTTGTTTTAAATGCTTAACTAAAATAGAACAAAAGTTGTGGAAATTTATATAAAGGTTTGAGAGGGACTGCTGTCTTGTTGCTGATGCTTTCTTGATAGTGACAGCAGGAGAGGAGGCTGTTCAAGTGTCTGGTTCGAAAGTATTTATGCCGAGATGCTAACATTTTACACCAGAATTTAGGGTCGCTGACAAAAATCAGTTGCATTGTCCTCTGTTTCCATCACAGCTTTTTTCACTATAACCTTATTTTGAGATACGTAAATAAAAGATTGTAAACACTGTGCTATGCTTTTATCCTGCATTGCTCTATGTGCAAAAAAGTGCAGTGGTTCCCCTGACAAAATGCGACTCTACTCAGGGGGCTTCAAGGCTGAGGAGTAGTTCACCAAAAAATGTCAATTTAGTCATTATCTACTCACCCGATGGCAAGTCGAGTGAAGTTTTATCCCACACACAGGGAGACACTTGTGGAGTAACCAGCAAGCAACAAGTTCCTATATCAGATTTACCACTGTGTGTGGGAGGCCTCTGGGTAGCATGTAAAAACTGGCGTGAAGATACCACAAGCTGTCGATGGTCTTTCACAATCACGGCTAGAAGGCTACAACAAGGCTAAAAACATGACGCCAGTGATGTTTTTATAAACAACTCGGCACGTTGGGAATTCAGGACACTTGGATTACTTCAAATGAGCAGTATGGAGACATTTTGTGATTTTATTATGTATTTTTTTAATTGTTTGAATCCTGGTCACCATTTGCTTCAATTGTTTGGGATATGAGTGCAACACCTTTCCCTGTGAACCTCCGGTAGTGTTTTGTTGACTACAAAACTTTACTTTCCATGGGCGTGAAGGTGAGTAGATAATGACTGAATTTTCATTTTTGGATGAACTATTCCGTTAATGTTTAGTGAGCAGCCCAAGTTGTTTTACAAACATAATACCAAAGGGGAACGAGGTGTTCACTGTCACCTTTTCATGTAAGATAATGCGGGAGAATATTGTTAGGGACAAAATCTTTCTACTAATAAACAACTGTCAACAACCAAACAGGTGAATCAGGACTTGAAATACCACGTGCATAAGCACAGTAGTGCATGAAAAATTTTAGCTGTACACCTAATTCTCAGCTCTACATGCACCGCTGCACGCATCTTAGTACAGAATGTTTTGCAAGGCTGCCTGCTCTCAGGCATGATGGTGAGACTGATGCAGTTGACATTTTTCACATGCTCTAACACCACACATCCATTCTCTCATGCAATAAAAAGCAAATGTAAAATAGATAATAACATGGCAGGAAAGAGGACACTTAACAGTGCATGGACAGACAAGACAGAGCAGCACAGTCACAGCTGTGTGTAAACACTGTGGTCAAGTGAGCTGCCGCTTGGATTTTGATGCTCATCAGTAATGGTACAGGTACGTGGAGAGGCCAGAAATGAAAAAGAAAGACTCACATTTCAACTATAAGTTTTTACATATCATGTATTAAATAAGTCTTGTTGAATATCTAAAGTCACCGAAGAAGTCCTAATATCATGAAAAAAAAGTTAGATTTGCTGAGAAGCTCAAAATGTTCCGATGACCATGTAAAATTTACAGTAGTTTCACTGCACATTACTGTTGTTTGCTAATTTGATATTTAAATAGATAATAAAGAAATAGGTGCATGTTATGAAAGTAACATGCTCAAATGCATTTGCACAGGAAAAAGTATTAAACACTAACATGCATCATTTCTAAGATGCATCAGCTTCTTCAGTTGGCTGGAGGTGGGAATTTCAGGTCACACTTAAACAGAGGTGACCTCCAATCTACGAGTCTGTCAGAGCTGTGCAAAACTGTCTATAACAGGAAACATCGTTGAATTCATGATTTATGCATACTCCAGTCAAAGTGTGTGAGAGTCAGAGTCTTCACAGAAGGAGGTGGCAGCACTTTTAGCTTCACCTTAGTCACAGCACCAGTCCAAAACCTCACTGCAGGGCCAGTTTACTCCCTCTGTGCCATTCAGGTCTTTTAAATGAATTGATATGTGCCTCTGAAAGTAGTGGAAATAATGTGTTACCATTGTTCTGTGGGGATCACATTAGTACTCTGATTGAGTACAACACACAGAGGGGAATTTTTAATACTGTTGACCTTGTGGAGTTAATGATTAATTGTAATATTTGTATATTATGGGAGGGAGTCGGCATACATTCTTAAAAAGTCTCAGCAATACCTCTGCATACACTTAAACGAAAACAAACTGCAGAAGTGATTTGGCATTCAGCTCTACTGCCTATTACGATACCAAATTTAACAATATACATTTATTAGTAATGCGATTTAGATCCAAGTTTGGCTACAGAATTTACTGTGCTATTTCATTCTTATTGCACCTCCATATCTGTGATGAGATAAGCACTCACTAATTGGCTGTTTCTGCTCGCCCGGATAAATGCCACAGATCAGCAGCCACTGCTGGCTCCACTGAAAATAATGAGCTAATAAAGATAAGGATCATGGGAAAATTGCAGATTGGGGACCACTCATATTCTCTGTGACTGTGGATTCACATTATATCCTCTATTGTGAAGTAATTATAGACAATCAGTTCTTTCTGTGCAACTTCTCTAAAAAAGAAGGCCACGTCTGAGAACCTTGAGGTTTATAATATGATGCGTGAGGACCTTGACTGCCGAAACCCTGAAATCTCATTGTCAAAACTCCTTTTTTTTTATTGTCTGGACTCAGCGTCAGTTCATTTCAAGGCTTCATAGCTCAGAGAGTTTGATAGCAGACTCTTCCTTACTGCTGTCTCTTTGTTATATTTGAATAATAAAACTTCTCTATCTTGCACAAACTTTAATTTTCACTTTCAGTTACTACAGAAACATATTTTTAGATGTTTGCTACAGTATGTTACACACTTCCTCAGATAACACAGACCTACAGCATGTGCTGAACAAAGTCCTGTATTACAGTGGCAGCATTTGTCAGCTTTAATCAGTGTGTCCAGCTCATATACTGCTTTTGTTCTGGGTTGCAGGGGAATTGCTTTTGATTATGATTTACTAGAGCTAAGTCAGTGTATTGTGATGTCTGAAACATGAGTAGCTCTCAACTGACAGCTGTCAAACACCACCTTAACCCTTTGAAACTTGAGCAAATTTGATTTCTTTCAAAACCATGGGAAGAAGGCAATGAGCAGCTTTAGAGGAAATGACCCAAAAATTAGCAAGAATTTTGTAAAAAGTAAAAGAAAATTACTTGAAAATTAGTGAAAACAAACAAACAAGGGAATCATCTGGAAAATGTGCTTAAAAAAACTGCAATAATTCTGCAACATAACTTTAAATATAAATGTAGTTGTCCCCTAGCTTTTTCCTCTAGATATCTTTAAGCCCTTTGAAATAATTTAATAAATCTCCTAATTTCTTGCAAATTGTGGAACGTCAAGTTGTCTTTTTTGTGCTTTTAAACGAAATCTCTTATAATTTTCGTTCAGTTCAAATTTCCTTCTATCAGACCTCTTTACAGAAATTCATGCTGATGATTATGAAGTGTTAAACATCACAATCACACAGTATAAATCCCATTTAAAAAAAGATACACGCACACCACCAGTTAGTCCTGTTCAGCATCGTCATTCACAAAATGCACAAATAGACTCCAACACCAGTTGTCAGATCTCTGAGTTGTGAAGTGCTCATGTTTTGTGCTCAGCCATGCAGATCCAGAATTGCCAGAATTGTCAACTCTTTACCCTCCGTTTCCATCTTCAGTCTGACACTGCTTCCAATCGAACTGATTTCCATGGCAGAGGAGGATTTGATTTTCCCTAACCAAACACTAGAGACCAGCCTATCTGCCTGATTCTATCATTTTGAGTCCAAACTGATGCATTGCCAGCATACTGGTTTTGTCAGGGTTTTAGGAGTGGAACAGGGCGAGGTGAAATCAAACTGCGATGTTGAGAAGAGATGTCGACTTAGAACAGCCTTTATAGCAGCACCTATTTTGTCGACAGTGCTTCCCTTTGTTGTTATTACTCGTCATTTGCTCTAGTGTACTGCTTGACAAAAGCTTAATAATGCCGTTAGCCCCGCCTGTGGTGCTTATTGGTTGTTTTTTATTTTAATTGAGAAACCACAGTTTCATGACACAATGCTAGCTGAATCGGTAAATTCTGCGTAGTGGGTTGACTCTCAAATCTATCTGTAAAAAGTCGACAAATAACTGCACACAACAGATTTTCAGACCTTTATGTCAACAATTTTCTTTTAATATTACTGTCAACATGTACTGTGAAATACTGAAAAATCAAATAAATACTATTTAGAGAAATGCATCTTTCGTCTTTTTCCAGGCTTTTAAAACAAAGTGGGCAAACTCAAAACTTTTCCTAACATACAGCAAACAAATTCCTGTATGTGTAACTCAGAATACTTTAACTATGTTACCAGCAACAACAAATGTCGGGTAACCTGTGGAGCCCTGAGAAACAATGGCTTACTGCTGCTCTGAAAATAGGTTGGAGGTTTACAAAGCTTCATAAAAAAAGAGCCAGGGCAAGTTAGTCTGTTTGTTGATGAACGTAACAGGTTAGGATTTCTTCACTGGGAAAAACTTAAATGATCGATCATTCGTATCGTGTTCAGTTGGGAAGAGGTGTCACGAACATAAGAATAAAGCTGCTGTTCAAGTGTTCATTAACATATATTCATTAACTGTGCCTTTTAAAATCAGGATAGCAACAATAAAATAACTAATGCTTCCGAGTTCGTTAGCATTGCTACAATTAAGGCTAAAGCAGTAAAATGTCAGTTATGGTGTATAAAAGAAGTAAGTAATATGTATATGGCATCCTTGAAAATAGTGGCGGGCCAGCAGTGGAATCTAGAAAGGACAGGTGTTTGAAAATCTTATGACAAAAGTTTAATTTAGGTAAGATACACATGTCCAGAGCTTTCCACAAAATGCTATTGCACCCTTTAGTATGCTCAGTGTGATCCTGATCTTCTCTGTCAAGTCGGCATTCACCTGTGATCAAACAGAGTAATACCAGTCATAGCCTGTCTGGATGCAAAGTGAGTTGATGGACCCGGCAGCGTAACATGCTATCAGTGAGAGCTCAATTGGCAGGCAACTCCAATTGAGAGCAGATGAATAGCTAACAATTGCCTCCCTGCAAGTAAAGAGAAACCCATGAGTCAAATTGCCTTTCTCTGAAGGAGAGCGGTGCAGGTGGCAGCGCAGGATAGGAATTTGGTATTAGGAGATATGGCTAAGTACTTAAAGTCTCCACAGAGCTCATCAGCTCCAGTACAAGACCTGACCTGTGTAATCCCAGTGTGCTGCCTTTCAGCCAGGTCTGGCCTCAGTCAAGACGGGATGTACTTGTTCAAACTTTTCAGGTTTTCCCCATTCAGCAACTTTTTTTCATTGTGCTGACACACAGTAAAATTAAACCTGGCTATAATAGATACCAGTGGAGACAAACAGTGAGATTCTGTGAGACGAGAAAACAAAAGAAAACAGGGATATAGTTGAATGTGCTCTGGGACTTTTGGTTAAATTGGAAAACCTCAAGCCATGTGCTCATCGGAAAGGAATGAATTGCAGGGCCTCGGCTAACCATGACGGTAATTGTTTACCTTTAGATTACTTTTATTCTCGATCAGTTAATGGTTTTGTCTTAAAAATTTCAGAAAATGAAATGTGCCTCACAACTTCTTTTGTCTGATAAAAAAAGTCCCAAACCACAAAGGATATTAAATTTACAATAATATAAAATAGATGAAAGAATTTGATCCTCACATCTGAAAAAGCTGAAACCAGCAAATGTGTAGCATCTTTAACCTTTAGTGTTGACCTATCGGGTAATTAGTAAGTAAAAGAACTACCTTTAACATTTCAAAAGCTTAAACTCAATACTTTAACCTTCAAATCCCATGTACAGAGTCAATAGAAAATGTGCCACTGACTAAATGCGTACATTAGACTGCACTGTAGATGGTGATTGGTTAGATCAACATCTTCAACATGATGTTGATTTGATGATCTAATTCTAGCTCAGAGATTTATGCATGGAGTGCAAACCATATTGCAGTATGTTACTTTAAAGTTTTATGTTGATGGGACTCAGTTGTCAGTCATTCAGTACAGAGCAGGTGTCAGCACCAGCAGACAGCACACCTGTTTTATTTTATACATCATTTAGTTTGACTGTGCCTTTCAGTGTGAAATCAGTGTTTAGAGGCTAAATGCCAGACTGAAAGCAAAGTCTGTTTGTAATATGAGGCAATTCAAATTTTTTCATTTCCAGAGTGTCAAATAGCCCGGTTTGCAGCCCTTAGATTCTGTTACCAACGCTCAAGGCACCTTACAGGGTCTGTATGGGACACATTGGTCTTTCAACTGACACTGCTGCAATATTGTGGTAAAGAGAGCAATAAAGTCTAATGTAGGTTAAAGGGAGAGGTCATGAACAGGTCAAACACACACATGACCGTCACCCAGGAGCTGGGTGTTTATGACCCATGTGAGAACGAAAGTCTACTTGAGTTCTTTGAACTACATAACTTGGTTAATGAAAACCATGCTTTTATTTTTATTAAACCTAATCAAGTAGTTTTGCTGCCTTATCCTAGAGTCCTTTGGCAGTTTAGGTTTCACCACCTACAGTTGATGAGTTGGGCATAAAAACATGTTGGACATTTTCTGTTTTCATCAGTCAGCTAGTCTAGGGTTAAAACAGTTTGTTCATTGTTAAGACTCAGAAAATTAGTGTTTTGATAGTTAGTCATTTTTCAAGAATGAATAACCAACATTCTCTGGCTTCATGCTTTTAAATTAAAGTATTTGATGCTTTTTATCATATATAATATTTAATGAATCTATTTGATATCTTTTACGTTTTAGACTGTTGGTTGTACGAAACAATCAATTTGAATTATCCACCTTGGTCTCTGGAAAATTACAGTGGGCACATTTTCAGACATTTTAAAGATGAAATGATTACTTGAAAAAAAACAGCAGCAGATTAATCAATAAGAAAAATATGTTAGCTGCAGCCGTGATTCTTTTCAGCACCTCAATGGAGAAATCAGGGTCTTATTCCTGTAGTGTTCCTTCAGTGTTTATTTAACATTGCTCGCGGGTCTGACTACCTGCCACATGTTGCTGAACCATTTAGAAAGGAAATTGATTTTAGTTAATGACCTTCTTTATCATTAATTTATAAGCTTTAGATAGAGCCTTAATCACTGAGAAACATGAGATTCAGCAGCCCCCAGACAAATCACACCACACCAACCTGAATTAACAACATTTTCTGTAAAAATCGGATATCATCTCAACAAATATGTTGACATCTTCTACACCTTCAAATTGGCTTATTTGCATTTGATTAATAATAATAGCAACAGTAGTTGGCGTCAAGAAGAACCACGTCATTAGTGCGACCACGACCCACGATAAGGAGATTTTTGGAAAGCTTTTTCCAAAATCTAAAAATCCAAACATTTTCAGTAAGCAAATTCACCTGTACTGGTTGAGTGCTAAAAATGAGGCTTGAAAACTTTTGACAGACAGTACATCTGCAAAGAACATCTTATTAAAAAGATTATATTATTCTGTGCTGTGCCTCACAATACACCACCATCCATAATAGACACTCATCTCCAAGAAAAGTCCTTAAGCCACAGAGAATGAGTTAGCTTAAAACATCCTCTAAGTCCTGTAGAGTATGTGGAGTCATTTGGTGTCTGAGGTGTGACCTGCAGCCATTACCACTGGTCACCTGACATCATTCAAGGGTCCAGCTGTATTCTCGAGTCATAATGGGCTGCTTAAACAGTTAAATTTGCTGGGGAAATTAGAAATCTCCCAGCCACTGTGAACTGTTAACAAAAAAGTTAAGCTTCCTGGCCCGCAAAGACTCCAAACCTCATTAAGAACCAAAGCCACAATGTGTCTTCTGTTGCAGTTTTGTCCTTTATAGCTTCCCTTGTCCTTTTTTAAACTTGCCACATTTCAAAGCAGATGGGTTACACCCAAGGATTGGCCCGCTGCTATTCATTCTCATTCTCTTTTTTAGCACTTCTTTCCACTCTGGTTGTTCCTACATTGGGGTAATTACCATTCAGCACTCTCCTGAAGGCTCTGGCTGTAAAATTCAATCAGCAACCAAGCAAGATTTAACTCCCAAACTCCCATATGTTGAAGCAGTAAAGCCCTGTCCATTGATTTAGCGGTAACATCCTCCCTCTCTTTTGGCTGTGTTCAAACTGCTCTGGCACCGGCTTTTATATGTGATTCAAAATAATATCGGAAATAGATGGACTTTGTTAAAGCAGGACTGTGGGGAGATCTAAACTATAAGGTTCTATAAACGGTGCATATTGCAGATAGTATTTCAGTAGTTGCTGTTAAGCCGAACTGCATTAAACAGGAGAATTGAATTTAAATTTAACTGATCTCCATTCCGATGAACTTGCCAAACATCAGGGGAAAGGTTTGAATCTGTTAAACACTTTCAAACAGCAACATTTTGCCAATTCGAAGAGCACATAATCTATAAACAGCCCTACAGATACACTGTAGAATGTGACAAGATGATCTTACTTAAAATAGTCTAGGAAACCGATTGCCTTGAAAGAGGAAGGTAATATAACTATTCATCTTAATTTATGTTAACCATATATTTGCTATGTTAGCTTAATTGTAATGAGGATATACATATATTTATTTCCAGGTATTTTTATTAAGATACAAAACAAGAATACAGCGAACGTGTACAATGTATTAAAACACCAAAAAAGTCAGAACAAAATGGCTTCTTTAGACTAAGGTAGATTTTTGGTGTGAAACATGGAATCATACAACCATAACAAAAGGTAGTGCATACAGTCAACATTGAACTTTAGACATGCAATCTGGTGTAAATACAGCATAACATCATTATTTAAAGATAAAAAGTCATCATAAACATAGATCAAAAATGATATTTACTACAACTCTTGAGGCAATTGCTTTCCTAGATTTTTTTTAAGTAAAATAAACCCATCAGATTTTACAGTGTAGAGAGTGTTATTTTTCCAGAGCCCCTGCATAGACTAATGGTTATTTTGTTGCCCCCACACACCATGTTTTGTTGCATGGATTAAAACCTTCATCTCTGCATTGGCTAATGTCACATCTCTTTTCAGTCGTCCTCGTGTCCCTGTTCGCCCCGGACACAAAAGGCAATAAAAGACTTGCAGAGGGTGCTGCATCCTCTTAAAGGTCTTTTATCAATCAGTGTTAACTACCTGCCAGGAGCTTATTACTCTGGGCCATATGTGACACAGCAAACCTATCAGAAGTGAGCAGTCAGTATGCTGAAAAGCAAACTAAAGTACACAGTAAAGCCTGTGCTTTAGCCTCCACTGAACCTTCAGCTACAATTGATGAGCTTCAACAATGAAGGCTGTTCTCTCCATGTGTCTCCTCTCATGTGATTATCTGTAGGAGAATAAAAATTGTAGACCTTGTGCAGAAAGTCTAGTTCTCCTTTTTTTCCACTGGAAAGGTTTTGAAATCTCATTGTGCCTTATGTCATATAAGATGCTGTAAACAGGGTAGTCTTGTGCAAGAGCTCAAGGATCCTTAAAAGTTTTCTGAAATAGTTTTCTTTTATTTTTTGTATTTGCAAGGCACTCTGCAAATTTGAGATTATACAGTATATTTACCAGAAGTGACAACGTGGTGATAGCTGGTATAGTTTTCACCTTGTGTGTCTGTGTGTGTGTGTTTCATCACATCAAAATGTGGTCCTGGAGACAACTACTGTAGCAAGACCTACCACAGTGACTGTTTTAAGTACTTTGCCAGGTGTTTATATGTCTCTGTCGGCATATTTTGTTAACGTATTTGTGTCACAATCACGCAAGAAGCAGTCATGAAACTTTACAGGTGTGTAATTGAGATTGTGGTGGAAATTTGTAGTTATGTCATTATTAATCCCATACTTTCACATATGTTCTATATTTTGTCTTAACTTGTGTGTGACTCAGCTAAGTTAATGATACATTTTAGGTCTCTGAACCATGTTGTTACCCTGGCTTTATCCTGGAACAAGGACATCCGAAGTTCTGTTTATTGAACAAACATGTTGTTATGGTACTTCGATCAGATGTTTTTAGAGAATGGTTGAAAATCAGGAAGAGTCAATCCAATGTCTATCTTGATTGTTGTGTGAAAAAGGGCCGGCCCCTATGAGAAGTTATATCAAATGTGACATGCTTCAGTTACTTTGCAAACCAGCTCAGGTCTTTGATTAAAGATATTTGCCCAGATATTTCTTATGACTATGCTTCCAAGAAGTTTTATTTTGAGTTAAAAGTACACTACAAGATCAAAATGAAGGCCAAATTTGAAGATGGATGTGGCTCAAGAAAGGGTGCTGGAATTGTGTTAGGAAGTTGGGAAAGGAGCTGGATTGCAGATTTTGTGTCACTGGCAGATTTTCGCTGGCTCTCGGTCTGCTGCTCAAACTACAGATAGTACTCCTACATTTTCGTATGCCCGCCCAGTGTTTCCCACAAATTAACAGTGAATGTGTGATTTTTTTTGGCATCTTTCAAAGGAATGTGTGTCTCTTTGTATCCTCCATGTCCTCTCTCTAAATTCAGAGGTTTTGCAGGTCCATGAATGCAGTGCAGGCAAAGCTTTCCATGACTTCTTTTATCCTCTACAGCACTTTGTCACTCGCGGGATGAACAATTAACCTGTGGATACGTTCACAGCTAATCAGATCACACTGATGGATTATAGGAGCAGCTGTTTGTAAGTGAAAGCACACTTTAAGACTCAGCAGAATACAAGATTATGTTTCAATTTCAAAGCAGCTGACATTCTGCTGCACCATCTCTACATAACTATAATTATCCCAACGATATATTTATTTAAATTCTCCTAAAGAGTGGTCCAGCTCTAAAAATCGTGGTGGCAGATTAATTAATTATGGCGACTTGCCCAAAATAAATGAATGTGTGGGAAATGTTATCCGACAGCTTTATTGTTTCTTGTGTCAAAACAGACATTGCATTATCTCACCCAGCAACCCAAGCATTTATTGTTCTGGTGTGGCGCAGTGCATTCTGGTAGTTGTAGGTTTTCTACTGCGGCTGTGGCCCAGAGTTAGAGCAGGTCGTCCACAAATCAGATCAGCTTCTCAAGTCAACATCTCCAAGTATCGTCGGGCAAGATACTGAACCTCTAATTGCTTCTGATGGCTGTTCCATCAGTGTATGAGTGTGTGTGACTGTTTTCTGAGTAGGAGATGGCACCATGTGTGGTAGCCCCGGCCACCAGTGTGTGAACCGGTGAATGTGACATGCAGTGTAAAAGCACTTTGAGTGGTTGGAAGACTAGAAAAGCACTATACAAGTGCAGTCCATTTACCATTTACTTTTTGAGAAAAGCATATGCCAGACCCATTTTTTGATTTGGGTGGTTTTGTTTTTTCTGGTCATGTAGCAGCAATCCCAAAAGTATTTGCTTTTCTCTACTGAATAGACAGCATAGTTTTATGGGAAGACAATCTTTCCAGCTGTGAAATTCTTGTTCTCATCTATTCTGTTTCTGTCTATCCAGGGAGAGGAAGCCCCCCCCCCTTAATTTGCTCCACTAGAGTTTTCATCCTTTTTCCCCATTGTATGGTTTTTTGGGAGAGCAGTAATAGAGAATTTTTCAAAAGACAAAGTGGGTCATATGCTGTACAGATTGTAAGGCCTGTTGTGGCAAATTTGGGATTTGTGATGTTGGGCTATCTAACACTTCCTTGACTTTATTTAAGCAACTACTCTTGTTTCATATTTTGCTTTTCATTCCCTAGATGTTAACATATCTGTCTTCGATGTATTTGGTGGTAGGTTGTGTGCGGTAGTTTTAACAAAAATGTTTTGCTGAAAACAGCTGCTTGCTGTTGGGGAAGCTGAGATTGCAACAATTTTCACTTTACAGGCTGTAATGTTCAATAAATGTCAATGTAAAACATGTCTTTTGTGGAGCTTCAAGAATTACTGCTTTCATTTTTTAACACCAAATAACTGCTTGGGTCTTAATGCCCAATGCCAAATGTTTTCATAGAAAAGCAAAATTATTCTTGCCAAAAACATTAAAAACATTTTTTTTCTTCCAGTTTTTGGTCTCAAAATGAGTTTGTCTGATTTCATTTCAACCATGATATTTCCTCCCTTTTTTAATTAATGTTTTTTGACCTCAGGTGGCTAATCTACTAGCTGCTGGCTTTAGTTATCACACAGATGTTTGTCACCTCCAGCCAAAGGCATTTCTCACAGCTGACATTTTGACTAACAGGTATGACTGGCAATGTTAATAGTGGCCGATCTCATTTGCTGTAGGTGTGCTTGTGCCACGGCCTCGGTGTTGTGCGTGCTGGTTGACTGGCATGTTTCCTAAATGGAGCAGAGCCACTCGTAATGTTTTTACTTAACACCTGTGCTTGTTCTTTAAAAATGTCTGATGTAAAAAAACAGTCTGTTTGGCTTTGAAAGACAACCAAATCTGACACTTATGCATCATTTTTTATACATCAGGGGTTGGAGCTGACAAACTAACTGCTGTTTCCAAAATAAATCCACACATACACTCAGTATATTTCATATTAAAGACCCCACTAATGGCCATTTGTTGTTACTGTGTTTTCAGAATCATCTTCAGTGCTTAAAATGACCACATGGGATCAGACTGGCAAGCTGTACTTCTAATCTGTAATAATGTTAAGCACCATAATTACACTCCTCAAAGGCACTGACTCCTGCTTTGAACTGTGTCCCACTCTAACAAACATTCACTTAACCCAGTGGAGAAATCCAGTTCGGCAGACATTAACGGCACTATAGAGCACAAACCATAGACTTTAATTGAGTCATTTTTCTTTGTCAAAATATGCTCATATGCACACAGGCGTTCCCGGATGCATTGCCTTGACGTCAGACACCGCAATCACTTGAGCTGTAAGTTGAACCAGATACAGTGTTCGGATGAATGTAGCACATTTTGGGGCAGCAGATTAGTGGGTGGATTTGTTTAAACGGAGATTCAACCACTATCTCACGCAGAAGCTTCAGCACTTCAAACAGCCTTTTTTTTTAAGAAGATCATATCCTCTTGTAAGGATGCAAGGAGAAAATACAATCATGTCTTCCCTAAAGTTACCCCCCCAAAAAACCCTCCTTTACTTTAAAGGCACTTTGGAAAGAATGTCAGATGATGCAAGTGAAGACCAAGGCAATGAAATTATCCGTTACATTGCTCATTCCAACGGCATCCAAAAACCTGAGAACAGTTCATGATGACATCTCTTTGATCTTTAATTAGCAGATCTGATCTGGACACTGCTATGAATCTTAATTTACAATATCTAGAAACACTACGCCAACATATACACAAGCTCACCTTTACACATATTTCATATTTACACATGAAATATTAATTATTTTCTTTTTTTATGCTATACAACAACCATGTCTTTCTCTGGTGTAAATATGATAAACAGCTGTGTTGCTATATGAGAAATATGTCAGAAAAACAAGATTACATGAATAAAACAATTTTGCATAAACCTCTCCTGGTGCACGTTCAGCAGCACTTCCCTCCTGGAATTGAAGTCAAAATTTAATGAGGAGAAGTCCCTGAAGTCATCTTTAGGTACAAGGTCAAATGTGTCTATCAACTCTCAGAATACATTTTTATGGCAAGTAAACATGTGAGTAAAAGGTTTAAATGAAGCAGCCTTTAAGACTGATATTCATTTAAATATACTCAGATAGCTTGTAGCTAATACAATTTTTTTATGTTAATCGTTTTTATTTTTATTGTTATTTATTCTTCTTTTGTGCCAGGGAAACAAAGACATCTACACCATAAAAAAAAAAACAAAAAAAAAAAAAACAGAACTAGGAGTGAGTGATTTGGCCATAAAATAATATAACAGTATTTTAGAGTATTTTTGCGATAACAATATTCTTGACTACATGACAAAAATACTGAAAATATTTTATTAATTTTAAGAATTTTAATTTGCACCACATAAGTTGTTTATGCCAACATAAATGTAGTTAAATATTCCGTAAAACTGAACAAAAATGATCTCCACCAGTTCTTTAGTTTTGTAGACAACAGTAGGTGGGATTCAGAAACAAAATAAAATCAATTAAAAATGACACATCTAAACGGTTGCCAATAGCAAATAACACTGTCTTTAATCTATAAATACTCATATATATGAGGAATGTTGTTTTCCTCACCTGGACCTTTATGCGCTGCTATTTCTCCTAAATTCTTCTTGCTGTAACGTGTATCACTCAGCGCTGTAGATCAGCCTCGCACACACACAGACCCGTGTAGTTTTTTGTCGTGCTGCAAGCATCACGTAGGTTTACATTATGACTGACTCAGAACTGTTTTAAAGTAATGAAGCCCTTCATCACGCTACCTTTTGATTGAGCAAAAATGCATTGATATTTACACATTCATGAATCAACCTTCAGTATGGGCACTAGCATTACCCTTAGCTGGTTCATGTATCTGAGGCTTTTGGCAGTTCTTTTATTTTGACAGTGTGCTTAGGGATGATGACATTAAAAACATATTTTTTTAAAAAAACTGCTTCAAAAACCTTTTCACTATAGTGTATCATAGTTGGCTCTCTAATATTTATTATATATTGCTGTGAGAACATCAACACATTTCTCCTTCAAGCAGCTGTATTTATTCAATTTCTCACCGAAAATTGTACCTTGCAAGATTACATTGAACACATTGTGAGAACGTTATAATTTACCTTCTCTAAACACTAATTTGTAGGGAATAGAGCTTGAACACATCAAATCTGAATCAATGCAACCTCTTTGGCTGTTAGTTGTGACCACCGGCTGCTTAGAGCTAACATTAACCAGCTCTGACGTTATCCAACAGAGATGGCATCATACATTAATCAGACTGTGACGACTCACTCAAACTTTTTTTTCCGGGGGTAATGTCAGCTCCCCCCGTGACATGGTGCCATAGGCAGCTGCCTTTACCACCTTGGCAAGCACTGCCACTAAAGATAGGATTTGTTGTTTAAATAATCCTAAATACAAGAACCAAAGCTTTGTTGGAAATAATAGCAAAGTTGACTTTAAAAACTTCTACAGCTGTACTTAATCAATTATTAAAAGGGTACCAAGTTTGATTTATTTTAATGCTCCATAGCAGAAAACAACCACACTAATAAAACTGCAAGAACTGATAAGGGCTGTCGATCAATAGCATTGACTTAAAACTTACTTTGCCAGTTGCTGACATTTCAGGCTTTCAGAAGCCATTTTCTGTCCCATTTATTCATTTCACTACACTTCCAAGCACTTGCTAAAGACCTCCACAACACACCTGCAGAAATACAAATGCATTAAACATCAATGTTTTTGATAGGATATTTATTATTTTGATTTATTTGTCTCAGGAATCTTTATCTCCTGCATAACAGTATCATATTGTTTGTGTGTGTTTTGGCACAGACCATCAGCTTTTCAAAAGGTGCTCCCCAGTGCAGTGCAGTACACAATGCTCTGTATTGGCCGGAATACAAAACAGCCACCCTGGTGTCCAACATCTGTTGAAAAAAACTTTTTGAAGATGCAAAACTCTTTCAGTCCAGCTGGGGAAGTTTCCCTGAGATAGTGTTAGTCCAAAAAGAAGATAACCCTCATCTTTGAGGCCTGTTCTCTTTTAGAAGTGAAACATGAGATAAAATGTAAATTCCACCTTTGTGCAGCTTGTTTATCCGCCACATATTCACATACTCTTGTGTTGTGTTCTGGGAGCAGTCAGAAGAATTTCGTCTGTCATTTATCAGTTTGCAAACCCTATTTTGAGCTCCTCCTGACAGTCGGTGTCAGCGTGCATTGCTGCATTTTAGTTCTGGTCCAGTGCATGTTCACACTGACTTTTGATAAACAAACCAAGAGAAGTAAAAGTGAAGTTACAGGGACTGACAGGCGGGTTTCCAATCCAGATTTGTGCAAAACCTGAGCCATATTTTTGAAATGTCAATGAAACACAATTGCGAGATGACTGTGTCTTTATTGAGTGATGTTATGAGACTTCTCCTCTCGAGATAACATTCCAAGAAGCATTGCGATGGAAGTTCAAAACACGAGCAGGTTTATTTCTTTTGCAGCCACTGCACTAGCCCTTATTATTTCCTATCGAAGGCAACGTAGGCGTATTATGTGAGTGATAATGGAAAGGTAAGATCCTTATACAGGGGAGTGGCCATATATGGGATTTCTGGGAAGTGATTCAAAACTTCCAGATGACCCGCCCAGCTTTAGAAGAGTTATGTGATGCAGTAACCCTTTGCAGCATCCTGCCTGAGGGAGCCAGTTTTTTTACCGACAAGCGCACAGCCATCAGTGTGACCAATAAAAGCCAAAAAAGGGTTTTCATTGCAGTTTTGCGAAATATGGATTTCGAATCACCTGATATACGTCTTCATGTAAGCGTCAAAACTGTTTTTTTAATTGACGTGCTTCCATTAGGCATATTTTATATTCACACTTTCAAGTTGCGCAATTTCAGGATTAATAGAGACCTGCTTACTGACCACAGGATTTACCACATATTCATTTATTTGTGATTAAAACGTCTGCTGTAAAAAAACAGATTTTCTTGGACCGTTTATTAGGGGTGCTTATGAAGTATATTTAAATTTGGTCTTTATAACACCACACTGTCAGCACAGAGCAGCAGAACGTCAGCCACAGTAAAAGTCAAACTCAACTTTTCATTCTGCTTGGTCAAAAACTTTGCATTTACTTGCAGCGGCTGCTCCTCTTATCCATCTATTGACAGATAAATATCCACCCTGCGAGTCGCAAACTGCTGCTGTGGAAAAAAAGAACTCATGGAGAGCTCTGCCTGTGCTGCACTCACAGACCCGCAAAACCTCCAAATCTAGAGAGAGGACACAGAATGGATCAAAGAGACAAATGAATTTAAAAAACAAAACAAAGCTTGCTGTAGTTGTTGTCAGCTTTCACAGCAGCCTCACAAACTCAAAGAAACTCTCTGGCCACATTTAAAGCCACAACAACCAGTTGAAATAAATGTAACCAGTAAGCTTACCATAGCTGATATAGTGACTATGCAGTTGTCTAATATAGTGTGATCCTCATTCTAACAAATGTATTTTCCACAAAATAATATTGTCTTGTATTTGTGCCGATACTGCATTCTGCCTGACAAAAACAAACTTAATCCACATGGTAACAAAGGTGGACTTCATTCAAAAGAGACAAATAGTTTACATCCATTAATAATCAGGGCTAATGACAGGTTGTATTATTCATCTTGTCAGCCGAGGCTCATGCAATGAGGTTTGACACTGTGTCGTGAGTTAAGAGTAATTACACTGCCTTATCTGTCGCACATCTTAATCTGTTATGGTGCATTAAAGAATCTGTGTCGCTTTTCACATTGATAATCGCTTTATCAGGGGCCACTGTGAGGGTGAAAACAGCACAAATCCGAAGCCTTTTGAAGCTGTAAACAAGCATTCATCCTCTCTAACGTATGTGAGCAGAATGTGTTTCAATTTCAATTCCATACCTTTGGTAAGCTTAATGAAAATGCCTGACATTTCCACCTTTTGTTATATTGCTGTGTGCAGCAATATATGCAGGCAGGAAGAATCCAACATCTGGAGAACATTAGCACCAAATGGGTGCATATTAAATATCTATTCTGCTTTTAAAGATTTATTTTCCATCAGATGGTAAATATAAAAAAAAAAAATAGTTAATGCTCATTTTGTGGTAGAATGTAAAATATTCACACACACACACACACACACACACACACACACACACACACACACACACACGCTATACATATGCAAACTGCATCTGCTCCTGCAGCTTTAATGAAGGGCTATGACCCAAAATGATATCATATATGCCGGCAGTGTAGTAAAACGCCATTAGCAACCCATACTGCGCTATCATTTTGCGCACATAGCGTGGTTTTAGATTCAAGCTGATTGCTGCATAATTCCCCTCTCCCCAGATCCAAATTAGCCGATGTGCATTAGCAGGTAATTGTCGGTTCAGCGGGATGTTGCCTTCACAGGCTGAGGACCTCATAAAAATCTGGAAGCAGCAGTGCCAGGAACGAGATATTAGTCCCCTGCTAGCTGCAGAAGGGCACAAATGGTCCTCAACAAAAAAAGAAGCTCACTGTGGCCAAGTCTCCCTCAGAGGTGAAGAGCTCCCAGGGTAAACTTGACACTCGGGGAGATCTGCTAATGATCTCCAGTTCCGACCTTATTGTGTCTGTTAGATTTATGTCTCACTCAGGGAAGGGAGAGAAACCTCATATTTGTTGTAGGAAGTCAACAAATAAACCGGAACTCTGCCCTCGACACAAGGCCAACACTGTAAAATCTGACAAAGGGATCTTTTTTAAAGCATCCAGAGATAACTTTTTTGTTTAAACATTCAATTCTGAATTTAATGTTGATTGCACAATGTAATGGATGTAGAACAATGAAAATAGTCTGCTTAGCCGAGCTTTCGCTTTGCAATTCTGCTTTGCTCTGGTCACGATCTCGCTGGAGAAATGAAGGACTGATTTATGGCACAAAAGAAAGTGCGTCGATCGTTGCGCAAAAAACGCAGAAAGTAAACTGTGCTGTTCGATTTCGCAGTTCCAGCGCTAACTATTGTACAGCAAAGTGAAAGCGTGATTTTGCAGTTGCTGTAGGGATCGACCAATATTGGGGTTTTTATGACTGATACTGATTATTAGTTGTAAATTATTATTATTAGTTTCTGTCAAAATTTAGAATTTGGAATATAACAAACTCCAACACCAAAGTTTTTTTTAAATGCTTTTAGCAAATGTTAAATCCCATTTAACAAGACTCTATATCATGCCATTTCATCACAAATATTAATACTCAGTCGAGCTTCAGCCAATGTGCAAAATACATAAAACTGTTCAGTTAAGTCCAACTAACTTGGTTACTTAAAAACTTCACTTGCTATCACTTACAAAGCACAACTTAATTGACTTGTCATTCTTAAGTTGCCACAAATTAATACAATTAAATAAATACAACAAAAAATTAAGTAAACTTAAGAATTAGGTATGAAGTATACATAAATATAACTAAAAGTTATATACTTACCATTATCAAGGCAGTCGGTATCCTAGATTTACAAAAGTAAGATCAGCTTGTGAGTTCACAGTGTCCTGTTTATTGATACTGCAGCAAACAAACAGCATTCAAAGGCAGAAATATATTGATGGAGCAACACCACTGAATAAGGCTGGACTAGGATCCTCTGTACGAGCTGCAGGAATATTTATTAGCTTTCCTCGTGTTTGCAAATTACAATGAGAATGCAAATCCTGAACACTGTGCCGAAGGTCGTAAGATAGGATTCGTCTGGCTGGGAGCGTTTTATATATAAAGTTAATAGAGCATGGAGAGGGGAAAAACACAGGATGTGAATTTGTGTTTTTAATGGCTTAAAAGAAAACTGATGCCCTCTAGTTTAGCAATTGAATGTTCAGCTTAAATAAAGTTGAGGCCAGTGGCAGCAGTCTTTTTCTTCCCCAGTGGTCCCAGAGGGGTTGTACACTGAGCGAGGAGACTTTGTGGAGACTCTTTTACACTTACAGGGGACAACTACAGTAACTAACTTCATATAAAATGTAGTGGAGGATGACAGAAGTGAAGCATCACATCAGAGCAGAGAGGGGGTGAACATCAGCCTCTGTTCAAATGCACACTGATTTTTTGGTTCTTCTGCTCCACCGGCCACTTTGGCTGCTGTTCAGTCACAGTTTGGAGGTTGTGCTCTGACTTTAAGTCAGTTCTGCTTGTAATATCGATGTATATCTTGATATTCTTAAGAATAAGAGTGAAAGCAAATAGTTGATCATGATTAATTGTAGTCAGAAACTAAAAACTAATTTTCAGACGTTTAATAGCTGTGACTGACTTTTTTTTAGCTGCAGTCATTGGAGTAAAATTTTTCCATTATTTATATAGAATTTATACAATAAGCAGCTTTCTGTAGGCCATTAAGAACGTGTTTTCTGCCTATCTGGACTGTAACTGAATAAATGGTGATGTTGCTGCAGTATTGAAACAGTGTATTTCTTAAGGAATAAAACAGACATTACTAATGATAATGTAGGGCTGTCGTATAGTAGCATGTTGTGGAATTGTGTGGCACTTTATATACAGTATTTTCCTTTTTCCCATTGTGTTATCAATGATATGCAAAATAACATTGCCATTGATACATCCTATTTCACCAGTCTTTAAGGCCTATGAATACAATGTCAAGTCAAGTCAAGTCTATAAATAAAATTGACTTGACTTGCCATTGTATTCATAGGCCTTAAGGGCTGGTGAAATAGGATGTATCTAGATTAGGGCTTGGCAACGAATGGCTTAAAATGCTATCACGATATATTGGCCAATATTGATATTTATCTACAAAAAAAGTCAATTCATCATTTCTTCAAGGTTTAAAGACTGATGTTTGCTCCTGAGTGATATTTGAAGAAATTATTTAGTTAATTGTGGTTTAAAATATTATTCATGTCAGAACATGAGAAACATTAGCAACAGCGGAACATTTCACAAATATGAGGTAGATTCAAAACAATTATAATCAAAGTAATTTCATCAGATCAAATAATAAGCAGATGAAGAAATGTTAACTCTAGTCAGCAGCATGTCAAACTCTGTACAGACGGTTTAAAACATTGTGTTTCGTGTTTTTTGGTTTAGCTCACAATACAAATAAAACAAATGGAGAAAACAAAAATCTCACCTGTGGTCAGAACTTTCTGTTTACACCCACAGTTTATAATTTCTGCAGTTTCTTAAACAAAACGATAACAAAAGATGGACTTTGAGGACATCCTGAAGTAACAATGAGAGTTTATCTGACACAACTGAGACAGAAATCATGTTTACTGACGTGTTAATGTGTGAAGGTTTTATTCATGTTACCTTTAAACATTTTATATCATTAGGTGAAATAGTCGGTTAGTCAGTCAGGTTACTGTTAGCATTAGACAAGTAAACGTTTACAATGTTTAGGAGACTCCATGTTGTTTTGGATGAAGAGTCGTCAAACACCTAAACCACGCCTGCAGCTGCCAGTAGCTCCTCACAGGGCACTGATTGGACACAAACGCATTATTTGAACCCTGACAACTTGGATTTTTGGACACCAAAACAACTGCCAAGTGTGAAGTCAGTCGGATAAATGGCTGTTGAAAAAAAAATAGGACAGACAGACAAACAGATAGTTAATCTATTTAAGCTAGTTTTGCTTGAAATCACTAATTGTGAATTAAGTTGAATTTATTATACATCATTTCTGCCTAAAATTGGAAATTTCCTGTAGCAGCCCCCCTCTCAGGTCAGTCACAAAGCTAAAAAATAATATGAGGAATTGGTGAAACATTACGGTCATATCATTCATGATACATTTACTCATTAAATTCTAGTTCAACGTCCAGTCCTTCCTCACAAGCTACTGTCCAAAGTTTGTTGTTTTCATACGATAAAAGGGGGAAAAACAACTCTTGCAAGTTTTATATTTTCTCCATGCAGTCACCGCCTTGCCATAATGATCAAGTTATTTGTACGGACCCCTGGTTTCACCTCATACCACAGCCATCTATAACTGTAAGCTATTGTAATCTTCCTGCTATTCATTAATATATGAGGGCAGGAAACTGTGCACGGAAATGGGCATTTGACAGATTTAATGAGACTGGCTGCGAACAATGAGCCGTTGGGGTCTATGGCAGGGCAATTCACACTTACTCAATTTAATGGGGGATTAAATTCAACTGACAGACAAAAGGTAGTGGTGAGTTTGTCACTCTCACCTCCCTCCACACAACGATAAAATTCTGTAAATTAAGTTGGGAGAGAGATTGATATGAACAAAGGAAAATGCTTCCTTAAAAGTTGCGTGGACCATTTTCAATGTGTAAAACAATATGAGCTCTGCGAACATCATCCCGATGTAATTACGATACAGTCATGAGGTACAGCTGGATTTTGTGGTGAGGGAGGAGCAGGAGGTGAGGGCGTTGTAATTGCATTTCATTATATGAAAAAGGCTCCAAAGATGATCCTTTTCATTAAATGTTAATTAGTTGTCATACATCTGTTCTAACTCCACATGAAAAAATATATTAAATTTAACAAAAGCGATTGATTAAAAATGGAGCCGTGTGTTAGATGAACCTAATTTCTTTAGCGGATCTTTCTCGCATATTTCTTAATAAGTTAAAAAATTATGCTTTCATTAAAATGTCAGTCTGACAGTTGGCAGTGGTGACGTGTAGTTTCGCCTCTGCACAGCTTGGACCTCATTTATCAATTGAAAGTATGACAGAGTGTATGGTCGCTTCCCTGCAAAGCGCGGCATTTATCAATGTGGACGTGAGCAGAGGCTACGATTAAATCTCACGTCAGGGTTGAGATCGTGTATGCACGTTGGAGTCAGCGGTGCAGCAGAGGAAATCTGGCTGAGTCGGAGAATTGTTATTACACCATGTTTTGACTGGCATCTAAGAATGTATAGTAGGACTTAATGTGAGAAAATACTGTATTATAAGTTTTTATTTTAATCACTGACAAGCCAGAGCACGTGTACATCAGTTATCATTAAAAAGTCGTGGGATGATTTCTGCGCTCGGATCTGCGCTGGTTTTCACTCGGGATTGATTAAGGGCCCTTGTATTTTCACTGTACAGGTGTATGTAGACGTCAGCATATTGGGGATTTGGATTCAGAGCAGTTTATTTCAACTTTTGAGTGTTTACTTCTTTCGTTCGCTTTAATCAGGTTCTACCTGAATGCCTGAAAATGCAGGTCTCCATTAAATAGGAGTTTCTATTCATTTTCAAGCACTGCTGTGCAGTCCAAAGCTATTACAGGAAATAATTTCAGTTTATCAGAGCTTTCTCACGGCCTGCTGCAGCTGTAAATGACGCTGATAAGAGCAGTGAGACTGAACCCAGGGTTGCAGGACGTTAAACTAAAGCAATGAGCTGAAAGACACTGAAATGCTCCATAGAGCTGAGGGGAACCACGGAGAGCTTTCCCCATTATAGTGGTCATTTAATCCGTCTGTTAATGTGTCATTACAGCTTCAACTGACAAGCACTCTGATTTAGAGCAAAGTTTATTTTAATGTTACTTCAATATTTTTGTAATCATCAAAAGCACACCCGAATATTCAACATACGCGTTGAACGTCATCATATTTTAATTCATATAGGGTAGCTTATGTAATTTTCAGGCCCTATTTTCCCATGTTTTTGTGTTTTATTGACTTACGTGAATGCCAATTTTTGAAACTGGTCCAGTGTTGAGTGAAAGCGCTGCAGCTGGCAACCACTAAACAGACTACAGTGTAATCATCCACGGGTATATGCTTAGTTAATATACGTCCACTAAATGCTGGTTTTTGCCACTGATGGCTCAGATGATATTGTCTCCACAACATTATGTAAAGGATCAATACACAGGTAGATCTTTCACCAAAAACAACCCCGAAATCTCTGTTACCAGACATCATTTACATAAATAGTAATTGTAGCATGTGGAGAGCTTATTTCAACCAAACCAGACTTGTTGATTGCTGAAACAGTGGCAAGATGAACCAGGACTGTTTTAAGAATTTAATGTTGTTTTTGCTGACTTTGAATGAAGTGTGTTTTTCTAAAATTGCTTTTTATTTAAATGGAGTCCGGTGGGTTTGGTGATTTTGGAGCTCTTTCTGGTAAACAGAAAGGGTCCTTCTATCTAACAAAAGGTCTATCTCTGTTGTTATCCTTTTCATAATGTTGTTAGACACTTAGGTAACAATTTGATCCTGTAAGTGGCAAAAACAAACACTTTCAGTGGACGTACTTTCACAATACACATAAGTCCCGATTGTTTAAATTGCAGCTTGTTTTTGCTGCTAACGGCTACAGCGCTCTCAGTCAGTGCTTGACCATTTTCCTTGTTGATACCTCTAGTCACTTGGACAGAAAAACATGGAAAAATAGTTTTAAAAAATACCTAATTTGCCCGGAAGTTTTAGTTTAACAAGTCAGTCAACTCTGTGACATCTATTGCATGTCCTGTCTCTTTGGAGAAGGAGGTCTGCTTTCATTTCTTCCAATGTTTTTTTGGGGGGAGAGGAGTTAATCTTAATTGGAATTAAGAGTCTAAGGACATAGGATGTTTATAATTTCTGATATTGGGCTATATGAATAAAATTGACTTGCCTTGAATGAAAGTAAAAGATTCCCCGTTTATATATCATGCAGTATGAACTGTATTGCAGTAGGGATCACAGTTTGCCGCAGTTTTTCATAAATATGTGTTTGAGAGAGTTTTGTTGCCACATGTTCATAAACAGCTAAAGGAGTCTTTTATTAAAAGATAGCTATGTTTGTAGCCTTAACCAGCCGAAACAGTTTTTCACAAATGTTTATAGCTCAGAAGCAGCACTGTGACTGACGAGGTTGAGCTGCATGATTTGAAAGCTCTTTACAGTCGCAGGACAGCTTAATCGACAGCACTTACTCCCAATCGCCAAGGACGAGACTTCAGCTGACAAACAGGGAGTCCATACAGGTGGCAGCTTTGGGTGACGGAGGGGAGTAGAGATGGATTTCAGAGGTAATTAGAGATGACATTCTCCGAAGACTGTAGTCAGCATCAAAGACCTTCTCTCCAAAGGTGCTGCTAGTTTCCTGGGAAAAGGTTAGGCGAGACCCCTGAAGACTGCAGGCACCAGCTCGCTTTTCTCTCTTCTTTAGTGAAGTAGACGGCTGACAACTTGCTGACGCTGTACATTATCACACTGTAACTGTCACCGAAGGGAACATGAAAGGGTCTGATTGACAGAGGCATGGCTGGTAAAAAATCGCGGGGTAGAAGAATGAGGGAGAGAAATCTGAAAGTTGATGCCCTGTTTCAGTTTGTCTCTTTTCCAGGATATAAGAGGGAAGTGGCTGCTTAAAGATCAAAAAGATTTGAAACCCCAAATATACTAGTATATCGAATATACTTGGTTTATCGTTGCTTGTATCACGTGGGATGTATAACATGACTACATTGCGAATGTTGAGTATAAATTGCCACATCATTTTTTTAAGCTCTTCCACGCACAAACACAAAATAATCGAGCACGATATGTCACGCACATTCTCGAGCCCATCTTGACCACTTTCTCTTGAGAAATAGTGTTTGAGTAGGTGAAGCGTGTGAGAAAAAATCATCACATATAAAGGTGTCACCTTCAAATTCTATTAATACATGAACAGGAGATATATTAGATTATTTGACACTCACAGTGAATAAATATTTACATTTGACGGTACCACAGCAACAGTTTAACAGTTTAACAGTAGTTTGTTTTTCTATTTTCAGAGTGCCGTTTGCGACCATTCACTTTAACCTTATTATAGACAGTAGGTACTTTAATTAACTTCACTGTAACAACTTTAACAGCCTAAAAATATTACAATATTATATATTATGCATATTGCTATGCCCTACGCCACACCAATATTTAATTATTAATTTATTTTTGGAAAGTACTTCACCTGCCACACAAAACAGTTGGTATTTTTTGTTTTAAATCATTATTTCATTTTTGCAACAGAAGGAAGACAGCTGGGTAATTACAGCAGTGATCCAACAGTGAAATGTTACAACACAACAGCTGCAGCAGGTTGTACAGCCTGAAATGTCTTCTAACGCTCGCTGTTTGCTCATAACTCAGTCTTACATAATTAAGAAGATGAAAATGTCATTGAATGCCACGGAGAGAGTTAAAAACTCACAGTGGATGTGGAGGACAGAATAAGGATTAAAACTAGAAATTTCCCAAAAAGTACCTTCCCGACAATCATATCAACAACCTGTGTATATATATTTATTGAATCCCTTTTTATTTGAGTTATTCTAACTTCCATTCAGCCTTTTCTTTCATTGCAGTTTGCATAGCCCACAACAGTACACATGCAGAGGGAATACATGGAGAAAAAAAAAGCCCGTTAGTAAGGTTTAGTAAGGCATCGCCAATTATCTTTTCCCTTTCCACGGAGCCATATCAAAGGTTTGTGCTCACTGAGGAGAAAAGGCAAGAAAATGTGTTTGAATGTCTTGTCCATATTAATAACAGATAAGACACGGCTGTGGAGGGATCATGCCCTGAAGGATGTAGCATGAAACACAGAGCACATCTTTCCTTGGCTCATTCGAATAGTCACAGGACGCTCGTTTATGTCTGTGCCAAGATAGTGTCGAATGGCACACCCATGGGGCTTTTTAAGTGTTTTGCTAAATCCACACCACAGACACCAAGGACTTAAAAAAATGTCAAATGCTTCATCATTTATCTTGCCTGTTGTTTTGCAACCAGCAGTCATTTTCAGTATCAATTATTCTGCAAATTATTTTCTCTGTAATAAGCAGTTAATCGTTTGGTCTGTAAAATGTCAGAAAACAGGGAAAATGCCAGTTACTGCATTATAGAGGTTATAAATCTAAATCATTAATCATTAAATTGTGCAGTTTGTCGGACCGACAGCCATATGCTGTGGTCATACTATGAGCAACAACGCAACAGCGAGACCAGCTTAATTATTGCCGAGTCACTGTTAAAGTGTTGCTTAAGTGCTCATTAAAGTAGTTGCATCATGACACGCTTATGTGGGTCTGCTGCTAACTTCAAAGCACCTCGACTAAACGGCAGTTATAGTTTGTATTTGGTCATGAAGATATCTGCTAATGATCAGTGTCTGAGCCCCGTTTTAACATCAGATTAATCCTCCACTGCATCCCCTCGTGCACCCCAATAGACAGAAAGCTAGCAAAATGTTAGACAACTAAAACAAAAATATATGATTGTTTAACACCTCATGTCATTGGAGTGCTGAATTTTTTAAAAAAACTTTTGTTTGTAGCACATCAGGCCCACCAGCAGCAACGAGGGTGTGTTCCAAATAGCATTTTTCTTTTAGTGTCTCCGTGCCGACGACAGCCTCGGCCAGAGGTATTGTGTTTTAGGTTGTCTGTCCGGTCAGCACATTCTTTTGAATACAATATTTCAAGAATGCCTCGATGGAATTGCTTCAAATTTGACTCAAACTTTCACTTGGACTCAACGATGAGTTGATTAGATCTTGGTATTCAAAGGTCAAGGTGACCTTACATCTCCTTCGTATCGTCTTCATATCTGAAGAAGGCCTGGGGGGAGTTTCCTCAAAGTTGACACAAACGTATACTTGGAGCAAAGAATAAACTATGATTTGAATCTTGTGATCAGAGTTCAAAGGTCAAGGTCACAATGACCTCATAAAACTTGTTTTTTTCCATAACTCAAGAACCTTGAGTGTCCAGCTTGAAACTGTGCTGACTGTACAAATCTTCTGTGTGTGAAGCATCCTTGTTTCCATAGATATGGATGTAAACTTTAAACACAACTTAACTGGTGTGAGGAGGTATACAAACGCGTGGGTTACTTTTAGAAGGCACTACAGCTGCCCTTACATAGTATGTGCTGTTGGATGCTGTATCTTCATAACATTGTGCCCTGAACTTCCACCCTCTGCTCATATTTCCGTTATCATGGAGATAAACAAACCCATTCCCCTAGCTCGCCAGAGACAGAGGTTGGACTGGAGAGTGCTGGTTCAGTACTTTGCAGTGTATGTAGATTTAACTTTTACATTAAAGCAGCATACATTGTAGATTCTTTTTTTTGTATTGATATTTGAATATTGGTTTCAATATGCATTGCACTAGCATTGTTTTTTTTTTTTCTTTTTTTGTTGTCTTGGTAATCTTTCCAGTTATTTTGTTCACATAAATGATTCATATTCCTAATATTACTGTCTGACTGGTCATCAGTCACTTGAATGTGCTGCCATCCTTCAATGCACCCTCTGTCCGCTGTCAATCAGCTGTCAATCAGCTGTCAACGGTTTTTCACTGGTTTTCAAAAATTGTTGATAAATTTCCAAATCATCGACTAAATTATTTATTAATTTGGCATTTCAGCTCTGAATCATTCTTAACTTTTTCAGTGTACATTGTAGTAATTATGGGCTAGTGTAGGAAGTATGCCACAGGGGACTGCATGGATTTTCTAAATAAATCTAAAAGTTTTACTAATATGAAGTTACTCCACATTGACAAGAAAAGCTGAACTTCTACATTGTGAACACACCTCAATACACATGGAAATTTGAGGCCCAAGCTCCATGGCTAACCAGTATTTGCTTCTTTAGAAGGGAAAATGTGAGCGTTGATGCCGGCTCACACTGAAAACACGCGCTGTATTCTGCCTCTTTTCAATTACATATCAAGAATGAGGCTGGAGATATTCTACATTTTTGTTGTTGTCAATGAGTCCCATGAAATACCAAAACCAACAATGTGCTAGTTCATCTCTCTGCACCCTCTGACTCCTCCATCCTGTCTGTGGCTCTCAACTCCAAGTCCATTCAGTACTGCTGCACATATGAACCGCACAAATAGTCACATATTTTCTGACTTTATTTGACTGTCAGCGTTGAGTCAGTGTAGAGGGACAGTAAATATGGGGAGAGAGAGGCGTGTAACACACAACAAAGTGAAACTGCAGATATTTAGTTTTTAAAATAGTAGGATAAAAAAATGATAAAAAAGTCTGATGCTGTAGTTTTTAGCAAACATCATTCAAAGCGAGAGAAACAGTGTTGTTGTTGGGGAGTATTTTCATAATGAAGGAACATGTCATCCAGTGCAGCAGTTTAGCTTTTGACACGTTTTCAGCCATGTTAGCAGCATGTTGTTCAGTGTTTTGGTGGGTTGGTTCGCCAGTTTGGTCCAGACTGAAATATCTCATAAACAAAAGGCAGGGGCCAGGGGCCATCAGCTCCAGATCATGTTTTGAGGATTTTAGGACATTAGGTGCTTAGCTAGGGCCTCTGTCAGGGGGTGTGGAGGATTCTCCACTGGCAGCAGTTTTTTATTTTTAATTTTTTTTTAAAGAAGTTCTATTTTGGTGCTTTTTATTCACTTAACACCTTGTGTATACTAAAAGTACAAAAACAAATCCCAGTTTAAATCACTTTATTTCTATTGGGAATTAAATAATGCTTTTGGGGCCACCCGGCACTTGATCAGGGGCCAGATTTGGCCCATGGGCCACAAATTGAATATCACTTAATTATAGTATTTACTAATGCAATATAGAAGAATAAAAAAGATTTAGAATTATAAATTTGGGATTTAAGACGTAAGTTTGGATATTGCTCCTGTATATCTCTGAAGGGACGGACTCAAGAAGGTGCTTTTTAATTAAAGTTCGTGTTTATAGGCTGTTATTTACATTACCAGTGAACTGCCGGAGGCATCTTTCGGGTGTTTGTCAAACATGTCTGGCACCGAGCTCTTTGTATGTGTGTGTGTGTGTGTGTGTGTGTGTGTGTGTGTGTCTGTAAGAGAGAGAGAGAGTTCATAATGTGCGTGTAAGTGAGGACAAGGAGATGATGATTATGGAGCTATATGAGGTAATGCCATTTTGCAGAAACAAATGTGGAGGCTCATATTATCACATCCTCCATGTGCAGTGGCTGCAGAAATTCGCACCATCTGTTTCTTTTAATTATGTTATGTTTCTCATTTCAACTGTGGTGAATAAAAAACTCACAACACAATAGACATATAATTTATTCTATTTTATCGCCATCCTTCTCTTTAAAACAATAGTTAACAATCTTAAAATAAAACTTATTTTAGGTGGAATATTCGGCTCCATATAGTAAACAATATTGCCCTCTAATTTTTGGGAACATGTATGATTAAAAAGGTTAGTTTATGGGATTATACGCGCATTCATAACAATTGTGAGGCACCTACACTTGGTTGCCTCCTTAATCTCATTTTAACGATATTTTCAATGCAAATCATTAAATAATGAAATTAGTGTATTGTGTGCCAGTAAATGATTAATGTCTTATCTCTGAACGATGCACATCTTGGAACAACTGCTCCAGAATTACACGCTTCATTAAAACAGTGAAGGAAAAGTACACTACTCTGTGTATCAGAGTACTCCCAGTGCAGCTCAGCAAATATCCACCCCGGCACTGAGCGGTCTGAATAATGATGATTCCATAGTATTAGGAGACCACTGCATCCCCCCAATTAAATGATACAAAAGCAATAAATACATTTAGTTCCCTGAGTCCTTTCTATCAATTCTCTGAATTTATTAGATTTATTCATCTTTGCTGTCCGATGGGAAAATACAGCCCCCTTTCAGGAGTTATTCTGTCTCCTATTTTGCTGAATATATTGACTCATCAATATATAATGTCATCGATTTTTAGGAAGTGCTGGCAGAAAACAACACACAAAGCTATTGTGTGAGTCCCACTGGTTTCAACCCACTAACTTGATTTGTGACACAGGAGAGCAACGTGGATATAAACTGTGCTTGAGCGTATCCCCCCTCTTTTGTTTTGTTTTGATGGGTTTTTCTTGGGCGGCTTGATATTCATATTGAAGTCGTTCTTTTAGGGCACAGTGCTGCAACACACAACTCTCCCAGTAACAGGCCTTTGAAAGCTCTGCTGGAAACACCCTTCTGCCAGTCAAGACCCTCAAATGCTCCACCGGACTTCCAGACAAGACCGTAGAAACTTTTCATTTTGCAGACGCTTCAGTCCTCCATTTTCATTTTCCATACTGGCCTTTCACATTTTCTTGTTCCTTACATCACTCCCTAAGAGCTTCATGGTCTGCTGCCCTGCTCCTTCTCCGTACTGGGGTTGAATTAAATGGGGACTGCAACTCAGCCGTGGAGTTTTGGAGTGGATCTGAGGGTTTCTCAGAATTACTGCTTAAAGTGACTACACTGGTAATGTGTGGGCAGCAGAGCTTGGGGACTGTGGTTGAAATCGACATCATGATGATATTAGAATATTTTTCTTCTTATAGTAATATGCAATCAGATTGAGATTTGTTGCAGTTGTTGCAGAGATTTGTTGCAATGTACTGGTTTGCATTTTTCTGCATATGAGTGAAAGATGTTTCACGAGTGCAGTGCAAAAATGGCAAATGTGGGAAATCTGCATACTTTCTTAGTAATTAGTGGTTACAGATGGCTGTGACGGGCTACAGATTAAAGTTGAGCTGGCCGCAACTTTTTTAGTGCTCCAATAATGTGATGAAGTTTTAACAAATTGTTGTTCCTAGCTGTGGTACTGTATGATTTATCTTATTTAGCTGTCAATGTGATAGCATTATGTGCATTGCAGTACCCACGGATGTAGGGCCGAGAAATGTGATGGTAAATTAGGGGTTGACAAATTATCGGTGATTATCAGTGCCGATATTTGGCATTTTGCAGATTATTTGTATCAGCGTTTTATTTTAATGATCGCTGATAAAATTAATTAATGAGGAAGTGTTCATATTAGACTCAACCAACAGCATGGAAGGCAATCTGCAATACATGTAAAGAAAGTGTCAGCGTGAGAGGAACTTTAACTTCGTAAAACCTCAGGGAGCTATTTTATTTATTCATTTTTATTTAAATTTTCTTTAAAAAAAACAAACAAACAAAAAACAGGGCTTTTGCAGAGCTCCAGACTGTGACTTTTTAGTCACATTTTGCAACCATGTACTGTGATTTGCAAATACTATTAATAGATGAACTGGAGAGCTGTTAGTTTGTTTCCAGCAGTGAATAACAGTGAAAAAATCATCAAGTTTAACGCTGCTGCATTAACAGTCTAACATTACTCTTCTTACATCTTTACAAATGAGAGTGAAACTACTACTACTTCCTACTTCCTGCATTGATACTACATGTTGCATAGGAAAATAAACCTGTAATTTTTTGGAGAAATTATTTTTGCTCTGTAGCTATAAAGTTTTTGAAGTTATCCTTGATGACTTTTTTAGCCTCCAAACTGTACCTTCCTTTTATTTTGCTACTCCTGCTCTTTGAAAACAGAATCCAAAATTTGTAAGGTTTTAGCAATTAAATAGTAATAAAAAAGAAGGTCAAAAATGTTACCTCACCAGCGAGCACTACACAGCTGCTTGTCCTGTTTCCTCCTTCAGCTTTAAAAGCTCTCGTGCCCTCGTACACTCAAACATTAATGCTGAGCATGCAGTAATTAAAGTCTGTGAAGGTCATTAAGATTGAGCCCCTGACCGTCTCCTCCTCCTCTGTTACTGTTAGCCGGTGATTTGCACTCACACATCTGGCAGGGAGTGTAGGGGAACGTGCCAGATGTGTCACAGTGAATATGAAGTCGTGCTGACAACACCGTGTTCAGCAGAAGGTTGACAACAGTTTGATTTCATGCAGGTTCAAGTTCAGTTCTAGTCAAGAGAGACAACAGATATTTACATTTTCCAGCGGTCATATTTTTCCCGTTGAAATGTGTAGGAGTCTAATCTGATGGTCAAAGTTAATAACTAATAAAATTTTAATCTGGCTTCTATTAGCACTCAGCTTGATGGCTGCTTTAAAAGAAATAAACTAATAAATAAAATAACATCAAATAAATCACTTCTATGCAGAAACACAGCAGCCACACAAAACAGTGATGATCTATAAAGTATCAAATGTTTTTGACATCAAACCGCCTTCAAGTTCTCTTTGTGTTGGCACAAAGACAGAATCAGTTAAAAAGTTCAACTTCATGTTTTATAATTGGACTCCACAGTGTTTAAACAACTGCTATCCTCCAGATGTATGATTCATTGGTAGGAAAAAGGCTATTTTTTGTCTAGTTGGATCAAAATCAACCTGAGAATTATAGATTAAAAACATGTTTCGTAGATCTGCCTTTTCCTCTGACTTCTGCTCAAATTAGTAATAGAGGATGAGAGCTGCAGTTAAAAATTACTCAAACAGATTTATCGACATCGTGATTTAGATTTTTTTTCTTTAGATGGTAATACAAAGTACTCAAGTAAAACAACGAAGAAGGATTTTCTAGGTATTTAAATTTGTCACGCTTACACACTGTAGTTCTTTGCAAGACATTTTCCTTCCTAATCAACATGTTGACCAAGACACCAAAGTAAACAAACCTAACTTAACTTTAATGTCAGGGGCTTTATTTAATCCTGCTTCGTCCATCTGGTGAAACATGCTGGGCGATGTGCGCAGGGGACTCGATACTCGTCTTTGAGTACACTTTTACTGGATCACACGCCAGGAGAAGAAGAATCATTATAATTTCCCTGCCTGTGCAGGCCTCAAAGGAATTCTGTACTTTAGATAGTGGCAATTACAAAGTAATATTGCCTGTGAAAACAGATGGCAATGAACTGCTGTTTGAAAAACAGAGACCATGATCAAATTTACTGTGGTGGAAGAAAACTTTATTCATCACTCAATGAACTGCACTGAATAGGGTCAAATTTCTGTTTACATGAGGTTAAGTTTCTGTTTTTAAAACCAGACTGCTGCATGAAATTGATGTTTACTGCACATCTCTGGGTCACATACCAATCATCTGTCTCTTCCTGCCACAGTTATGGAGGCAATGGCTGTGGTTTGATAATCGTGACACCGTTCCTTTGTTAAACACAAACAATGAGACGTGGCACAGGTTGTCAGAGGAAGTCTTTCATGTGCTTATTTCTTCTGTAGCTGTTCATCAACACAAAGGTGAGGTTTTTCATCAGGTGGAATAAATAAACATCACCAGCTAAACAAGAGCATGTTTTGAGCAAGATGAATATTTTGATTAGAAATCAGCAGGATCCAAACTCATTTTTCTGTTTTATCAACTGTAATGATATCATAAAACAAAGAGCAGGGAGAAGGAAACAATCTTTGTCCTTATTTGTTTCTGTTATTTTTTTGTTTGCCTCTGTGGCAGTGACAGCCGTGACCAAAGACATATTGTTTTTGTGTTGTAGTGCATCTGTCGGCCTGTCGGACTGTCCATCCATCTCATCGTTGTGACCATGATATCTCAAGAACGCCTTTAATGATTACTTTAAATTTGGCACAAAGTTTCACTTGGACCAGAAGATGAACTGATTAGATTTTGGTGATCAAAGATCACTGTGACATCATGTTTTCTGGCCATAATTAAACATCATAATTAAGGAACAGAGGTGACACTAATCTTGTGCTGATTGTATAGATCTGTGCTGCAGAGTAAGATGGTTACATCCATGTTTTCACAGACATGGACGTAAACTGGAAGTGCAGCTTGACACCAGTCAGGTGTCAGGAGGTGGTTTGGGTGCATGCCGTTACTTCTAGTTTGGACATATATTTGCGAAGAGAAAATGGAAGAATTCAGTTCAGAATTTGGTTTTGGGACATTGGGAGCTTTAGGTGTTGATTGGTTTTGCATTCTTGCTGTTCAGTTTTGTTGTGTCAACACGAGGGCTGTACATCGCTGATTTCATCACGATAGGATATTATATCTATACTTTGGACATCGATATGACATTTGCCGATATCGCAAAGTCTGCTGCGAGATAATTTCAATTATTCGATTTCGGGGCTTAAGATTGATATGAGACGATATTATATGCTTATTTGGTTACAGAAGAAGCTGCCAGTCCTTCTTTTGCTTTTGGCTAGAGAATAATTAATAATTGGAAACAATTAAAACTGGTTGATTCAGTTTTCTCATCTCTTGATAGAACATCACAAATGAATTTCAGTCTGTATGCTCGTTTTTTCAGTCAAACTGGGCAGCTAATGTAACGTTAGCAAAAAGTTGGCAAAGTGAGATGTCTGGCATATATATGTAGTGTCTCCTGATTATGGCTTTTGATTCTATATGACATGTGCTCTGTCTGTTGGCTCGCAGTTCCTCCGAAAACAAAACCTTTCCAAACTGCTGATTTATTCCCGAGGAAATGGCGTTCTCCTCATCGTTTGCCATCATCTGCCTGATGACGGTGTGTGACGGTGACACAGAATTTCAGCATAAGCTAACATCCAAAAGAGGAGAAGAATCAAAAATGTATTGCACTTTGAAAGGATGTACTTGCAATATTATTCTAATGTATTATCATTATGTCAGTGGCATAAAATGGTCTCAAAATGACAGTAATAGTGCTTGTTGCAATTATTTCTGGGAAAATAAATTGTCCCATAAAAGTAGCGATTATGGCAAGTCTGTCAAAAACATCAGTAGAGACAAGTTTCTTACTTTGTATCATTTCGCAGAGAAACATTTATACGCCTTGCTCTTTTTTGTAAACTAAGCCTAAAACCAAACCTCGTGGGGGAAATGTCAAACTCTGGGCTTGTCAGCTGACAAATGACGAGCAGCAAATCTCTTGCTTCTCTCATCAAAGAGATAATGCCATGATCAGTGACTGATATTAACACTTTTCTCAGACTTCTGTACTCCCTCTCTGCTCCATGAGCAGGTTAGTAACCTTGAGCGTTACAGCATCATTAGGACCAAACTGCACTCTCATCTCGTCAAGATGCAAAAAAATCTCATTTACATGGCACATCTCCGGGAGAAGAATTCCACACTGCAAAATTGCATCGCTGGACTAATTGGATTTCCAAGTGCCTTCACACATATTACCACATCTTTATGTGTTTTATGTAGACAGCAATATCACTGCAGTGGAAAGGCTTGTGTAACATTGAGTTATCTATAGACACTTCAATCAGTTTACTGGTAATGAAGTCGCTAGTGGTTGAGTAATTTATTGGTGTGTTTCGGGCATGCTAATGGTGTTTTGCCTCATTAAGCCACATAGCGGAGGCAGGTATTTTGTCTTAGGGGTTAGTGGTACAGGTTTCACTGTGGCTTCAGGTAATAATTTGCTCCTTCTTCCCAAAGATTTGACATATCGGCTTCCGTTACGTACGGTTATGGAGCCCATAATTTGTATTATAACTCATGTTTATTTTATCTACACATCAGCAGTAACTTACCACAACAATATGCAAGCCCATTTTAGCCTCGTATCATTATGACTGCGGCAGCACTCATATATCAGTGTTACATAGTACTCCAAACACAAAAAGTGAGGGGAGTTGATGGTGTAAAAATTCATTACCCTGACAGTCTTTTTCTTCATCTGTAAACAATACCTTTAACCAAGTTCTTAGTGAGGAGTGCTGGCCATTAAATCATGAAGCAGCTCTGCAGAGGTCGTTACTTTTAATGGCTACATTGATGAATGACAGTGTTGGGCAGGTTGATGAGGTCAGGCTGGGATCTGAGTGTGAAAGTACCCCTGAAGTCCTCACAGGGAGCAAGTTGTGTTAAACCTGCAGCGCTGTATTTTTAGCTTTTTCGTTATCAAAAGTTGGTGTCATCATACACACTAATGACCACAGTATACTTTGTGCAGACACAAGTGTTGGCAGTGTCGCATGAACTAAAGGTTACAGTTGCTGAGAAAACAAAGAGCTGCACTGCCTCTATGCTCTGCGGTGACTCATGCTGGCCGGCCAAATTAATATAATACTTTAAAAAGCACAACCCCCAGTGTGCGACCATCTGCAATTAGTTTAAAATATTGCACAGTTTGTTATGTTGCCTTGGAGATCTTCAGTTTTATAACCGATCAAATGGCTTCTAAATCTCTGCGTTCCCTCAGCCTCCGTTGTCGCTCTTTCCCCCTCAGCCATTGTTATTATTGCTGTTTTCAATTTTTATTACCACTACTGGTGTTTTCCCAAGGTAACCATTAACACTTTAATCTACACAAACCCCACTGTGCTAAAAAAGGACATTCAACACACTAGTATGTATATACAAATTCCTATACTGCACAGTGATACTTTATATTCAATTTGTGTCAGTGACCTCTCACTGGTAGTGAATCAATGTTTAGTATGAGCTGCACTTCAGGAGCAAACAGTGAGACAGAGATGCGTGAAGATTTTTTTCTGGACATCATTTACTGTAGTTTAATCAACCCAGTTGCCAGGATAAATGTTGGCATTTGACATTTCTGCATACAAAGTATTGGAAGCATTTGCATATTATTATGTAGTGGATGTGTTGAATTGTAATGTCTCAACAATGCAATGGTTAATGTGTTGTTATGTTTAGGCAGAAAAAAAACATTTTTTTATGGTCAGGAGAGATCATGTTAAGGCTTAAAACACCTGCTTTCTGTGGCACACACCCACACACACCGGCAGACACACGCCCTCTCTCTTTCTCTCTCGGCTGCACACTCATTGCGCACAGTCTGGCACTGAAATGAGGCACCTAAATTTGCATCATGATTTGGTCTGGCAGGTAGTGCTGGTATGAGAACCAGAGCCATATTGGTACTGGTATTTAGTACCGATTCCTACTGATGTCTTGCAAAATATACCCACTTTTGGTTGCACAATTGCAGCTGGCAATACCATCAGTGTCTCTTAAAAATCTGCTTCTGGTGCTTCTATCACCGCTTCAAATGTTAATAAAAAAAAAAAAACACCCACATTTTGTGGCACAGTCGCTACCTGAAATGCCACCGATGACTCACAGATTCAGTTTGGTTGCAGTCTGCAGCTTGGCCGCCATAAGTTAAGATAATCCTTTTTTAGTTTGCATCGTTACAGCAGCATAGGGAAAAGTGCAAAACAACAAGCACAAGTTAAAAAAACAAAACAAAAACACAGCAATATAATAAGTATGGGCTAGGGCGATGCGTCGACGTAATCGGCGTAAAGTGGACTCGTTATAATTATTTCTGTTTGAGAAAAGTTATAGTGTTAATCAAATTGCACTACACATTTGAGTTACTGTAACAAAGAGTAACTCTTTTGTTAAGTGACTTTAATTTTACATTGTTTTATTTATTTTGCTGTTGGATTGCTAAATGTAGATTGCACTACATTCCTGTCGAGTGGAACACAGTATTGCACAGTTCAGCACAGACAGATATTACACATGAGGGATGATTGATAATTACCAGTTTTGGTAAGTGTGGACTCCTGGGAGCAGTGTTGATTGTAAAGTCTGACAGCTGACTCAGGTCAAACCATCCACCTTCCCTGTTACCTCGCTATGACAGTCAACTCACATGCATGTAATCAGAAATGATTAAATGTATCAACCCTGTCATCATCCCTTTAGGTGAGCTTAATTAATTTAACTAATTTAATATTTATCCATGATTAATATTTTTGAGGATTCCTTCACTGTTAGCGGGCAACAAATAGACAAACACCAGTGCATATATTACTAATATTAACGAAAATATGACTAAATACTCGCAATTAGAGATCTGCATATACAAACATACATCTCACCTGCTCACACTACCACCACTATCACTCATTAGGTTAGACTGTTACCTCAGCGCAGTTAAACGTAATGATTATTCTCTGTAAGCTGGAAACAAACTAACAGCTCTCCTGTTCATATATTTGTAGTGTTTGTAAGTCATAGTGGTGCTCCATGGTCACAAAATCTGACTAAATAGTCACAGTCTGGAGCTCTGTAAAAGCCCTGCTTTCTGTGTGTGTGTGTGTCTGTGAGAGGCGGAGAGCAGTAAAAGAGCCAAAATACCAGTGGCTCATAAAAACAATGTGAAAATGTATACTTAATGTTCATGATATAGTCATTTTATACGCCTGTTGAACAAGCAGAGATACATTGAGAATAATCAGTACATTGCCCACAAATTCAAAAACTAAGAAAATTCTTGATGAAGTGAGGTAATAGGGCTTTGTGTTTAATATCATCTGTTTACTGTTGCAGTGTAATCCAAGCCTCAGTATTCTCCAGACAAACAGCCCTTTCAAACTGGAAACTGAATTTAGCACTTTGGTGCTGAAAGCGTTAGTTCAGATTCAGCAAAGTCTCACATAAGCACAAACAAATTAAAAATGATCAAGGGAATGGTAGACCAGCAGCTCCTGTCTTCAGTGGAGTAAAATGACCCTTTTTGTCTATGGAGTCAGGCTTTCAAAGAGCCAAGTTTCACATTCAGGTCACTTCTTATTGTGAAGTAGTGAACATACAACTGGATAAATGAGATCTTAATTACACTGCATGAGTTTTGATGTAATTTAGCTGCTGTTATATGTGATCTCTACAATTTTCTTCATTTTTGAATTTTTTGCTCACCATGGAGACGTGAGAAAAACAATTTTCTTCGAAAATTCTTTGTGTCATGAGTTGAAAATTGAGGTTAAATAAATAATTAATAAATAAATAAATTATAACAATAATTACTAATGAAAAATAATATAATATAAATAAATACATGTAATAATTAATAACAAATACAGAATGAATACTAAATAAGAAAGAAAGAAAGAAATAATAATGATTTGAGAAATAACATAATGGAGCTGTCAGGTAACAGTCAAATCTGCTTAATGTGCCCTGTGTAGTTTTTAACATGGTGGGTGAATGTGTTTCTTTTGCATAAAACATTTGCAAATCCCATTTTTAAATATTTCATATCCTACGTTAATTACGTGTATTTTGAGGAGCCTGCAGTTGTCTTCCTTCCATTTGCTGTTGTATGCGTAACACTAATGACTCATCCAGGGCAACAGCATGAAACTGACTGCAAAATGTGAATCCTCTTGTGCATGTGCATCCTCATGTCACTTGTTAAAATATTACTTCACAGCTGCTGCTTTAGTGATCAAATATTGACACGCAATCTCAAATCCACATGATCTAAGTCATTTGGTGGATGCTTTGTACCAGATTGTACAGATTGCAATAATTATAAATGAATATTCTTACAGACTTTTTGAAATGCGTATTGAGCTGATTTCTGTGAACACTAACAGGAGTTTCAGCTATAAATTCTTGAAGGCAAAGACTTCTGAGGCTTTGTTTATGACCCTGTGGGTAGATAAAGGTTACATGAACCATCTGCACACTGTTTTTCTTTTTTTAAGTGGCAGAGATCTTGAAATGCTTTGTTTGTGCGCAAATAGTTAACGAGATGTCCACACTGAATGTTGTTTTGCATTTTAATCAGCTTTGTGGAACAAATGCATGTAAAAGTGGATAAACAATCCGACTGCAAAGCTGAATAAAAACCTTGAGGTTATGGCCCGACAGGCTACACTTGTATTCTGGTGTGAGGAATGAGACTGGCAGAATGAGAGGAGAGGCAGCATGTCATAGCACTGACAGCTCTGACAGCCAAACCATTAAGTGTATAGGTAGTGGTTAGAAATCAAAGTGAACACTCAGAAGGACATTGCTGTGCTTTGGCAACGGAAATGTGCCACGTGTGGATCAGGAAATACTGATGAGTATAGGAGACATACTTTACAATGCTGAAATGATTAGTCAATGAGTCAGTCAATGTCTGTTGGCCTAAAATTATTTTAATGCTCAATAGATAAAAAAAAGCAGAAAAATGCATAAATTTAGCTGTTTTAAGTTTCTTGAATTTGTTTAATACTCGACTTTTTTAAGCTTTGACCTCTTCACAATCACAATTGTAGGACGTCACCTTGTGTTCTATATAAGGACTGAGTTATATTCATAAAACCACATATCATAATGTATTTGTCCATATACCTTTACATAGATGCATTAACTGTTCATTTTGCTTTCAAGTGGACGTCAGAAGTTGCCAAATGTCATGACTTCACTGTTGTGCAGCTTGTTAAGACCAAGAGAACTCAGCATTTTTGTTATGGCGCAATAAACCAAAACAGTAAGCACCAGCTTGTAAGATGTTTTCACAAGCTGCTAAAAAGAAAAACGCAATTTTAAAGCAATGAGATGTGAGGCATCAGCAGGAAGATATGCAAAAACTGGGATCCTGCCACTCAGTATGTCTACATCCAGATAACATTTTCCTGATTTGATCAGAAAAACTGTAGAAGCTAAAGCTAAAAAGCTCTACAGCGTATGTTTTCGATCTTTTTTTTGTAGCTTAAATGATGATCTAACCTGATGATTGGATTTAATAGTTGGAAATATCAAAGTATGTAACTGCTAACCATCCAGTGAAATCATTTTTAAGGATACTCAGGGTAAGGAGGAAGGAGATATACTGACAGTATTGAGTTTTTGGATGTAACTTTTACTTTCTGGGAGACATAAGGTGCTAAAATAATCCTTTGGCATGCTGATATCCAATGTTTAGCTTGCTACAGGCACTTTGTCAGTACTTCAGCCCTTGTTTGCATATTGTGGCACTGATAGTTTCCCCCCTTGTGGCTGTGGTTTTGAGAGTGTGACACAATGCACTCTGTCTCTATACTATGCTGGCTTGTCGGTTACTGTCACAAACACACTCACCTGCAAAAGTAAAAGTAAAAGCCCACCCCTCATTCACTCTGGTTTGGCATTTCGCCTTGCTATATCTGCATTTTTCAGTGCTGTGTGTCTTGGATGCCTGCTGCCTACGATCTGGCCCTTGGTCGCTACCTTTTTATAAAGCCCCCGACCTCACCTGCGCACCGTCAGAATACATGCCAACAAACCTCCCAAGAAAAATACACCTCCACACACTTCTACATGACTGAGAGGAATTAGTTTATGGATGAATTTACATATATTTTTGTCAGGAAAGTCTTGCATAGTGTACCTTTAACCTGTATCAAGTTCAAAACATTCAACATTATTGATGTCAACAGAGGAAAGAAAAATGCCTTTCACTGTGTCCAAAAATTAACTTTCTGGCTAGGCTGCTGGGAGCATGTTGAACTTAGAAATACCTGCCAAGTAAAAAATGAAACAGCCAAAACAATTACCATACACTTTTCATAAAAAATATGTCAAAGATTAGACACTGTAGCAGAGCAGGAGTAACAGACAGCCAATTTACGAGCCTGTTAGACACATTTGTCGTTCTGCTTAGATTTAATTGGCTGGTGGTCAGAAATGGTCCACGATATTCAGCAGGAACAAAAGGCGAAGTCCAGACACTGCGTATCACCATGGCATTAAAATGTTATTGTCTCTCACAGCTACCGAGCACGCTCGGTGACCCTTATTGATGTATAAACCAAAGGCAAATGTCCCAGCATTAGGCTGAGTGCTTATTTCAGAATCTGCATTAAGGCGCCTATTTGTCAGGTTATTTAGAGAAGATTGTGCAAATTACTCTTTGGATAATTATTTCTTTTGGTATTGAAAGCCATCTACTTAGTCAAATATAGAGGCCAAAGGTGACCGGCTTATGCAATATTATGTTAAGCTATTCTGGGACACTCAATCAGGGTGAGATAGGTTCTTTTTAAATAGCTTAATCCACATTAGACCTTAACCAGAGTAAAGTCGATTGCCGGGCTGCTCTGTGCATGCAAAGTGTAACAAACGATAGAGAAGTAAAGACATTTTAACAGGACAAATGGCTGTCGATGGATGTGTTGGCCGCTGATGGGATTTAACCCGTGACTTTCTAATTACAGCACAGTGTCTTAAACCACAAGGGCACCTTGTCTCTGCTCCACCAGGGAAATCAAACTGTGAGAGAGATTTTTCCCTCTGGTGTTTGGGATGCTTCGTGTTATATTTTATTTATTTTTTGTCCTTGGACTTCACTTTGTCACCTTACTTTCTGCCACATCTCATCCTGCTTACTGAGATGTTTCAGTGCCTCCAGTTTTGGGTATCCCATGTCCTGTGAAGCTCAGTGGGCAGAGCGATACACTAACACTGCCAGGATTAAGGGTTTTATTACACGTGTTGCTCAATAGATAGAGCATCGACCTGACACTGCCAAGGTTAGGGCTCTGCTGCTGTTGTGTGACAACCCATCATAGTCACGCTGCTCTATAGATATTTGAATTAAAGCCGCAGTACAGAAAAAACTCATTTTCCAAATCTATATATAATGCAGATGCACATAGCTAGAGGTTGCTATGGTGACAGGTTCAACATGGTGTACAGTAAATGAAGTAGCGAAAACATCCCATGGCCATCTGTATAATACGCTATGTTTCTATCTGAGGAGCTTTCAGAACCTGATTTGTGAGGAGGAAATGACAGATGAGCATCCTCATTGTGCTTGTCACTCCTTTTTTATTTTTTATAAAAACAAACACGACATCCTTCTCTCCTCTTCCCTAATCTTACTCCAACCCCTGAGTGAGCAGCACTCAACAATTATCACAACTAGGGCTGCAACTAACAATTATTTTCATTATTGATAAATCATTTGGTCGAAAAGATGTCTGAAAAAAATTAAGAATGGCATTTATAATTGACGAAGACTTCAGGAGATGTCTTCAAAGGGCTTGTTTTTTTTTTTGATCAACCAACGCTCTCTTGTACCTAAATGACAAAATTAGTCAATTTCCACTGACTTCTTGGTGCTATACACTATGCAACTGAACTTGCTTGAGTTTCTTGAAGTCGTTTCACCTTCAGTTCTGAACTGAAGATCTATATTAGCACATACACTGTCATTCTACTGGAAACACATTTACAAGTACATGTATACACACCAAAGTAATTTATGCACATTATTGCACAAATTGGACAATCTGTGCAATGCTGGCCGTACATGTCTTTTTGTTTTACACTGGATGTTATAGTACATGTTTTAATACAAGAGGATCTAACATGAGATTTAATCTAGCCAGTGATGTTTTGTGTAGGTGGATATTGACAGTTCTAATATGGCGTTTTACTTGATAATGCGGCTAAAAGCGTAAGATTCATACTTTTTGAAGTCATCTCGAGTGTCTGACTTGCTCGTACCATGTAGATACAGGCGAGATGATGTCAGAGCATCAAACTGAATAAATAAAAGTATTATATTGATCACAGCGCTTCAAAATGATTGGAACAACAAAGATGGTTTCTTAAAGCATGGATTTATGTTAATGAAGCATGAAGGTGCATGCAAGATGCAGCATCAGCCAAGTTAAGTGGATAACACGGTCTGTCTTCTGCTTCGTACAGTATGTGTCCTTTATAGAAGGAAGATGGAGATGGACACATTAATTTAGCGCTGCTTAACTTTACAATTCCAGCTGAAGCCAAACGTTTAGCAGTAAAATGCCCGTGGTGCTCCAGTTGTCCAGATTAACAGACACAAGTACAGCATCGATGCCAGTTCACTGTTCATTTGGAAAGAACTCTGCAGCATCCTGTTTATTTGTTGGCTTGTTTACCACCCACTTGAAGAAATGTGTGCAGCATCCAAATATATTTTTCATTGACACTTGGAATAAGTTGCTTAAAATGTTTATGGTGAAAAAGGCTCATTTTTGAGACAGATTTCTCCTGTTCCCTGCTCTGTGGAGCACTGCAGAGGAATCGGCCGTTCTCTCGAGGCTAACTGGGTATTTAATGACCAGTCAATCACACATCAGAGGTGGCACACAGGTGGGAACGGTTCTCCATACATTGAAAAGTAATGGTTAGAGGGGAACTCAAAATTAAGGATTTATTAAAGAAAACAACACAAAGTGCTTATAGTTAGATAGTTAGGATGACATTTCAGTGTTTTTGATAGCCTGTATATTAATATGCAGCTGAAAACAGCCCAAATAAGATTCTGTTTCTTCTGTCAAAGTCAGAACTTAAACAGTGATTGACTGAACAAATTAATGCATTCGAATTAATCGGCCAAATAATTTGTTGACCTTTCTGAAGAAAAAATTGAAAACATTTGCCCGTTTTGATTGTAAAGTGAATTCTTTGGGTTTTGGACTGCTGGTTTATTAAAACAAGCAGACTGAGGCCATAATTTTCACTTTTTCATACACTTCACAGAAAAGAAACTCTCAAGTTATCATGAAAATAATCGGCAGTTCAATAGACAATGAAAATATTTGTTAGTTACAGCCCTCTTTTGAGTAATGTTTGTTAAAAGCCATTTTACAGTGCATTTGTGACTTGTTATTTAAGTATTGAGCGATGGACTATTACATCGGTTTTGGCATTTTCATTGCTGGTAATAAGAAAAACACACGATAACGGCAAACTAATCCTTTAAATTGTCTATCAAATGCGATATCCCTCCGGGTTTGCTGAAGATAAATTTGAGATGAGATACGTTTAGATAATCCTTTAGTATTCCTAGAGCTGGAAGATTTGCATCATTACAGCAGTGGAGGGGTTAGTGCAAAACAAGAAAGACAACAAAAAACTCACACACGAAAAAAAAATGTTTACCTGACAGTGTTTTAGCAACAAAATGTTGATTCACCCACATGCATGCGCTTTTAATGCCAGTTTTTAAACCTCTCTCTGCTGAATGTCTCTCACTCTCGAGCTCTGTATGTGTCCCTCTCTCTCTCGCTCTCCGTGGCACATTTCTCACTCAGGAGAGCTATTGATTGAGATTACTTGATCCTCAGCGCTTTGATGTTTCAGCGCACACACACAGTGTCCTGCAGGACGTCTTTGTCTCCTCCACACAAAGACGTCCTCATCAGCTCCACCGTGTTGAGAGATTATCTTCCAGCAGGTTTCACTTTTCATCCTATCACACAGACACATTGCTTCCTGTGTGAAGTGACGTGTTGGTTCAAAAATAAAGACGCTCAGAGGATGCTAATGCTCAGTGATGCTTCATGTTATAGTAAATGTATCATCGGTTGTTGCATAATTTAAATATTAAATCCGAAGGGAATATCCCGGGGAGATTGTTCATTAAGTTAAAATACATCTTAATTAGAATCACTGACAAACTGCAGATTAAAAAGCAACCAAAGAAAAATATAAAGTGAAGATAGACAGATACATTTATCTGCTGGAGGCAGTGACCAAAAAATTGCTGTCTAAAGTTTTTGTATAATTGCCCAAATTCAGATGGGAGAAGCTTTGCAGCAATTTCTGTTGAGTTGAAAATGTTCAAAAGACAGTTTTGTGAATTTTAAAAAGAGCTTTTCAACTCAGTTAAATCTCACAGTAACCACTGAGTGAACTACTTTATAATGTCAATTTAGATTCTGCTGAGAGTGAACATCAAGTATGGATTTATCGTTTTTCTCTTTCAGTGAATCAAACCTAAGTATGATCATGGTTGGGAATCTTCTCAGCGGCCTTGGCTTCGATGGTGCCGTTGTCAGCCGCGGTTGTTTTATGACGGGGGTCTAGATTGGGTTTTGTTGGTGAGCCTTGATTACAACGGCAGCGCTGCTCATTTCACAAATGAACAGCTCAGCAGACACCACACCCTGTTGTATCATCGCTAAAACTGCTCCCGCTGCCAAAAGGTCCCACTGTTGTGGAACTGCCCCAGCTGGGCTTTAAATCTTCTGTTCATTAGTGAGATGTTGAAGTGAGGACGTACTGTATCTGAGAAGAAAATGTGCAGATTGTAGAGGCTGGAGGCATCATGTTTTAGGCCACGTTTAGATGAGAACGGCCCTACGTAAAAACAGAAAAGTCTTTCCTTTGCTTTTTTTTTTTTTTTTTTTAAATCCGCATTTATATGATAACAGTGTGAAAACAATCCTTGTGTACACGGATCCACTAAAACAATTGAAAACGCTGTAGTATGCATGCCAGGCCAGTAGTTGGCGGTATGACTTTGTAATGACGCCATAGAAGAACACCACGGGCTGTGACGTGGCCATTCTCACAGGATGTGCACATTGCCAGGTTATACTGTGACAGAAGGGGTTGCGTTTTCAGTAAAAATGACACTCTGGAACCCGGTTTCAAAAGGTTGCATTTTCAGGCCCTCAGAATGCTGTTGTCAAACATGTTATATTTCCTGCAAGAACCGTTGTCATGTAAACAGCTTTTTAGGGTTGTCCGTATGGCCGGCACATTCTCGTGTAAACGATACCTCAAAAACGCCTTTAGGGAATATCTTCAAATTGAGCACAAACATCCACTTGCACTCAAGGATGAACTGATTCGATTTTGGAGGTCAAGGTCAAATATCATTGTCACTGTGACCCCCTCTGTCTCATTCTTGTAAACTTGATATCTTAAAAGCACGTTGAGGGATTTTTTTCTTTCTACTTGGACTGATGGATGAACTGATTAAATTTTGGTGGTCAAAGGTCATTGTGACCTGATTTTCATGAACGCAGTATCTTCTCACATTTGGCACAAACGTCCACTTGGATTCAATAATGAACTGATTAAGAGTCTGATGGTCAAAGGTCAAGGTCACGGTGACTTCATAAAGCATGTTTTCGTTAGATTTCTTAGACAATGTCTAATAGGATATGATGAAGTTTTGACATTGTATATCTAAGAAGTCAAAGGTCAATTGGGACATCATTATGTTCTGCAAAAACACTTTTTGGCCATTACTTATCATAACCCAGCAGCAGAATGAAAGACGGTTGGTCAGATACTGAATTGTTGACACTAATCTTGGACGCTTCCTTTAAACTGCACTGATTGTATTGATCTTCTGTGCTGTTGGGGGTAAGATGTTTGTAAAGCATCCACATTTTCACAAATACAGATGGCAGTAATTCTAGCTTTGCCTGATGTATCTATTGTGTTGTTCGGCATTTCAGCTACTCATCTAGAGAGTTCAGCATGCTGCCGCAGGAGTCCGCGGTACAGAAGCTGTTGGACATGTCACTGGCTGCCTGTGTTTATTTGCTTCAGTCTAAATGGTATGAACAGGCTGTTATGAGCTCCCTCATCTAATCCACTGCTGGAGTTATTTATACTGCTGTGTTGTCACTGTGGATCCAATCTCACCAAGAGTCTGAGCTCCAAAAGAGTAGTCATTGTCGTGTGTCATTGTCAGTCCAACTCTACATGCTGCGCCTCGGTACATTTCTCACCAGGAGAAATGCCTTATCTTTCTCTCCCTCACATATGGTCGAGGGGGAGACAGAGTAATGCTGCGTTTTTAAAAAAAAACATCATAAAGACAAATCTGATGTGGATTTGACCTTTCAACCCCGCCCCAAGGTGGCAAACGATGCAAAGCAAAAGATAGAGAGAGGCAGTTGGAGCTGGGGCTGCGCCGCAGTTCATAAACAGGCGAGTTTAGACTCAGATAGGGTGTCTGGGGAATACAACTCGCCGTTTGTTCCATTAGTCTCCTCCCCTGGCACATCCTATTCCTTTGGGGAATTAGCCTGTCGATAAGACAGCATCAAACCCGCAGCAAAGGATGGAATTCATTTAACAAGCCTTTTGTTTCCGACATTTTTCAGCCACCATCTGGAAAATGTCATGGCAACCTTATCACAAAAGTCGCATGCTGTGGTGTCGACAGTCGGCAACTGACAGAAAGAAGAGTGTTGGAAATAATGTGACATGTCAGTTCATATATGGTCCAATCAAGCTCTCGCCATTTTGCTGAGTTGGCCAGAACGAGCGATGAGTGCTAATGCAGTCAGCAGTGCGGGGACGATTGTTTTGTTTGCTTTCTACATTTTGTACCATTTACTTGCACAGTTACGTTGTGCTTCACAAATTAAGTCAAAATAGGATAGTAATGTTTAGTTTGCTGTTTTTTTGAGTTGTAATGGCGGCCATAATCGTCATAAAATAAGCCATATTGACATATTAGCAGTACTGGTGGTGTTAAATAGGGAGTACTCCTTTTGGTGACAGTATTTGCTCAACATGTTAACTTTTCAATTATGGTTTAATCAGTACTTGGCTGTTAAATAAATGAATTCCAGATTATACTTGTTTTCTGTTGTTGGACGATCTACAATCCTATTGTCACATTAGATTTTTTTGTGAATACTTGAGTACTGTAATAATTAAATGTGAGTACTCAAAAATAGAAGTTACCTATAATGCCCATCCTGAATGTTAAATATGAAGAAATAATAATGGAGGAAGTTAATGTTAACTTTACATTAATGTTAAGTGTGCAAGTTTTTGACTCTAGAAACTGTAGTTTGACCAAAAAAGTCTTTAGTGATAAAATATATTTGTCTAGATGTAGTGGCACTGATAGCAGTAGTACTAGTATTTGTGGTGGGATTACAGGTGAACAGTGTGATAGTAGAAGTTTTTAAGGTATAAAAATAACAATGTAGTAGTAGTAGCCTAACAGTAGTGGCAAAAAGGTAGTAATTATATTGATGTTGTTGGCAATAGTGCAGAATTTTTAGTCACTGAAGTACTGCTGGAGAAGTAGTGGTAGTATAGTTAGTATACTAGTTGTTGTAGTCGTGGCATTTACAGGCAAAGTAATAACACCGGTGATGGAGCTGTACGAGTGGTAGTGATATAGCTGTATTTTTAGCAGTGGTAGTAAAAATGGCCTTTTTAATAGTCTTAGCAGTACAACCTAATTTTATGCCAGAGTAAATGCAGGAATTGTATGTTTGTGCAAACCATGGATATCTTTAAATTACATGTTTCATATGTAGTTCTCATATTGAAACTTTATATTTCGTGACATTTCAATTTTTAATGACATGTTGTGACAATGTTGCGATTAACACGTGGTTAGGTTTGTGCACAAAACCTTCTTGGTAAGGGTCAGGAAAACATCATGTTCTGGCTTAAAATACCCAGTTTGACCTACGTTACTATGGCTGGTAATGTCCTGAACTCTCATTAAAAATTTTGTCAAAACTTTTGTCACTACATACAGTAATACCTTTTTTCATTGTTACAAGCAAGGCTGGAAAAACATGCTACTGTTGCTTTAAATGCACCTGGAACCCATTAAAATTACCATCTTTTTGTCACTTAAAACATTTAAATATCCTGAACTCTTGTTAAAGTAGTACTCTTGTTGCTGCAAACACGCCAGAAAATATCCTAAACTCTCATTAAATAATACCTGCTTTTGTCACTACAAACACAGATAAAAACATCTCCAACTCTTAAATTACCCACTTTTGTCTCTACACAGCTGGAAATGTACCAGTTCCTTTTAAAAATACCAGCTTTAGTTGCCACAAACATGGCAAGAAATGTCCTGAACTCACTGTATTTGTTATAAATGTCTGCTTTTGTTGCTGCATCTGTGGCTGGAAATGTCCCAAACAAACATAAAAAAATGACCCACTTTTGTCACAGCACACAAGTGGAAATGTCTCGAATTCTCCTTAAAAATATCTGCTTTTGTTGCTACCAACATGGCTGGAAATAACCAGAACTCTTTTCAAAAAATGCCAGTTTTTTCTCCACACAAACGTGGCTTGAAATCCATCAAACTCTTGTTAAATAGTACCCATTTTTGTTGGTCTTGTAGAGTCGTTAACAGTACTGTTAGTAGTAGTAGTAGTAGTAGTAGTAGTAGTAGTAGTAGTAGTAGCAGCAGTTGAAAATTTTCTTGTTGTCTGGCTTGTGTTTCTGTGTTTTCTGTTGCGTAACATTGTGTGTAGAGTGTCATATGTTCTTTTGGTATTTATCCAGTATGTTAAGGAAACGGAAACACCACATGGCCCATGATGTCTCTATTTCAAACAAACAGCTCCTGAAAACAGGACCTCCCTTTTATTTTTTTTAAAGTGAGTCCTCCTTTCAGGAATTTCAGGATGCCACGGTGCAGCAGACAAGCAATTAGTCCACAAAGGCCAGACAATTACAGAGACTGCAGCAACACTTCAAAGAGACCAGGGCATAAATCCTTAAGGGCACAGTGTGCATCCCCTCGCACATCTCCGCTGGTTGGCAGTTTGTTATTTTGTCTGCAGCGAGTGCAGAGAGAAGCAGCTGGAATGTGTCAGTCTGAGCCTCCTCTGAGCCTCAGGCGAGATAAAGCGGCAGAATCGTCCAGGAAACACAGAGAGAGAGAGGGAGACCTGTCAGTAATTTTGGAGGAAATCTGCCTCCTCTGTACAGTTAGCATTTGCTTTTCCTGCTGCAGCGCTGCTGTGAATACTCAGCCTGTGCCAGGTCTGACCTCAGCTCTGAATAGACATTTGCATCTGAATCAATTGACTCTACCTCACACAACATTTTGTCTGATGGAAATGAAGTCAGTGTTGAATTCAGCTCTATTATCTGCAAAGTTGGCTGTACTGCCTGTCTTACGGCCTCCGACTCATCCAACAGCAAACATGCTTCTACCCGCCAGTTGTCCTGTTGTTGTGTAAATGTGCTGCAAAGAAAAGAAAAATGCAGTTTGGAAGTCAACAGGAAACAAAAGCATGATTTTACTTTCCTGGTGATTATTGTACAAGACATATAGTTACATTTTCCATCAAAACAAAATGTTTGTTGTTTACTTTGGGGCAGAAAACTGTGAGAACCAGAAGCACTGCCAGGCTGCTGCACTCAGCGTCTTGCCAATTGCTTGATTACACTGTTATTGTTGATTGGGGGAAAAACACTGTCATTAGATCAAATTACAATGATTTGTTAAAATTGCAGTCTCTGATATATTTTCAAGTATGCAAGGTGAATTATGTGGCATAAATATGGCAACGGGCAAAATTTAGAGCTTAATATTTAAACTGTAGAAAAAGTGTGTATGTTGTCGATAAATAAACGCAACGGATAACAACAGTATTTAGAGCTAACAAAGAAAGTAGAAATTTAGTGATTTGTCATGACATCCATAGTTCTTGTGTAGCCAGATCTTTCTCCACAGCGATGTGTCAGGGATAGAGAAAAGTACACATTATTATTCTGCTACAGGGGAAAAACACTTTGACAAGTCTGTATTTCTTTAAACCAATCACAGTTGTCTCCGGCGGCGCTGAGCTCACAATGCATCGATGGTGCCCTTACAAAAAAAGTGGGGAGGCAAGCAATGTCTTTAAAATGGCAAATTCACTGAAAAAAAAGATGTATGTCGACTGTGTGATACAAATATTTCTGCTAAAAAAGACAACATATTTTAATAATCGGTGTCCTAGAGGTAGAGACTGTATGTCGCTCTTGCAAGACAATATCACAGAAGCCTGTAAAAGTTAAGTGAAACAGATCCACAGATTCCCACACTTTCATTTATTTGTGGCCGCCACAAATACATTTTTGGAGCTGGACTGGTTATTAGGAGCGCTATTGGAATATATACTGTCGGTTATTTATTGCACACTTGGGACAGACACAGCTCAGCAGAAGGTCACACCTATTGAAAGTGAAACTTAACCGTTCATTCTATCTAAATGTTTGATTTCACTTACAAACAGCTCCTCCTCTCATCCATTGGTGTGGTCTGATCAGCTGTGAATAGATCGACAGAACTATTATCTACCTGACAAGTGATAAACTGCTGCTGAGGAGGAAAAAAGAACTCATGGAGATCTCTGCCTGGTGCGCTGCATTCACGAACCAGCAAAAGCGTCCAAATATAGAGAGGGATGATACAATATGATGATACATTTAAAAGATGCCCGTTGACAGCTACTGCCACACATAGACTATAATTTTGTGGAAAATACTGAGATCGTCTTTTGGTGAAGTCGGTAGGTGGGTTTCCATTACAGATTTGCAAAACTTAGCGATATTTTCAAAATTTCAATAAAGCACAGTTGTGATGACTGCATTTCCATTGAGTGATGTTACACGACTTCTTCTCTCTTGATAACTTTCCAAGAAGTATGGTGATGAACATTCAAAACATCAGCAGGTCTATTTTTATTGCAGCCACCTCACTAGCCGTCATTATTTCCAGTCAAAGGTGACATAGGCGTGTTCTGCAAGTGATCATGGAAAGGCAAGCCCCTTATACATTGGCCACATATAAGGGATTTCTGGGAGGTGATAGTCCACGATGTAATAGAGGAACTGTGGATTCAGAACCTCTGGATGATCCACTCAACTTTTGAAGAGTTATGCAATGCAATAAAACCGCTTGTAGCGCCTGCTGCATCATGCTCGAGGGAGCCAGTTCCTGCACAGCCATAGTAGCGAAAAATAGTGTTTTCATTGCAGTTTTGCGAAATATGCCTTTTTTTCAAATTACCTTGAATACCACCTTTCTGGAGCGTAAACACATTTTTGCAATAAATGGGAGTTTTTTCAAAACTGACGTGTTTCCATCAAGCATATTTTATATTCACAGTTTCAAATTGTGCAATTTGAAGGTTAATGGAAACCGCGCCAACTGGTGCGTCCCGAAGCCATGCTAAAAAAGATGTGGCGAGTCATCTCCGACTTGCCATGTCAGAAAACGAATCAGCCTCGGACATGAGAGATACCAATATGGTAACACAGAGTTAGCAGAAGGGAAGTAGAATGCCAGTTTAAATAGGTGACCAATGGCAGGATAATAGTCACAATCTATTTCTGATGAGTGAGACTCGGACCGCCATGCCAGTGGCCTTGTTTTAAATATGCTTTATTCATTTGATTCAGATTAAGATTTGTCACTACATAATCCTGATCACCAACCAACCAACAACCAGTTTCATAATTTATATCTCTTATCCCTTTTTCATCCCCAACTTCTATTCAGTGTTTCAATATTTGTATCACAGAGCCGAACATTTTCCAGAGCATTCTGTCCTATTTCCCCGCATCGATGCACATCAGCTCGCCAGAAAAACAGCAATTTTTTATCACATTTGCTGCACAGATCGGTACCTTGAACTGCTGCTTCTTATCCCAGGCTTAAATTTTGCAGTTTCTTGTGCATTTTATCATGCAAGAAGAACCGTTTTTGAATGGAAGTATGAAAAGTTTAAAGGGACTTAACTGTGTCTTAATTGTTGTAATATGGGCTCTCTTACACGGCTCTTGCATTTGCTCAGGTTTCTGGGTGCTTTGAGGTAACTGTCTGTCACATTACTGTTTCTGAGCTGTAATTTCTTACTGCGGATTGTCCATGCCTGCTTCACAACAGAGTGATTAAAGTTTGAATAGAGAACGAAGCATTACAGTGAGTCGAAATGACTGCAACACAGTGCTGCTTCATTGCAAAGAGAGAGAAAAGGGAGTACTCTTGCTACACTGCTCTCCCTCTAAATCACAGTAAAGTGGTTGCTTCCAGTTTTCAAACACATTAAGATGTTCAAAATGAACATGTTATTTTTTTCTGTGCACTTTGAGAGCGCACATACACAGCAGGGTGCAGACCAGTGTGAGCTTCAGTGCAAGTCCATTAAAATTACAACTCTTCTCCAGTACATCATGCTTTAATTATTCACTAAACTTTTCCAGCTATCTTGCCATCATCAGGGTGCCTGAGGCTATTTCTGGTTTCCTCCTATATATACACATTGATCTGACATGTTATGGATTTATCACCATAGATACCATGTATACAAACATTTATTATTTAATATTTAAAAAGTCTCATAGTCCTTAGTTTGTACAAAAACTGTAAGAATATATATATATATATACATATATATACAACCATAAATACAGAGTGTAATGTTACAATCAACTTTTCACATAATTCTCTAACAAGTAAGCTTTTTTCAGCCTGACATCACTAGACCAAGTCACAAAAGTGTATTAGTCTCTTACAGTTCGGTTTGGATTTCCAAGGGGCATTCTGAAGATTTGATGTAGCGCTTTGCGATTTGTAGCGATTTGTATTTGCAAATAAGCCTAAATAATTATTTTTATGTTTGAGCTTCACATATCCAAGAAATACACTTTAAAATGTTCACAAATAGATCATGTTAACGGAGAACAAATATAATCCAGTAGATTCAACAGAAATTGCTCAAGTGTAATTCCTCATTTAAACCTCTTAAATTTTAAGTGGCCAGTTTAGAAGATTAGAATTTTTAATTTAGACAAAAGTAAACATGTAAACATGCTTTTAACATCCATAAATGCAAGATTTGAACTTGTTCAGACAAAATGAATTTTATAGTGTGGATTGTCCCTGAATGACAGAATTAAGTATTTCCAGTTGAGCTTTATTTGCTAAAATATTTCTACTTGTGGGTTTTCCAATAAAAAACATTCAGCAAAATGCAATCAGCAAATTGAGACAGATTTTCTCTCTTTTCTATTGTTCTCTTCCAACTGCTTGATTATCGCAGTGGAGCAGTCATCATGTTGTATAAGAAATTACTACAATTAATCCAGCTCCCTGAGGGCTGATAACTTGCCAGGAAATGAAGCCACTCTAGAATAGAAATCCCATCCGTCACTCTGCGGAGACTTAATGTTGACATTTGGGTGGTCCCGTCATTTTGACCTTACCTTGTACGTCATTTATCATAAAAGGCACCTACTGATCAGATAAGCTGTCTGTTTCAGCTTTGAAACATATATATCAAAGTGCTTTTCTGAAACCACTGGAGTGCAAAATTACGGCTCCAGTTACCTGACAGTCCTATCAAGTTTGTGATTAGGTGTCCAACCTCAATGTGAACCAATATCCAGCCATGATTGTTCTCTCGGCCGCCGGGGCAGCGCTTGGTTGATGATATGCCTCCTTGAAATACAGATGAGTCACGTGTGTCACTAATCATCTGCAGCGTTCCCGTCGGACTCAGAGTTGATTCAAGGGGCAGAACGTCAGCAAACAAACCAGTGACACTCTCTGAATATTTAAAGCGAGCTTCCTTTCATCCACCACTATTACGGGGATAATTTATCAACATATTCTCACTTCCACCTCGTCACATATGGTTGTATGTTCAGTGGACTTCTGACGTCTGCATATGAGGAACTAGATATCCTGGTTGTTGACGTTCTCAGACGCATAATGCATTTACGCCTGTTGGATGCATTGGGTTTATGAAATGTTAACAAATCTGTGAATAGATTTGCACATAAAACACCTTGGTACTAAATACCTACACTGGATTCATGAACACCACAGGAAACTTAAATACTTGAATGCCTGTGCTTATATGTATGCTGCTCTTTTAAACAAGCATTTTATACTTATTGTTTATACTGCAGGTAATACAGCAACAACAAAAACAGAAAACAAGTAAGGTACAATATAGACCATTAGTAGTGAGGTATCATCTTAATGAAAAAATGCTTAGAGAGAACGCCACATTGAGTGTTTATACATGATTATGTTGTTTTCAAAGCATTAAGACTAGTTACCTTCTGCGGCCTTCTCCCCTTCCACAAAGGTGGAATATTTATCCTGAATTATAAATGTACGTTTTTCAGCTTCTTTACTTTTATTTCTCTTTCTTAACTTAAATTTTTAGATCTAGTTTTTAGTGGGGCTGTTTTTGACAGGGATTTTTTGACATACATGGTTGTTTTAACCCTTTGAAACCTAAATCGACACCAGTTTTCTTGGGGTGCAAGAAAACACTTTTCACAAGCTCTTTAATCCTTTGAAACTAAGTACATTGGTGTGATTTCTTTCCAAAACATGGAGAAAAGGTAATGAGCAACTTGGCAAGAATTGTCCTAGCAATTAATAAAAGGTGACAAGAAAATGATTGGAAAAATATTTTTTAAAAAGGGGGGAAATATCCCGAAAACTGTATTTATAGTTAGTATAGTAATTTAAAAATTATGTTACAGAAAAAAATATACGATTTTCTATTCTTCAATTTTCAATTTTTTGGTGCCATTTTCTTTTCTTTTTTTTAAAAAAACTTTTCTTCTTTTGCCTTTTAACATGTAATTTTCTTGTACTTTTTACTAATTTCTGGCTATTTTTTGGGCAATGTCTTTTTGAGTTGGTTATTGCCCTCTGTTGATCTTTTCGGAAGAAACCAAACCAACATGCTTAGCTTTCAAAGGGTTAACATCTATATTTTGTTATTTTTTGTTGCACTGCTGTTCACTGCAATAACAGCATTTAGTTGTTTTTTTAAATCTTGAATATACTGAATATTGATTGTAGGCATGTGTGTATGTTTTTGAATGCCAACCAATCATGAACTGATGGCACCTCCAGAGATTTGCATACATCCCCACCAATGAACAGCCATAAAAGGAGGTGATGACTATAGAAAGGTGCATCCTGTTGACCTGTGAACATGGTGCAAACAAATACAGGGAGAGAGAGAAAAACTTTTCTGCCGCTGAGACTGAAGTTATCTTGAGTGAAGCTGAGTTGAGACAAACATTTGTATTTTCTTCTGTTAGTATTTGTGTGACAGGGACAGGTAAATCAAACGCCTGGAAGGAGACAACAGGTGCCGTTAACTCTGTGTCCTCTGTTGTACGACCCATCCAAGAAGTTAAACGAAAATGGCTCAATATGAAACTTCGTGCCAAAAAAAAAAGTATAAGTACACACAAAAAAAAAATCACAACAGCTACAGGAGAAGTCTTTTCCCAGTCACAGCTGTCTGCTGCAGATGAGTGCATTGCTTGCATCATCGGAGAGACACCTCTGTCGGGAATTATTCCTGACGGAGACAGTGACATGCCTCCACTGGAGCAGTCCACAGCAAACTCAGAAGGAAAGTTGATGTATGTGTGTGTATAAAGTGTTAAATCGCTATACATTCTGACAGCCTTCAGCCATATTTTTTCACTGTCTGCTAATTGCCAACTATTTTAGCTAAATGTGCTACATTTCTAACCTTTTGTCATGTTTAATTTATGTGTTTCACAGGTATCTGTGTACTGTGAACATGATAGCACAACATGAACTAAAATAGTCATTTCTAATAATGACAAGCGCTGTTTATTTGCATTCCTTATTTACACAAGTTGTACAAGCAGTGAGAAGCAGGTGTACATGTTGTTAGACCTATGGAAAGATTGGAGCTACTAAAATATTGATGAATGTAGAAATACACGCAAATGTCCTCCTGCAAACAGTTCACGCGCAAAATTGATCTGCTCACATTTCATGAATGAAACCCAGTGTGTCTTTCCAAATACACTTCCCCTTTCACAGGAAAAGCACAGTCTCTGCTGCAGTTTTAAAAAAGAAAAGCAAAATGTTGGTAAAACAAAAGTATGTAGTTAGGTGTAGTCTACAAAATGTGTGAGTAGGTCTAGGCAACAAATGTGGGTGGTCAAATTTAGGCAACAAAAGCATGTGGTTAGTTTTAGGCAGCAAAATTAGTGCTTAGGTTTAGGCAACAAAAGCGCATGGTTGGTTAAGGAAATAAACACCATGGTGTGGTGTAACATTCATCGTGGAAGCCAATATCGGCTCGTTAAATTATGTTGCTGTCTGGCAGCATTTCAAACTGACCTGGAGGTGTAATGACCTGACGCCCCCCGGAAGTGCATCATACCGACATTAAAAGGATGGCTTTCTGTTGGTGTCTGATAAGGAAATCACTCACTAAGTGATGGTATTTGTCAACTTCAAAATGAAAACAGGTTAAATGTATCTGTCGCTTCCTGAATTTGTGTTGACTTTCAAAGATTTCAGATTATTTTGTGTCGATGTACGTGCCTATAAAAGCATGCACAAATCATTTCCCCCTGAGGTTAACATAGATATCTATTATTACCCTGATGCTGCTGTTACATTGACACCCAATGCAAGATTGACCAGAGAAGCAGAAAAAGAGAGACTACTTCCCCCGACTTGCTCCTTCTAAAACGAATGGTCTTACATCCAAGCATGGTGTTCTGCTTGACTGGATTTGTCTGCCAGCTTGCCTTTGTCAGAGTCCGACAGAAACCAAGAGAGAGAAAGAAAGAGAAAGAAATATGGAAGAGGAGCCCGGGAAAGCTTAGCTCTGCCAGATGCTCCACTTGCCACCGAGAAGAGACAAAAGAAAGAGCCAGAGGGTTCAGGGCAGCGAGAGCATCCCTCCTTTCTCTTCACCTCATCTTTCTTCAGTGTCCTGTTCACCTGCGTGGCAGATATATCGTCACAAGCTTCAAAGCTGAGAGAAAGTGAACTTACTGTGGCTTCATGATCCCCAGGCTCCCTGGAGAACAGCTAAATGAGCAAAATCCTAAAAAATCCCATTTGCTGAGGAAAACCAAGACCAAGAAAAATACCCCGGCAACCTGTCTTATACTGAAAAGAGGTGTCACACTTTGCGGGTGGTGGTTTTATTTTGTAATTAAGCCCTGATTACCACACGGGCGAGCTTTTTACAAAGCAGGCTTTCATTTCTTTAGTGAGAGCACCATGTTTATTAGAATAACTCAAACCCGAACCATCAGCAGCGCGTTGTGTAAAGGGGTAAAGACAGGCTGCATTAATAATTAGTTTTTCCTTTTTCTTTCTAATGACTTTCACTGAAAACAAATGGAAACACAACAAATTAAACCAGCAGCTCCAATGAGTTAATTTAAAAACAGCAGAGGGCCGTCTCCAGTCGCAGGACGGGCGACCATTCATCATCATCCGGCCAACAAAGCTCGAACATGCCAGCTGAAATCTGAATTCAGGGTTTTCTGTGAGCTGGTACTTACATGCAGCACAGAAGTTAAGTAGGATGAGTTTGGAGGACAGGAATATAATTAGAGGAGGGAAGAGGGGGCAAAAAGAAAAAGGATAATGAGAGAAAAGTGCAAAGAAAATAAGAATACTCTGAGATCAGAGATGAGTGGATTTAAGACAGACTTAAATGACAGACTTAATTGATCCCAAATTGGAAATTACCATACTATAATACACTATAAATATACTCATGATATAATTATCGTCATTGTGGCGTGCAAATTTCACTATTTTACCTAGCTACCTAGCTACCATGACATCGCTCTTTGGTTCCTGTTTTGGGGGCTCGAGTTCGGCATGTTGGCTGTCACCATATTTAGATGAGAGCGTGAAGCTGCGGAGGAGTGAGGGGTAAATCTGACTGTGGTGACGCCTTGCTAACAGCCTGTCACTCACAGAGGTCATGCCCTTAATTCTATAACTTTAATCCTTAATGACGTTAAAATGTGTGAGCTTAATAAAAAATGACCCCTGTACAGTTGTCATGAATTTTGTAATTACCCACTGAAACCAAAGCCGTTTTTGTACCAGCCTGTAAACATATTTATTTCTGTTTTAAGGTTGAGTATTTTAACATGAGGGTCTATGAGGGTTGTTTTGGAGCCAGGAACTGCAGTTTTTGGAAGTTGCAGCTTTTTTTGTGAATTATTATTAAATTCAGCATTTCTGCTATCAGCTAAATTAATTGCCTAGGGTATTCAATTTTGTTGCACATCGTGAGGAATGCAATTTTAAATTGTGGATAAAGAGCACTGGATCTGTATCAGCAGACACTGCGCTGAAATATCGGCAGCCGGAGAAAAAAAGAAGTTTTGGTCAGTGGATCTCTGAAGGAAAGTCAAAGACTAGAGGAGACGGGAGGAGGGGGAATGCAGAGGGGAAGTGAAGAGGAGGTTGGAGGAAAGGACAGTAGAAGTGAAAGGAAGGGAGGAGGAGCTACAGGAGGCTCAGAGAATTTTGGATGTCTGCCCTGCTATTGTGATGCTGCCAAATCCCCTCCTGGACCCGCGAGCTGCTCGAGCAGCTGAGACAACTGTGGGAGGTTCTGAGATGCTGAGATCCATCTCAACAAAGGGCAAGGGAACATCCACAGCGATGATGAAGAGGCAGGTTATCATTTTCGTCTGGATATTATTAGATTATTCTACAAGTGATGCATTCCACACTGCACTTTTGTAGTCAGATTTCATTGCACTGGCATGAAATTAAAATAATCAGTCAGAGAAGCTCCAGTCAAGTCGTCAGTCTCTCTGTGGGACTGTCAGATCGACATTTCTCTGTGACTACTGCATCACTGTCAACAGAGCGTGCGGTAAAGTGCATGATAAAAGTTTAAACTGACAGCTGCTGATGAATGGCTGGACTGCTGTGTGCAGACTGAGTTTTCCTATGAGAGAAGTGGTTTCATACAACCCAGTGGTGAGCGCAGCGAGCACCACTCTGCCACAAAATTAGTTGTTTTTTCTATTTATTTCTCTCATGTTAAGTCTAGTGACATTATGTCAAACCATAATAATCCTGTAAAAATGTACATATTTTAAACCAATCCATGAATGTCTTTTATACTTCACCAAATAGTTTTGTTGCCTAAACCTAACCACAACCATTTCCTAACAGATTACTCCAAACTTCAACTCCAAAGATTTAACAAGATCAAGAATAAGTGTAAGCTTCTACCTTCTAATGCTGTTCGCTCCACAAAACCGATTGTTTTTTCAGGGCACAGTTACCTGGGACGCGTGTACTTTTGTGTGATGTTTTTTCTCACCTGACCCGTTTCCTTTGTAATTTATCATCAACGTGATGAAAAACACTGAGCAATAAGGTACAACTCATCTTCTTTGCAGCATACGTGTTGTTTCCACTTTAAGTAAGTCACAAAACCTGTCTTTAGTAAAAGTACCCAAGTTTTACCAGAAAAACATACTTAAAAGTATCAAAAGCAAAAGTACTTATTCTGCAGAAAAATTTACTGCTGCTGTTTGTAAACACAACATTCAAACGTGGCCCCTCCTCTTTACACTGCAAGCTACTGTAGGAGAGTTACATGTGTTAAAATGGAAACGCTGATACTATTACAAGCTAACTCAGCAACCACCAACGCATACATCTCGTACACCGTCATCCTCCCCTTCAGTGCTGGATGGCAAAGTGAAGTTTCACTTTTTCAGTGCTGGATGGCAAAAGTGAAACCCCAGATTCAATCTAGTTTTTGGAATCAGCTTTGTCCACATTTCGCTTTGCTTCATTTGCATTTTTTCTGTCACTGTGTGACCATTTTATAAAGCCCTAACTTTATCCGTACGCTGTTTTTGTACGGGGGCATCACGGCCCAAAAGTTGCAGCCCATAAATGTCTGAAGACAGCAAAACAAAAAGACAATAAAACACAGGAAGAGGGCAGAGTCTCTGCAGGTGGATACACCTCCACACACTTACAGTGAGTCATGACTGAGAGGGATTACTTTCGTATGAACATTATTGTTTTGTTTTGTTTTTCTGCGTAGTATACCTTCAAGTGAAGGATCTAAATACTTCCTCCACCGCTGCTTCTCAGACTTGCACCCTCTAACAAGGTGTTCAGGAACCTTCCCCCGCAGAAAAAATAATAAATAAAAGTGGATATACTGCATGTTGTCAAAATATGTGCAACATAAAAATGATGTTTCAGTATTTTATAGTTTTACAGCATTGTCATCTTTGCCAATTTCATGTTTCATTAAAGCTGTGGTAGAAAAAAAACTGCAGCTGTTAGACTTGCAGCAGTCTGACTGTTAGACCCAAATAATTAATATCCCACTCTGATTATTATCCCCACCATGTCGGGAACACTGAACATTTCTATGCAGTATGTGCCTGTCAGCAGTGACATAATGACATCCGTCTCCAAAACCCTTTCAAATGAGCCTCGGATGTGATTGGGTCTCCCACTGACTTTTCACTGAGCCAAACACGGCACCTACACAAGCAGCAGAAAGGAAAGAAATGATTCATTTACACAGGAGAAAGATCCTTTTGACACTTTCTATTTATAAAGGACAAGGTCACAGACACTGATGTTTCATGAATATCACAGTATCATTACACATTAATGTAAAGTCCCTCAGACAAATGAATTTTTTAATTGAATATGCTTGCAGAATAGATGGACTCAGCGGAGGTTTATCAGTCACAGTCTCCTCCACTGTGTGTAATGAGTTTCAGTGATAGAGTGGATTCCAGATCGGCCAGTTGAAAAACAGATGTGCAGCCATCAAATTTACTCTCCCAGCTTCTCCATCTGTCTCCAAAAAAGGTGATCAGATGTTTAACATGCATGTAACATAACTTAATAAGCACAGTTACTGTCGTGCACGAGTCCAGAAGGCATTATTATTAACTGCAGTCACAAAGGAGTAAGTGGAACTCAAAAGAAGACAGAAACTATCTTGAGAAAAAAGGAAATGAAGTTACCTCTGTGTCGTTTTTATGATGATTTATGTACTTTACAGGGGAAATGACTTCCATTTCTCCTGATTTATTTTGGTTAGACAGTAATGATAAAACAAAGACGCCACCTATCCTCCAGAGTTATTGCAATGAAATGTCCCTGCTTGTTACTGAATTTCCACCAATTTGACTGAATTGTAGTATATGCTGGAAAATATGTAAATCAGTTTTGTTACAACTCATTTATGCTTGCCTTGCGCCATCATTAAATGCATTCTTTTGGGCTTACTTTACTCAAAATGAGCTTTAAATGATAATAAAAAAGTAGATCTATCATTTACGAAAAAAGCTCATTTTAATGCAGCATTGGCTTAAAACAGTAATGTACTTTCTATAACACCAAACTTTACTGAAGGAAAAAGTGTGCAAATTATAATTTAAAGCAGTTTGTAGTCCCTGGCAACCACAACAACATGACACTGAAAATCAATCACATCACTTTCCAGCAGTTACGTCTCAAACAAAACAAGCGGAAATTATAATGAAAACTTGTTCACAGGCTTAAACTGTAATTTATTCAACAAAGAAACTGCATTAAAATCGGTGCTCCGCAGCCTGCCTCAGAAACGGAGATCGTGTCACTTGATTAGGACTTTGAACAATATACGCAATTAGATCTTGGCAACACGGACTATACACCTACAGGAATTTGTTGTCTGGAGGCTAAATCAGGATCTGATGAAGTAGAACTTTACTGATCTGAAATAACATCAAGTTAATGATGGAGATTCATTATATTAGAAGAATCTCCAGTTTGCACACTTAACATAAACTTACTTATTCAGCTGCTGTGTGTCGACAACTGTGTCAAGTTATCTTTGCGCAGATTCTCCACTTGAAAGAGACCCAGTGTAGCCATCTACCAGAGTTTTAAACTGGATTCCACTCAGTGACCAAACAGCTTTTGCTTTTTCTTTTGTTATTTTTTCTCAGGTTCAGTAGTTCAGTTTGACAGTTCAGTTAAAAGATAGTTCCATTAGTTCCTTCTCTTCACTTGTTTTTTAGTCATTAGCTGGTAGCAGGTAACATTGGCAGCTGGTTGTAGTTAGCAGTAAGCTGTTAGCAGGTAATTAGCATGAACATTAGGTGAAAAACCTTACAATAAAAAAAAACGGAAAAATATTTAAAATAAATTCTACTGTGAACAAATAGAAAACACATTTGTAAATATTAAAAACCCATTTTACAGCAGTGCCTCTACATTTTCCCACATTAAATAAAGTGCAAATATTTACTATTTTACAGCTTAACACCAGAAAATGCATGAATTTTGTATTTTATGTATTTCAATATTGCATTTTAAAAAATATTTTGTATCCATATTTATATAAATACATATTGAATAATGCTAGTTCAACAGCCTTTATCATGAATTCATAATTGCATATAAAAGTCTTTGCAACGTACTGTTTTGATAGTAAGAATCGTTACTTTACCAAATTATGACCAAAAGTGAACCAGGAGCGTGGCCGTAATAGCTAACAATAAATCAGCTCTCTTGTGCTTCTACTTGATAGACATGGCAGTTTTGCATTTATTTTTACAACTAACAAATAACACTAGTGGTAAACACACTTCAAAAAAGCCACTACGGAGTTAAGTCAGCAAGCTGCAGCGTAAATCCAGCGCTAATTCAAAAAGGTGGCAGCAGCAATCTTCACCTGTTAAACAGTCTTTCACAGCACTTTAAAATTCAGCGTCTTACCGGCATCTCTGGTCTTTGTAGTTTCATTAGCTCTGCACAGTCACAAACGGCATGTTCTCCTGGCGTGTTGTCATTAGCATGCTGTTGTTAGCCTCTGGACTGCTCCCTGTGTGTCCTTTTAAGCGCTCTGAGCAGCGCTGGTTGGTTCTGGGATGATGATGAAGATGTTTTTAATGTTGGGAATAGTCTTTATCAGTTTTGACAGGTAATAAAACATGGCTGCTTCCCTGACGTAACAAAAGTCCTGCTTCCATCCAAATTATGCACATTTTTTTATCTAAATTTACAGAAAATCTTAGGAATCAGGAGAGCGAGAATCAGGAGTTTGTTGGTGATGCTGATTCTCCATTTGGGTACCATTAAACTGTTACAGAAGAAGAGGATGCAATTATTATAGTACCCGTCAAATCTCGAACAAATTATTTGTAAAATATACATAAAATAGATAATAACAGGAAAAATAAAAGAAATGTTACAGTCACCTAATCGCTCCACACGGATTTGATATTTTTTGTATCTTCATTGGATGCATGATTGGTGTGCAAGTGACACGCTTCATGTAGGCTGTGATTTCTTCATGAAGTCTGTTTTCTTTGCATCTTGTCACATTTTGTTTTTGTCAGTACACCAACTTGTAGACCATAGCCAAACATCAAAAAGCTTCTGCAGTATTTCTACTTTTTTGTTGTACATCATCTCCACATGGGTTGTTTTAAGTGTTTTAACAAATGATTAACGCTGACGTTTTTCAGTTTTAAGCGGTGTCCAGTTAGTGTCCTACAATAAAAAGTGTGAGTAATGTGGCATCCCAGCCTCTCAAAATTCCTCGTGAACATCTTTTCAATTTTCTGCATTGGGCAAATAAAATAAAGCATGCATGAGTCTGTAATTACATGGCCTATTTCTTGCCTCATTTAGGAGATTTTTTTTTTACAACTTCCAGAGCAGCCAGCATGGCTTTGTAGTTAAAAAAAAAATGAATGCAAAGACCAGTGACAGAAAAGTCCATTCATGCAGGCAGGTGTAGGAGGGAGTCATGTTGATGTCTCAGCGATGGAGAGCGCCAAGCTAATACCTATTGAGCCTGACGATTGGGAAGAGTGAGTGAGAGCTTGTTATACTCATACCAATGATGGGAAGTCAATGAATGCTAAACCTCTGTGTTTGTTTTCTGGAGGGTTTGGATATTTTGCACACAGTTCAGCAGCTTGTGTTCCTCTGAGTTTGAGCACTTGGCTGTTAATGAATGAGTGTCGACCGGCCTCTTCTGTCTTTTGGCTCCGTTTTATCTGTAGTCGGATCCAGTTGCACTAATGCTCGGAGACATGATCAGGCGCTGCACTCAGCAATGACACAGTTAAAGAAAAAAAAGATGAAAATGGATTTCACGCCTGAGTTGTCAAGTGAATTGAGGATTACAATTTACATGGCTCCTCTTTAATTCATAAACCTCAAATTCAATTAATTCAGCAAATACCATTCAGTAAATGCAATGTAATATTCTCCGTGGCTCATTAATACGACTGCAACTGTTCCTGTGAGGCTGCAGAGAGCACTAGTTTTTTATGGTGATGTATTCATGATTACCAATCCACCTTTGTTCCTTGACAGAATCTTAAAAAAAAAAAAAAAAAAAAAGCTAGCAGCCGGAGGCCAACACATCTGTCATGGTTGCAACCTCTTAGTGACTCATTTTGTATTCTTAAATCGTGCACAGTTCTCCTTTGCGTTATTCATCTCTCTGGCACTCTTAGTAGCCAATCTCACATATGAATAGGTACTGTATAAAGCAGAGCTATTAATGTCCTGTTGCGTAAAGGATTCACTTTTCTAATTTTTTTTTTCTTTTTACATGTGCAGAGTGAATTGCGAGGACAGTGTGATACAGGCTCTTTGTAAGCGACCACACAGTAATTTCAGGTGTTTTCAAAGGCTAAACACAAAAGGAAGGAATCCCTAAGATTGTTGGTATTATTTATCTCTCTAAAGCACAGTTTCAAGTGCCAAGAACAAATAATGTTGAAAGAATGAGCGTTGACCTTCCTGTTTCATGGTCCTGTGTTAATTTGTCACAGTCTGAAATGTCTCTCAAAGACAAAACATTTTTTTGTGTTTACTATGCATGAATAATTTGCATTTTGTCGACAGCCCAGTGTGTGACTCACTATCGGTCTGTATGGTTGGCACATCTTACAGCACAATAAAAAACAAAGAGGATAACCACAATGTCTTTTTTTGTGCTTTGGCAAAAATTATGTGTCATTTTCAGCACATTCTTTTGTGTAGTCTGAAAAACAGTGTTTTTTCTTTTCTTTTTAGAAAACAAGACATTTGAATTCACACGTTCATGGTTTTTCTTTCCTTTGTAAGAATGAAAACCTTTGTAATGTCACGTTGTTTCTCATTGTCTTCAGTAAAACGTGGCAAGACTTTTGAAATATTGAGGCATGTAATTAGGCTTTTAGCTAAACCCTGCCCTTAAAAATCTATTGTCTAATCAGGAATGGCAACCATATAGACATGTTCAGGCTTTCAAGCTTTGAATTTATCCATGTACTGAAAGAAAAACACAAAACAAGATTTCTATGCATTCTTGATTCAATGAATCAATCTAAAAAAATGGTTGGCCTTAGTCGGTAATTTTAAATTTTATGACCTTTTTTTTATGGCGTTACATTCCTCAGATGTATCCTACATCCGTTAAACGCAATTTATTAGCGCAGACAGCTAAGTCTGAAAAAGACTATTAGCTCAAACTGTCACATGTGGATGTGCTAATAAATTGCCATTAAGGGAGCTATAGTTTGCAGACCTTTCTTCATGTCGTTAATTGCTATATTTGGTCCAGCACCTGCCTTTGGCAGTTTTTGGGTATGCACAACTATTTTTCTTTGTAACATTTTAAAATAATTTACAGAATGCAAAAAGCATTAACAAGGGGTACCATATCATTCACTAACGGCATTATTTTGTCAAGTTGTGGGGTTCCACACAAAAACACAAGTCAAGTTCACAACGAGCATTTCCACTGTATTTCCCCTCCTATGGGTGCTATCAGAGATAAGTTTGCAGTTCTGTCTTGCTCTCAATGGGATATGTGGAAGTTTACTCTCTGACAACTTCAGCCAACATAACCAGAGATCTAAGTATTGGATGTAAGTGTTGTCTGCTCAGTTAGTCTCTGTGGATTTCTGGTCATTTGCAGTCTTTTAAGAATATTTTTCTGTATTGCCAGAAGAAAAAATACAAGTAAATAACAAGTAAGCTAAGCAACCAAACAGGGTTATGTTAGAACAAAATAACAGTCTGATTTTACATTTTTGTTCGCTAATACCCCTTTCCCCATCAAAATTTGTTTTGTTGGTGTGTCAGTGTGACGTCACAGACAGGCAGGAGAACAGGTAAACGGCAGCAGGAACAGGGGTCTGCATAAACATTACAGTGGCTCTGTTCATATATCTCTTACTTATCTCTTACTCAGTACATCTTTTAAACTCGGTACAGACTTGGATTGATGTTTGAGCGCTGCATAGGAGGAGATGCACAGTAATTAGTGGGGATGCATCATTGCATCTCGCCTATAAAGAGCTGAAATGACCACGTTCACCTCAGTGACGTGTTCTCTTCAATGCCGATCAGAGCCGGCGGCGATAAATACTTGCGTCATCAACTGGTGTGGGTTCTGGCTTATTGATTTGTGTGTGCAGCTTTAGCTTCAGTTTTTTTAGCATTATATCATGTATCATAATTTTCATTTGTGAGTCAGCTTCAACCATTAAAGTGTCATCCAGAGATGATGTTTTCAACCAGCTCATGGAGCTAGTGTTTGCTCAGTCAGCCAGATAGCTTCAGAAATTGGTTGATTGATAACTAACAAAGCAAAAATTTATAAAAATGTTAAATGCTCATTCTGCCACTGTTACAACAGTAAACTGCAAACACACTGTGCATTTTTACATCATGCTTTCAAAAGCAGCTGTCCACTGTAGGTTTCTGCAAAAGGTGCTTAAGTCTGGTTTTCATATTTTTTCTTTTTTCTCATTTTCTGCTGCTTTATCAGTCCAGAAGTAAAGGTCTCACACAAACGCTGTCATACAATGACTGTCTGTTATACTATGTGAGTAGTATAGCTTTGCATTATTTGCATGCAAATTCTTCCTGACACAGTGAATGAAATTGGATGAGGAAATAGAAGGAGCCAACATCGCAGCAGAGTCTCACGCCTCAGTACACTGTAAGGTGTCAAGTGAGCAAGTTGGCAAAGCCCTGCTTTACATTCAAGGCTGAGTGGGGCCATTTCAACCAAAGGTTATACACTTCATATTAGTTCAATGAAGTGAGCAAGTCGAGATAAATGCCAAAAAAAAAAAAAGAAAGAAAACTGCCAAGACAAGTTTTTTTAAAGTCACTTTGCACTGCCAGGAGTTTTGCAGCGCTTTGGCATCGATTCAGCTGGTGAACTGGATGGATCGCACTTCACTGAGATTATCAGAATGATTATGATGGGTTGTCAACTCTAAGACACTCCTCCAGGATTATGTATAAATGTTACTAGGTAAAGTGACTTCTGTACCCATTCAGCTGATGTTCTCCTGACCGAAAGAAGCTTTTTTTTGTGCATCTATCACCATTCAGTCGACCAAACCAAGTGGCAACTGCCATAAGTAAAGTCGAGATATAATAAAGCAAAGATATGCAACACTGATTTAAAAGAAAAAACAAAGCGGTGAAGAGATGCTCTGAAAAACACTATATCTATTGTCTGTCAAACACTGATTCTGATACTGAGGATGAATAAATCAATACTTTCTGAGAAAAGAAAAGAAAACCACAACTCTTTGAAAACCCTAAATTATAACCAAAATCTTTTGAAGCTCCTCTCAAATAAATGAATAAACAGTTGGGCAAATTAATAAACCAGTTCTTTAAGTGGACTTTAGAATTAGCTTTATAATTGAAAATTACAAAACATATTTTCTTCATTCTTTTTATACCTTTGTTTATTCTCGTTGCTAACTTTCTTTTCATCTTTGAACACAAGAAATAGAAAAAAACAAAAAAAAATCGATTTTCTATTTTCCTCTTTCTGTTTATTCTGGCTGTCAAACACTTATAAAACACATGTGTGTCTAAAGAGCAGCAAAATCACAGAATAATGTAGCTGGTGTAAAACTCACACTTGTTATTTCTTGGCTCAGCTGCCTCAAATAATTATTTGCATGGCTCGAAGTTTTGGTGTCTGTTGGTAACAAGATGATTAGGACACTGAGCATCTTTCCTGCATCACTCACAGCAGATACAGGAGTTCACACAAGACAAAGAAAGAAAGGCAAAGACATTTTATTTACACACCCAAGATTTTTTTACCTGGAAATGTATTGTAAATAAACATTGTGATTCTCTCTATAGATATGTGTCAGTCAAATGTCTTTTGTCAGGCCATTCTTAACTAAAGGACAACAACCAAGCAATCAGCCATCTATAAAAACATGACACAAAAAATATGTTTAAATCTGTAAAGGTGTATGCAATTCAGATGTTTTCAACAATATAATTCCAAACAATTAATGATTATCTGAATGATGTTAAACGCCAAACAAGAACAAAACATGATCAGCAGCCTTTAGACATTTGTGAACAATAAAATTAATTTTATACAAGCGACTGTCTTTACAAAGTACAGATCAGACAGAATATAGCAGGATTATGTAAGACTGATTTAAAAAAACAAAAAAAAAGCATCACAGCAATGCAATAAAGAAACACTGATTCTGATTATGACAATAAACAGGCAAATACTCCAGAGAACACAAACAAGTAAAATGTAAAATGTTTTCTGAGACAAAGGGAACCACAGCTCTTTGAAATCCTGAAATTATAACCAAAAGCATTTGAAAAAACAAACCAAATAATAAATGAATAGATAGTTGGGCAAATCAATAAACCAATGGTTTAGTTTGACTTTCTTAAGTTAAAATTACAAAATCTTGTTTTTCTTAATCTTGTTTGTGTCTTTTTTTCTTGTTGCTCACATTCTCTTCATCGTTAAACACAAGAAATGAAACAAAACAAACAAAAAAAAATAAGGACTCTCTCTTTATTCTGGCTGTCCAACACTAATTAACAGTTTACAGTGGTGGGAAAAATGCTAATGCATGACTTTAATAATGATCAAAATCACAGAATGTGGTAGCCAATGTTAAAACTCTATGTTTTGGTGCTGCTACCTCAAATATTTACTTGCATGACTCAAAGTTTAGGTGTCTGTCCCTGTATGTAGAGAGCATTCACCATAGGAAAACCAGCAAAAAAAAGCAACAAAACTCTGCTGAGAAGGAAATTAAACTACATCTCTTTGAAAACCCTGAAATTACAACCAAAAGCTTTTGAAACTCCTCTCAAATAAATGAGTAGACAGCTGGGCAAATTAATAAACCAGTGGATTTGCTGGACTTTTCTAAGTGTAAATTCTAAAACATATTTTTCTTTTTTATGTCTTTGTTCTAGTTACTCACTCTCTATTAACCTTTTAACAAAAGGAATGAAACAAAACAAAATACTATTGATTTAAGCACTCAAATTTCCTCTTTCTATTTATTCTGGCTGTCAAACACTAATAAAAGAGTTTGGAGCGCTGAAAACACACACACGTCACACACATTAGTTAAAGGTGCACACATGATAAATTACCACATATTCAATGTCATTTCTTCAAGTGTAAATAACAGTAAACAGAAATGAAAACACTTCAAAATAAAAGCTCTGTGGTGGGTTGAAGCTCAAATAAAGCCTTGAATTAATTTGTGTAAGTTCATTGAAAGATTGAAAAACTTCCACAGGGCTCAATCTAAAAAAAAAAAAAAAAAAAGGATAAAACAAAATACTTTAAACGACAGTTTTGTGATATGTTCTTACAGGGATATTCAAATCAAGTTGTCCTAATCAATAAATTATACTACAGCAAGAAAAACGTGGCTCGATCCTTTATTGAACCTCAACTGCCTGAGTTCCCCTTGAGGAAAAAAAAAAAAAATAGAATATCTAGAATAATAGAATCTCTCTCTTAAATCAATACGAATTACATTAAACCATTTTAGCTGACTTTTAATTTATTTATTTCCATTAACATTAACGTTTAAACCAAAATACACACTGTGCTTATTCATTGGCTTAGAGACGGTTTTAATTTAACTTAACTCTGACAAGTTCTGTGCCAGAAATTCTTTTGTGTTCGTGCTTGTTATTTTCTAAATTCTAAATTTCAACAGAAATATTTCCATTGTTATTGTAAATGTATATCAGCCCCCAATATTTTATCGGTCTCATTACGTACTAATAATCGGTAACCGTATCGGCCCTGAAAATCCAATATTGGTTGACCTCAGTACAGATTTCTCCTTAGTCATTTTCTCAAGGTTACAAAAATAACCATGCAGTCGATTTTATTCACAAAATGTAAACAGCACATTGGCTCAAACCACAAAGAAATATAGCATATTGCAAGAATAAACAGAGAAACAGAGTTTCTTGCGGTCAGTTCAGAATGGACCTAAGACCCATTTTTGGACCAAGACCCACCAGTTGGGAACCACTAATGTATCCAATGTTAAAACTCGCGCTATATTTTGGCTCCACTGAGTAATTATTTGCATAGCTCTGGTTTTGCTGTGTGTTGGTAAGGAGATGATGGGGACTAACTCCTGAATCTGCTGTGAGTGATGCAGCAAAGATGCCCGCAGAAGGTTTTGTACAACACACACAATTGGCTGTGTCACGTAACTTGAAGCAGGGAGAGACGAGAAGAGGAAATGTTTAGGCTTGCAGTGATGCTGTCATGTTGAAGGTATTTATTAGATTACTCCAAAACCCACACAGCATACAGCTACACAATTCGTTCCGGCTTACAGACTGTAATTTCTGCCATGTTGCTGTCATGGATTGTTGAGCATTGTGCAACCAATCCTTTGTGGAATATCTGAGGCTGTAGATGTGCTTTAAGGATGTTTTTTTTAACCGAATGTTTCAAGGAAGAGAGTTTGAAATATAGGTTTAATTTGGACAGATCTCTTTATATGCCCTCATTAATCCACAGCCCTGCTCTACAGTGACCAATTAAGGCTTCTCGTGCTGAAGTAAAGAGCAATATGCGGCTGTTGAATTTTTATCTCCCTTTAAGGAGAACATACGGAGGGAAAACGAATGGGTGTAGAGCAGGGTTTGCTTTTCTTGTATATAGTGTTTAACTGTGTAATGGGGAGTTTTGCTTGCTTTCGGTCTCTCTCTCATTATCTCTGTAAATGGGCTCTCTGTGTGATAATTAAATGCAGTTCTGCAGCGGAAAAAATGCAAATGAATGGGACAAACAGAGCAACAAGTCTTGATAGTTCCCAGTGGACATGCCAAGCCAGGAAGTGATTCAGATGCAGCAAAGGAAACAGCCCCCATTGTGGTAGAAAGAGAAGAGCATTTCATTTTTATCTCCGCCCTCTGTTTTTGCACAACATAATGAATTACTTTGCTTTGTTTTGCACAGTGCAGCCCTTCGACATCCCTGCACTTGTCTCAGAACAAATTTAAGCAATGTTTTTCTGCTGACAGGCTACGTCTGGCTGTCACAATAAAAATGTGTGATCCTAAACATTTTACAGTCTCTCTGATAATCAAATTAGTTCTTACAGCTAAAAGCTTTTAATATGACTCATTTCTATTGAACTACTTGCTCTTTAGTCCATCACCTGGTTTCCTCCTAATAAATAAATTGGCATTACATGTTTCTGCAAACTTTGCTGCATAACATTTGCAAGTGACCCATCTCAAGTGACTCATGGCAGCATTTTAGGCACCAAATGTGAGTGTTTTTTAGCCCACTGCTGCTTTTCCACAGTGGATATTTCCACAAAGAGCAGTTTTTCATCAAGAGATCACTGTGTTTCCTGCCAGGATATTGTGCCAAAAAGTGTTGGTTTTTCATCAAGTCATTGCTGCATTTTGTGCCACGACAGTGAACTGTAAAGCAGTTGGTTTTTACCAAGACATGCTAGGACAGTGCGGCATAAAGTGGTTGTTTTTTTACCAAAACATCTTTGCACCTTCTGTTACGACACTGCGCTGAAAAGTGGGTTTTTTTTTTTTGGTTTTTTTTTACTGAGACATTGCTGCATTTTCTGCTGGGATAGTGCCACGAAAAGCAGGTATTTTGAGCCAAAATGTGTTTTATTCCAAACCATAATTAACTGGATTTGTGCCTAAACTCAATCACACATTAACCACAGCATTTCTGAAATGTAAAATTTAAGCTACATAATAACATGCAAATGTAATGCATGCATGGTTTCCAGAAATGTTGGCGATTGTGTTGTCCAAATCGTCTGCAGCCTGTAGGTAAAAGTACCAACAGTAAATGAGAACAGCCTTAACTACTTCACATGCTGGGCACAGTAATGAAGGTAAGTACTGCATCAAATTCATATTTCCATAATAACCAAGGTCAAAGTAATAAAATAAAAATAAAGGCTCCTCAATATGCATACAAATAATGGCAACCCATCACAGTAAATGTCTTCTGCCTTTCACAGACCCCCGGGGGGTCGTACAGCCAAAAAATATTCATTCAGACAGCACAGCATGTGAAGTGCAAGATGGACAGATTTTGATAGATGATCATCAAACAAACATGTCAGTAAAAACCGAAGTGAAGGCGATGTGACTCATCTTGCTCGCGGCCTTACTGTCTGTGCAGGTTTATGTCTAAAAACTGGGAGGTTTGGTAAACGAGATAAAGGTTAACACTCAACTTGATTTATTTTGGTACTTTTAATATTGCTCACAGTTGATAAAGAATAAATTGGTTTTGGGTAAGATGTGGAACATGACAGTAAATGTTCGAGGCAAAAAAGAAATCATTTGAAAATGATAATGCAAAAACTCAATCCAAATATAAAGTTTGCAGAAACAGTGAGATCATATATGCGCTCACTGTTGTATCTCAAACACAGTAAAACAGGCTCGTCCAGGTCCCTCATCAGAACGTGATCATGATCATATTATCCAGACTGTGCTGCGTTAAAGTGTGTCTTTGATTGTTTGACATCTTGGCTTCTAGTTTCTGAGCCAGTGTAGTTACATCAGCGTTTTAGGCCCAAACGCACCAAACCGACATAAAAGAACAGCTGTGTTGCCTCATGTCTCCTGTGTCTTGGCCAGAAAGTTGCACTTGAACACACCACAAAGACTACAACGGACAGGCAACTAGCATGTATGTTCTGCACCTGCATGAGAGAAAATAACTGTGCCAGCCTGTGGCGGTAATCTGTGTTCCTCCCTCAAAAACAGAAACACCAAGACTGACCAAAAGAATTCAAGATGCTTTTTAGCCTGTTAGCATATTAACAACACTATGCTGAAAGAAAAAAATATATTTTACCTGCGCTAGCGAACTGTAACAAAAACAATAACAAATTGCTTCTGCTAAAGAGCTTAACCCTTTGAAACCTGAACTAACATCATTTTTCTTGTGCTGCTGTCAAATTCCCTTCACAATATTTAAACCTGCGAACTCTGTGCAAATAGGTGTGGTTTCTTTCAAAAACATGGGAAAAAAGGCAATAAGCAACTTGATAGGGGAAAAATTTTAAAAAGCTATAATAAAAAACTATATTTATAGCTAATTATTCTAATTATATATATATATATATATATATATATATATATATATATATATAGTCCATGTTCTTGCAGACATGGATGTAAAGTTTGCAACTTGACTGGAGTGGAGGCAGACAAATGTGTTCTCGTTAATCACAAACGCTGTAAATTATCATAATTTGTTTTTTTTTAAAATTTGATTTGATGATGCTTCTGCTCACATAACAGACAGAATATGTGCATTTTATCATATGAGAAAATCAATAGAACAGATAAAACAAATATATAAAACAATGGACGCCCCTTCTGTTTGATGCATGCATGCTGATACACGCATATAAAAAAACAAACATGCACCCAATTATATGAGCTATGATGCCCCTTTCTTTACATGTGATCATATTCATAGTATCATACCTCAGTATTCCCACACAGCTGTGTAAAGCTGCAGCGGCCTTTAGAACTGGTCACCAGATAATTTCTGCTGTAGGCAGAACTGAAGGACTTTGCTATAATAGTGATGAACGTGCAACCTTCTGAAAGGTGCTTCTGTGTTCAATATATTCCCCAAGAAAAACTCTGAAATCCCAAGTGAGGAGAGTGCTGTGGGTCGCAGGCAGGCAGGCTGTTGAAAAATGCGGCAACTATTGGTTGGCTCTATATTATTTTGGGAAATATAAGCTTGCTTGCTCCATTGCATTTGAATTGCCTCCAACTCACCTGCGCATAGCATTCTCCTGGAGGGAATAACTGTTTATACTCGTGCCATATGCGGTGCTTTTTTTCCCTCCCCTCTCCCCATAACAAAAACAAATTTATAGTAGGCTTCTTGTGAAGTTGCCCTATTCTATTTCCAGTGTAAGAACTATTACTTTGGTCAGGGGGACGTGTGAGAAAGAAGATTAAAACCTTGTTACAGTGTCAAAGCATCAGTGGAACATCTGACAGCTTTGTGGCTGAAAATGTAAATCAAACGTCCCCACAGATTTGAATGCCAAACACATTCAATTTCTCTGCCTTTACTGCACGAGAGATTGCAGCTTTGTTCACACTGCCTGCTCCCGAGCTGGCACGTCACCGTGGGGGAGTAAAAAAAAAAAATTGTCATGTCACCGTGAGCACAATATGTAAAGCTTTTACCTGAAGCCAACAAGACGAGCGTGTCAGAGGCTGGAAGGAAAAAGCCAGAACCAGACGTGCACTGGTTTGACAGGGTCACAGCAGTGTACAGTGAAGTGTCAGCTGTCTGTCTTTCTCCTCATACATGTATTGTTTCTTAACCTTTCAACACATGGATCAGCACCTTGCGCTGCGTTCAGGCACTTTACACAAGCACTCAAACCTCTGAAATCTGAAAAAGTGGTTTAGTTTCATTTGAAATTTATGGGGAAAAAAAGGCAATGAGCAGTTTGGGAGAAAGTGTCCGCAAAATGCAAAAAGTATTGTGAAAGGTGAAGAGAAAATTATCTGAATATTAACTGGTGGCGACAATTTAATAATCTTAAAAAATAGGGAAGAATGTCCAAAAAATATAAATCTTGTTATTATATATTTAAAATTATGTTACAGAAAAAAAAGTATATATATATGTGAAAGGGGGAGAGAGAAGGGGCGACATGTAGCAAAGAGTCGAGACTGGAATCGAACCCGCAGCCGGAGGATTTGTAGGCCTGAACAGATTTCTAGAGCACTGGTTTCACAAAGTGCCTGTTGCAAGATTTTTCATATTTCACCACATAAAAAAAGAAAAAAATCGGCAAAGAAAAGCAATCAATTGAAAATTCACCTGTATGACAAAGTCTTTATCACATGTGGTTATGCAGGAGCTTTTGACATGACTATCCGTAGTTGCCGGTTGCCATAGTAACACACCATGGTTTCCGGCTCCTGCCTGTCAGAGCAAAAGATGGAAAGATTTGACACAGTAAACAGAGCCTAAAGAAATGCAGGAACCTCTCAGCCCTCATCACAGGCTGACAGGCCCAAATACCCCAAACTAAACTCAAACCAGACTCAGAACTGCTGGACTAAAAGCTTTGGCCACTTGTGGAAGGAGGAAACGCTCATTTTGCATGTTCTCAACTTTATATGTTTGATGTGGCTCTTTTGTCTTCGGTGAATGTGAAAACAAGACAAGAAAGCACATCAGTCCAGTCAGACCTGTGGCTTTGCTTGAATGTCCCATTAAAACACTTGCAACTGTTTATTGTTTTTAGTTGGTTGTTTTTCCTTGTGCACCTTAAATAAATAAAAGCTTACGAAATAAACACATACAGCATATTGCACTAGCATATTTAACTGTAGTTTATTTAAAGTTGAATTATTATAAATCTTCAGAGCACCTTTTTGCTTTTATTCAGAGTGTTTGAGAATGGGCCTGTATTATTTAACTTGCTACTTTTGATATTGTAATGCTGCATTTTCTTTAAAAGAGGTGCTGTGGTCTGAAAAATCCCACTGATCCACGCAACGTCATGCAGTAAACTGACACCAGTGTTCGGATGAGACCTCACTAAATAATGAACTACTCTACGTGCTCAAATACTTTTTAGTAGGGATGATAACAATTAATCAAAGATCGATCAATCGGCTGTTGAGAATTTAATTGAACGTGAAATGCAGTTAAAATACATGCAAAATGTTGCTGTGAGCTTTGACTGAGGATAAAACACATTTGTTATTGTTTGAAATAAGAAAAGTTTTGTTGTTTTGTTCAAATAATGATTAATCGATTAATCTATTGTTTATTTTACCAATTAATCGATTAAGGATAGTGCTTACACTTTGCAACCCTAGTTTTTGGTTTAACTCAGTGGCAGAAGGTTGCAATCGACATTATTCAACAAAGACTCTGTAGTGGTCATGGGTATATTTTCGGCTCCAGCTCTGATCGGCACTGATGGGAACGTGACACCTGGGTGAGCACACTAATTTTTACCTGATTTCTCGCTTGACTGTCTGTAACTTCTGCAACTCTTTGTTTTCTCAGCTGCAAATTTTATCTTTTTCCGTCCAAGCAGCGCTCAAATATCGCTCCAAATTAGTTGTCACAGGGTATGAAAGAGAGACTGAATGAGTAACAAATATAAAATGCTGCTTTCTGCTGTTTTCTAACCCCATCTTCCAGTGCATTTATGAGGCCAAAACACGAGCAAAACAAAATAAAAATGAAAACAAAAGCAAAAAAAACAAACAAAAAACAGAAAGGCGTGCTTGTCTGCATTGCAAAAAGGAGCCTGCCTACTTTAAGCTCGTTATTTCTTGTGTTTTATAAAACCTGCATATATGTTCTAATTTATGTGGAAACATGATTTAATGTATTCCTGTCGTCCCACTTTGCCATGTTTTTTTTAGATGAGCTGAAATCAATCTGCACTTCTGCAGATTTTTCACATAATTTACCCATCAGTCTTTCAGTCCTTTCTTCATAGCTTTTCTGTTTTTTGTTTGTTTTGTTTGTACACATTTAACAATCAAATTACAGTTACTGAACCAGGGAAATTATTTCAATCGCTGCATACCGGATTCCAACAAAAGCTGTATGCCTTTTTTGTAATTTTATTTTTTTTTTAAATAATGAAAGAGCAAGAGGGATGACACGGCACAAAAGCCTGCAGCCAGAGTCCAACCAGTGACATTGCCGAATTGGGCTCTTAGCCACAAAACTGAGTTACTTTCAATTTGATGAAAGGAGGAAAATTAGTTATGGTTGGCTAATGATAATTTAGGCGGTTTCTGTGACCTTTCCCTTGTTATGACTGAGACTGACAGGGCGCTGAGTTCAGCAGCTTCGACATGCAGTGACGGACTGACGATCGACACAACCAAATGTCATCTCAGCTCATTACAGCTGCACCTAATTGTTCTGTAATAATGTCATCGCTCTGTGATCCTGTTAGCCTTGCAAAAGCTTACATTTGCTCTAAGAAGTGATGACTTTATATGTTTAATAGACCTTAAATGTTATCTAACATCTCTTTACTTTATTAACTGTGATTTGCCCCAATTATACTAATGAAATGATGATTATCTGAGTTGGGATTTAATGTTTTATTTTTCATCTTGCAGTCAAATCTGAGGGCCAAATTAACTCTTCAGTGCATAATGTACTCTACAGTGGATAGACATGCTGAAGCCATTTTGCACCATTTAATTTAGTACCATGTTGCAACCGAATGATGTGGGACCCCCAAAGTATCGTCTACAATTCCATTTGATCCATATATTATGATATATACATGTACACAAATATCATCTTTGTATCTCTTTGTCATTTTGAGATATTGCATCATAAATGCAAAATGGTGATTTAACCAATCTCAGGAAGAACTGTTGTCTTTTTTTTTCAAACTAATCTCTTGTGAATTTTTGGGTCATTTCTTCTGTCATTGTTCATTGCCCTCTATCCATATTTTGAAAGCGATCAGGACCATTGGCTCAAGGTTTCAAAGGGTTAAACTTGTGTAGCATGAAGTAAGTGTGCAGGCATAACTTTTTTCGATATGTGTATTCATAACATTTGTTTTAAATGTTTTTGAAATGTATTTTTTCAGACTTATATTGAGTTCCAATGATTTCTTTTTTTTTTTTTTTTTTTTTTTACTGTTTTCTATATAACTGAAATTAAAAATAAATGGAGGCATCATTTTCTACTTGTTTAGAAGTAAAAATAAACATTGAAAATATTATTTAATGATTTATTGGGTTAACCCCCCCCCCCAATAATAATTTCCATCACTAATAAGTATATTACATTGTTTTTAAGGGAAAATCTTTACTGCTGTCTGGATGCTGCGGTTCTCTTTCAAGCTGTGGTTTATTTTAAAATATCACCACAAAATCTATACAATATCAGTCAAAAAATGTGAGTGTGAAAAAAAGAATCCAGCTGCACGCAGATGTTGTTTGGTCATATGTGAAGGTTAAAGAGCCTAAAATCATGTCTGTGTTCAGAGACACTCTTCAGTGGGACGTCCGGTGGCTGAGTGGATAAAGCAGCATCTTTGCCACAGCAGCCTCAGGTTCAGTTCCCACTCAAGGCCCTTTGCTTCATGTAGTTCCCTCTCTTTCACCCTGCTGATCTGTCCTGTCTAACAACAGCAAAAATGCTGAAAAATAATCTTAAAAAAAAAAAAGAAGTGAGACGCTCTTTGGTGTTGGCTGTGACGATGACCTTTGACCACTTCCCTGTTTGTCATGCCTTCACAGACGGCCGATGTTATCGATGTCTGCTGTTTATTCAGTTTCTGGTCCAGGATCAGCTGTTTGACTGCTGCGCTCTGCACAAACTTCTGCTGGTGTTGCTCTGCAGGGCGGTCCTGTCTTTAGGCTCTACCATCAGATAACACGAGGTGCTAAATGGTTGTAATTTAATTGCTCATCCATGGACTATTGAACATTGTTTATATACTGATATTTGTAATCTGGTGTCAGCTGTTGCCTAGCAACGGCTGCTGTATGCACGAGATAAGAGACAAGTGCTTGGAGGACTGACGAGGGGAGGAACTGGAGACTGGAAAATGGAAGGGAGCGGGTATTTTTGAAAAGTAGAGATACTCTCATTATTTTGAATTATTCACAGAGAGATGTGTCTGACTGAGCTGTCCACTCCAAAAAACAGCCTCAATAAACCACTCTGACTTATTCGGCGTTCACGTGCTTAACGTGATGCAGACATTTGTAATTAAGACTTATCAAATCCTAACAACACATCTGCAGTGTGGTCACTTTTACCAGTAATGAACAAACCCATGTTTAACTTTAGGAAAGGTAGTACACGTTTATCTGAAGAACTCACTGTTCCTTGATTTTAAGACCAGTCAAGTCAATTTTATTTATAGAGCCCATTATCACAAAACATGGTTTGCCTCAGAGGCGACATCCCTCTGCACCTAGACCCTCACATCACCCAAGGAAAAACTCCCGAAAAAGAACCCCTAAACGGGGAAAAAAACAAGGAAGAAACCTCAGGAAGAGCGGAAGAGGATGATGAGGGATCCCTCTTCCAGGACGGACAGACGAGCAATAGATGTCGTAAATAACAATTGAAATTCAATCATGGCAAAAAAGGAAAGAGAAAGAGAGGGAGAGAGGCACGGCAATAATAAAAACAGATGCATGTCATATTACAATAACGGTAGTTGTGAAATTATTAATTGCACTCTATGATGATGTTGAGGGTGATGATAACAGTCTCATGCATATGCTGATAGGGAGGTGTCCAAAGGCAAGATCACAACATCGGCGCAACCAGGACCAGACCACAATCAGGGCGAGCGGGGGGCACCAGTAAATCATTGAAGTGTCCCTATAGACCTTTTTTAAAAACACTAATATTTTGTTAACATGTTTTTTTTCTCCAAATAACAGTAAAGAAAGGGGGCTGGAGGCTACTTTTTCTCCGTTAAAAATGAAACTCCGGCTCTGGCCTCCTCCCAGCCCTCCACCACTGCTTGTCGGTTTGTCTTTCTGCGTTTTCCAGAGCCGCTAATGCCACGTTGACCATGACACAGCGGTAGAATGGCTAGAATTAGTGTTAGGGCTCAGTTATGCTCACCGTTACACATGCAGATGGACCCCTCTGTCCGTGCTCTGCGTTCATTTCGTTTGTGTTTGTGCACGTATTCGGAAAGCTGACAGATGTGGACAAAACAGAGCAGCACCACTGGAGATCATGGAGGCTGTGCAGCATAGTTCAAACGAGATATGACCGTAAGAGACAAAGAAGAGATATGAATAATATCAAATTTGTCAGGATGTTTTTAATGGCAACACAGACCTCTGCTGTCTGCAACACTGCCTCCGTTTAAACAGACATTATTACGGCCGCCTCCATGGTCTCCTTGTTTGTCTGAAACTTTGACACTTTGCCTCGTCTTCCCAATGCGTCAGATACCACCCCTGCTGTTCAAAAGTTTGAACTATAGAACAATAACTTGATGATATTTTTTGTTCGAATTGAATCAGATCAAAACTATCAGATACATTTAGCGAAGTAAAAATGCAGATTTTCCCTCTGAAATGTAATAAAGCAGAAGTATAAACTGCCATAAAACTGACACACTCGAAATTAGTAAAAGTACCGCAAAATTACACCTACGTGTAGTACTTGAGTAAAAGTTTTCAGTTATTTTCCACCACAAACTCAGCTGAGAGGCATCAGTGGGAATGACTGATTAAGGAGTCAAGTGTCACACAGAAAAAGCAGCAGTGTTTCAGCTGAATATGTTAGTGTGATGGACAAAGTTATTTATAATGTCTCAAGCAAGTGACATGCATTAAAAGGCCCTGTGTGTGTGTGTGTGTGTGTGTGTGTGTGTGTGTGTGTGTGTGCGTGCGTGTGCGTGTGCATGTGTGAGACGTCAGAATGGATTTAGTTTGAATTCCTGTGACAAACGGCAGCACATGCAGCTGCAGGCTGAATCCCAGAGGGCAGACAGAGGCAAACCGTGTATGTACAAGCTGTATGACACCAAATTATGACACGTTGTTTTAGTTACAGCAGGATAGTGTCAGGCTAGCATTCTCTTATTTATTTAATATTGATGTGACGTCCTTAATCTGGATGTTATTTCATCAGCTGTCACTGGCAGGTAGACTGGCAGCCTGCAGGAGAGGTACACATGCCACTGAAGCTACATGTATTATTCATTCATTATGTTTTTCAAAGACACGGCATATTCCTTTTATAGTACTGTATGTATGAAGATTGTGTATCGTGTGGGCGTGAAATGTGTGCCTGGAACAACCAGTCATTAAAAACAGCAAGATGCTTATATAATATAATCAGAGAAATATTGTATGACTCTGCAGCCGTGCCACCAGCCACGAGCAACAAGTTTGCTTAATATGAGGTAAATGCTAACATCAGAATGCTAACAATCATTACGTTTACATGCACAGATGAGTCTAACGACGGCCATAGCTCGATTTAATTGGACTACTGTTGTTGTTCTAGTATACGAGCATCAGAGAGTCAGTTTATTGATGGAAGTATGTCCGTCTCCTCCACGGCAAGTGAAGATATGCCCCCTTTTAGCTATTTGCAATAAACCTATATTATTTATACAGTCTGTCATACAGACTGCATTACAATCCCATCCGTTTATTTACAGTAACTAGAAAACAGCAGTGTCGCGTTCATATAATCATATGGCCCGCAACAATCTCTGCCTTCATTTAGTTTTAAGCCACTTAAAAAATCAATGTCAGTTTAAGCGTAGCCTGAGCAAAAATTAGAATATTTTTATCGTTTTACCTTGCTGTTTAACAGTCCTTACCGGCAGGGATTTAAAGCCGTTACATCAGAAACACCAAACTCTGTTGAGAAAAATGTAACTGTACCGAACAGCGGAGTTGCTGGTTTACTGCTGCCTCCATCAGCTGCTGTGGAAAATAAAAAAAATATTCAAGTGTAGTGTACACTTAAACTGATATTGATTTTTATACTTTATTTATCAGAGAAGGGGGTGGCTGGGGTGTTACTTTTTTATTTAAAACAAATATAAAATACATTTTCAAGTTATATGTCCCCTACCTCAGCCAAAATAAAAAAAGTCCCTTTTCAGTGCATACATTTAAAAAATAGAAAATGCCTTACTCCCTTATAAGTGACGAACAGTCCCTAACCACAGAGGGAGGCAACAAAAAGCTCAGTAGTGGCACCTTTAGTTTTCTGATTTAGTGCTTTTCAGATATACTTGAAGGGATACTTTACAGATTTTCAACCAGCCTTTTATCAAAAAAATGTGGGCAGTATGCGTAGATGAACTGTGGTAAACCTCCCTCTATCTAACCAGATATCCCTAGATTTCCCTCCTCCCTCCATGAAAGTCAGAGTTACGCCGGCTGTTGGGGCTGTTGCTTAAACTGCTGACTGTACTTTTGCATTTTTGTATCGACGGCCAACCGCCACGGACACAGAGTATAGATCAGATCAAGAGACACATTCGCCTCTCTCTTTCTCTCTCAGACAAACAATCAGACGTAAAACTAGACAGTGCTGATTGAGTATAAATAAACATTTTGTTCCTGCACTGCCTTTTTCTTGCCTAAAATGTTTTCAGGAATATATATTTCCATGCCCTGTTTCACCATCACAGCGAGAGTTTGTGAACAGCGTAGTCACACAGCTTTCTGCACAGTAAATAAAACTTAGATCAAACTGTAAAACTAAGCAGCGCTGATTGATTCTTTTACTGAGTCGTATATTTCTCACCTCAAATGTTTTCAAAAACATGTTTTAGCTTCATGTTTTACTCGTTATACGAGATTGTTTGTCACGGTCGTTATTGTCTCAAACGGACGAGTATACATTTCATCACCCACCAGCGGGGAGATTTATTGGTCCAGTACGGCGCAGTGCATTCTGGTAGTTGTAGGTTTTCTATTTCTTTAGCACAAGTGAGTGCCGCAGTCCTTATTTGGTCTTTTTTTCTTCAGTCATGTAGCACCAATTTAAAAAGTAGTTGTGTTGTTCTCCTGCTGAGAGCCTAGTGTTATGTTGTTACCATTCATATCTTTGAAATACTCCTTTAACCCTAAAAATGCTTTGATCTGGATGCTAACTTACTGATGCTAAACAAAAGTAGTTCCTTAACAAATTATGAAAAGACATATCCTCCAGAAAAATCACAGAGCTCCTGCCTCCTGTCACTTCGTCCTCTGTGTTAAGATTACAGGCATTTACAGTGCAAACTTTAACAATTTGTTGAACCCGTATGTGTTAAAAGATATTGTATAATTAAAAAAAACACACACACACACTCACACTTGGGTGCCTCTGTGAACATATATATTATTTTCTTCATTACATTACTGAAAAATATCCCTCCTGCTGCAGCATGATTTTTTAAGGCCTGGCTTCATGCCCAGAATAAGAAGTTGTTTACATCCAGTCATGTCATTGCATAATGGAGCCACAGCGTGTTTGATCCGGCTGAGGCTCTTCAAGCTCTTCATGACTGTTTTTTAAAGAAATATGAGCAAGAGTTGATCTCACCTGGTTAAAGAGGTCTACTTTTCAGCAGCAGCATAACTTTCTTTTTAAATTATCCTTTCATGGAAAAAGGGAGTGGGTGGGGTGTAGTAGTAGTAACTGTGTGTGTGTGTGTGTGTGTGTGTGTGTGTGTGTGGTAGGAATATAACAATTTTGCTGAGCCCAGACAACAGCAGAGAGACTGTTTAATTTGCCTTTTTGCCTTTGCTTTTCGTTGACAGAATATTTTTCCGTCATAAAACTTACCATTATTTTTTTTTCCAATCTTTGCTCTGTGATTGTCTCATTTCTGCTGATTATTGATGATCAATACTTTAAATTTTGCGAGTCACAAAAAGACGGCTTTAGGAAAAGGTTTTCATATCAAGATTGCAACAAAATGATCCTGTAATTTGGGAACGGATCAGCCAATGTCAGAAAAGATATTAACACCAGAAACGTGTTTTAATCCTTTGAAACCAGAGCAAATTATTTTGATTTCTTTTGTGGCCCAAAAATGAGCAAGACTATTTTTCAACAAAATTACATGAAAATAAATGAAAAAAAGAAAAGTAGACAAACAAAAACAACAAAATGACCTGAAAAAGGTGCTGAAAATTAAAAATACAGTATATGTGTATGTTAAACATTTTTCCTGTAACATTATTATACATTTTCCGTTAATGTGATGATGCAACATTTTCCATATTTAATTTAAAACTTTTTTGTGTGCTTATTTTACCCATAACAATTGCTCAATAGATGTTTTAGAAACTTAACAGTATCACAACATACCACCCCTACTCCCCAACAATATATTCATGCATGTTTTCAGACATAACTCCACCCTGTAAAGCTTCATAAAAGTGCTGCTCACACACAAAAGCATCGATAATTTAAATACCGTTCCTAAGTATATTTGAAATCTTGCATACATTTTTCTGTTAACGCCATCCTTGAATGTACAGGAAAACTACACAGTTTAGAATGTTAAGTTGTTTTTTCAGCAGATACATACAGTATTATCAGATGCCTCAGGGCAAAACAACATTTTAATTGTAGAATTAATAATGAACTTTTGTTTATATAGCACGTTTCATACACAAAATAAAGCTTCAATTCAAACAACTGTAGAAATATTAAAATAATTTTTAAGAGGAGATTAGTAAAATGATAATAATTCAAGAATTAATGTCTTTGGTCTTCACCCACAAATTATCATTCTTATGTCAACTTATCACCTTATGTTACATTGAATTTGTGAAGAAAACTTGTTTTTCTCGCATGCCTCCATGGTGAACAAATATACAAAAATGGAAAAAGTTCTTGTTGAATTGAAGTCATGGGGCTCTGCAGCAGCAAAACTATATTTAAACATATGTTTGCAAACCCTGACACAACTTGTGCAGTGAAATCCAACTCCCATTTATCCAGTCGTATGCTCAGTTCTTCCCAAACACATACATTATCACTAAAACCTTGCTATTTAAAAACACAGTAAAAAGACTTCCATATAAACAGCTTCAAACACGGATGAGTAGTGTACCTTGGTGGGCGCATGTGTTTGAACTCTGCCCAGTGAAATGACCAGAGTTCAGACAAACGCTTTCCCAGCCGCGCTGCTGGTGAGCAGGAGTGTTTTAAAAAAGCTGAGGTTTTAATGAAAATGCATGTTTTGGAAGTACTGAGCATTCAATTGATTTCTTTCAGTTGTTTAAGAGTTTGTTTACAGATGTTTTGATACTGTTTTGCGATTCCTTTTTACTCTTAATTCATCAAGAACTTTCTCTTTTTTGGGGAAACTGTATTCATTGTGGAGGCATGCAAGTCAGAGATTCAGAGATTGGGCTAGTAATTGATGCACAAATGACCGTGTTTGTGGGTGAATTGTTCCTTTAAGAGGATAGTTTCAATTTTTTCAGGCGGGATTGTATGAGGTATTTACTAATACTCGATGTATGACATGCAGTAGCTGCCGGTCTACACACTCCCAGTTTGGAAAAGCCAGCTGGACTCTTGCTGCTTTTGAGGGGGCAGCAACAAAATGTAGTTTAGCCACCAAGAAAAAATCAATATGTTGGAAGTAATTCCACTGCTTTACCTTAAAGAGATAGTTCAGGATTTATAAGGTTGGGCTGTGTTAGATACTTCTGTATAGTCAGTGTGTTACATACAGTGGCTGGCGGGGCACGCACCACACAGGGGTTGATATCAGAATTTATTTTAGCCATTGTAAAAAAGGCCTACCTACAAAATCAGTATTTGTCTAAGTGAACGCTATATTTAGAGTATTTTCTCCGCTTTACCTCGTTGTCACTCAGCCTTTTCCTTTGGCACTACATTTCTCATCTGCCGCTGTTCAGCTGTTTAGGTCAGAAAGTGCTGTTACACAATCCAACTGAAGCAAAACTTCACATCGAAAACACTCTCAATCCAGACAGACTTTTTAAAGTGGCTAAAACGCGTTCTGATGTCACCCCTCTCTACAGCATGGTAATGCTGAGCTGCAGGGTGCTTGCTTCATCTGTTTCTGCCAACCAGGAGCGCACCAACACCAGCTACTGTACGTTATACACTGACTATAAGTAAGTATCTAATACAGCCCCACCTCAGAAACCCAGAACCATTACTTAAATGTCAGACAGTCATTTCCAGTGGGACAATGAAGCTGTTATATCTCAGTGATGAATTTCCTGCCAAAGTGGACTGTCTGAAGGAAAGCTAAAGAAAAGCAGTTTAGCATGCACTCAACCTGACATTGATTTTATTATATGGGCCTTTTTTTAGGAGTCTAAAATAGGTTTGTTGCTTACACCGTCCACAGCAGTGCATTGCTGAGCTTCCATGTCAGACTCCAGCCTGCTTCTCTAAACAGGCGATGTGCAGACTGCCATCGACTGTAAATAAAGTACTGACTGTGGATAAGAACCTCATATGATCCCACTTAAGAAAGCCCGAACTATCACTTAAAGGTCAGACTTGGTCAATGATGCAGCCTTTAACTGGAAAACATTCAGCATGACTTTGACATTTAAGAAAAGACAACCAAGCCTGCATAGCATCCTTATTAGGGACACAATTGAATTTTGCCCAAAAGCACATTAGTAGGCTTTATGTGTGGTTTTAGAAGAGATGCATGTCTATATTCACACCTCTGTAGCTTTACTCACTCAACAGGGGCACAAGAAAGTATCTTTTATAAAACGTGCAGAAATAGAGATAGAGTGGAAACAACAATGGTGAATATCAGTGAATTGACTTCTACAGTCTCTTCACTGGAGGGTTTTACGTTTTGGAGAAGTCCCTCTCGGCCTTAAAACCACAGGACTTCTTCTTCACCGTGCACTCAGACTTCCCCTCTCAACAGCTGGCTCTTTGGCTAAGAGCCGTCAAGCTGGAGAGAACTGTGCAATGTTTCCTCCTGGCAGTGATAGAGCTGCTCTCTAGAAAGCTTTCCCCCGGTGCAGGATGCGTCTCGCTGTGTTTGGCAACCCAGGAGACGGGCATCACATCTGGTCCTCCGCTCGGCAGCGGCAGGCAGCAAGAAGTAAATTTCTGCTAATGACTGCCGGCTGGCCAACGGCCCGATCTGCTGGGGTCTGGGTGTAAAGATGTCCTCCTGCTCTAGTGGAGAGAGACATCTGAAGATGGAGATCTTCCATGATTTGTGAAACGATGAACACATTTCATAGGTTTTTACTGCCCAAATGGAAATGAGGAACGCTTGAAGCAGAGCATGCAGCAGCAGGTTTCACTGCAGTCTGACATTTCACTCTGCTGGTTGCTTTCTGCAAAGCCTTCAGACCACAGTGTGGTCTGAAGGCTGCTGGGTCAAGATGGACAGTCCCATAGATGATAGACGCTAAAGGTCTATTAATGTCTGATAAAAGATAAAAAGGGATTTAATTTGCAACCAGTTCATACAGATATTCAGAGTAAAACTGAAGGTAAGTCATTTTTTTGCTGAGAAATCAGTATATTCTCTATATCCTTGATTTTTTTCTTTTTTCAATTATGGTAAATTCACCTGCACCTGTACAGCGCTTTTGTAGACGTCTGATCACTCAAAGCGCCGACCTTCCAGTTAGTGGATGACCCACTCTACCACCTGAGCTGCAGCCGCCTCTTATACACTTCAAGTGCTTTACTGCTAGAAAGATTGCCTTTTTCATAAAACCGTTCTGCCTATGCAGTAGAGAGATGCAAATACTTTTGAAATTGCTGGTACATAACCAGAGAAAATGGAGAAAAAGCATTATGGCATTTATTGCTTTTCTTGAAGAGGTAGAAAACTACAACTCACTAAATGCACTGATGCCCACCCTGATTTTTTGTTGCCGACTAGTGATGCCACGTGAAATGTTGGTGTTATATCTGTGTGACCAGTCCATAAAAGTTGTTTGTAATATCCCTTCAATTCAAACACTTTGATTTTCTTGTTAGATTTGGCGTCTTTAAAGACCCTTTTTAGCAACTTCTTTTAACAAACAACAAAACAACATCTTCCGTCTCCTTGCAAAGTCGGCTCTGAAGTATCAATCACTTGTTGCCATGGGAAGTTTAGCCCAACAAAATGCTCGAAGCATAGCAGCTGTTTCCACAAACACATCATGAATGAACATGTAGTACTATTATAATTTATATTAACTTGAACAAAAATTGAGAGGAAATTTCAGTTCAACTTCAAGATATCTGTTTTGTAAAAGAAAAAAATCTGTAGATTCACAGGATGTTTTTCCTGCTCCAAAAATTAAAGAGTCTGATAATTAGCATGAACAGGAATAATCCTCCATGGCTGAATAAACAAAAGAGTTTCACTTTCACAGAAAATCTAACATCAAAGACTTCGCCTGAAAACATCCAAGTAAACAAATCAAACAGATTCATAGCAGTGTACCAACGTATAGACAGCTCACACAGATCAACCTTATTTCACACAAACATCTCAGCTGGATTTCACTGTCAGAGCTCTGCACCGATGAGATACAGAAGCACGATTCAATCATTTGGCCTCAAATTCCTATTTGAATATGCTGCAGAGCGTTTTTGCTGTAATTTGATGGTCATTTCATGCTTTTTTAGGACTCAAGGTCCAGAACAAGCCCATATTTTGGGGTAAATTTGGGTTGAAACTGCAGGCTAAGTCTGTTTTGTAGCAGACGGTTCAAAGGCTTCATGTTCAAAGGAGTCGAGACAGACGTTAGGCAAAAGAAAATTATAATTTTAATTTGAGGCTATTCTGGATCTTAAAGTTTTTCTCTGGTTGAAGCCTGAAGATGCAGAGAGGGAATACATGTGGTTTTATGTTGAAAAATAATTATCACTAGTAATATTTAAGTGAATAATTAATATTATTTAGTGTAAAACAAGCTCCAAATTCATGTTGCTTCTCTGGTAGTGTTTTTCAACTTTTTATTTTGTTGATTAATTGTAATCAACAGAAAAATAATTGATTATTTTATGAGGCAAAGTACCAAATATTTTAATGCTTAATCTTCTAAAATGTGGGGATTTTCTGCTTATCAGTGCCTAACATTGTAGTAAACTAAACATTTTGGGGGTTTTGAACTGAATTTTGGATCTAGGAAATTGTGTTGGAAATGTTTTGCTGGTTCTGTCATTTTATAGACAAATTAAAGGTGGAGTCAGTAATTTGCATTTTGTTGGCAATGTGCTGTGGAGTTCAGCATGGTAACGTGTCAGATTTACTGTCCCTCTGTTGCTAAATATTGTTGTGTTGTTTGGTCTGAGTCACTTTGTTTTCCATTTAGATAGATAGATAGATAGATAGATATACTTTATTGATCTCAAAACTGAGAAATTGGGGTGTAGCAGCGCCATGCAGTAAGAACAAGAGAATAAAGAGCACACATTATTAATAGAATATAAAGGAATACGCTTAAAAAAAAACTAAAAACTAAGAGACTGTACATATATTCATATATACATGTGTAAAGTGCGGAACAGTATCTGAATAAATAAAAATAAAGTCAGCAGTGTAGAGTGACATGGAGCTAAGACCGGAGTTTAAAGCGCAGACAGAGGTGAGTTATTGTACAGGTGGATGGCTTGTGGCAGGAAAGATTTCCTGTATCTGTCCTTTCGACAGCGAAGCTGAATCAGTCTGTCGGAGAAGGTGCTCCGCTGTCGGTCCAGTGTGCGGTGGAGGGGGTGCTCAGCATTGTTCATGATGGCGAGCAGTTCTTTAAGTGTTAAAGAGTCAGGTCTGTGTAGAGACAACAGATTTTTTTGCAGCAAACATACAGAATGGGCAGCTAGTGGACCGTGAGGAGTTATTTGTTAAATTTGATAAAAAGTGTATTTGATCAGAATCACCAATTGCACCTCTAATCAAGTAAATGGAAAATAACTTGCAGTTTAATAAATACTTACCCTACATTAAACCGATATAATTCAAAATAATAATAGTCTGAAATTCTTCGATGCCACACCAATGCGATTTTTGAGTTTCTGTGAAGGTACCAAAGCAACTTACCTTAGAAACATGAATGTGTTGTTCTACAAAACTTTCATTAGATTTAACAAATGATATAAGTGACAGATTGTGATACTCAAACCTTTTGGGCACATTTAGGATTGATACCAAGCCCCTCAGTGGGTTAAATCTCTAAAAAAGTGTGCAGAAATCTATTTTAAAAGATGCTTAAATACTGCCTCATATCCATTAGTCATGTTGAATAGTTCTGCAAATCAGTTTCTCAAATAGTTTTTTTAAAATTAAATTTATCTACACATTACAATAGATTATTTGGTTGAGAAAATAAATTTTTGTTGAAAAAATTGTGAAATTCTGATGTAAATGTAAGGTTTTCAGCACAAGTTCCCAGAGCCCATGGTGACTTCCGAAATGTCTAGTCGTCCAAAATCCAAAAAGAAACAGTTTGCTGTCATAGAAAAAAACAGAAAATTCAAAAAATTTAAAAAGCTCGAACCTTATTATTGTTATTCTGTATTATTAGTATTATTAGTATTCTGTGTCTCATCTACTAATTCCTGCAGCTCTGATGTGAAATAAACACGCTGCAGTGAATGTAATGGGCCACTCAGATTTGTTCCACGATGGCGTGACATCCTGTGAATCAACAAATAAGATGTGTACGAGATGTGAAGAGGCTGAATCTGTTGAAACCTACTCAAAGACAAAATATTGGATTTTCTTTTCACATTCTGGTTCATGGAAGAGTGAAACAGACAGATCGTGCCAGCTGCGTTCAGGATGAATCATGTGGTTGAGAATAAAAACCCTACAGGACAATACAGCGGGACGGAAATGAACACAGTGCTGTGTTTGTGAATTTACGGTCTGACAGCACTGATGTTAAACTCCAGACTCGGGCAAAATGTGGAAAGGTGTGAAAACAGTCAAGGAAGACCTCCGGGTTTAAATATTTTTCCATCTCGGGTCGACCTTGAGGAGCACTCCCTCCGCTGCCTTTTCGCAGCACACTGAACAGCAAAAGGACAGACAAGGTGCATGCTAAGCGGAGGTGCTTGCTCCTGTCATGGTCGACCTGGGCACTATCAGGATGGGATCAGTCGGCTGTGTCTGGATGACAGGACTCCGCCTGCGTCCCCGTCACTGCTGAGTGTCCACGGGCGTCCTTCGGCCTCGGTGTCATGACAGCCAGCTCAGCATGACAATAGGACAGCTAAAGGGGATGAGGTGCCTGCTGTCAGCACCTTAAACCACATCCTGGGCTGCTGCCATACCATATGTCCAGTTTTTGCAGATAAAAAACTCATCCAAATTCATATGAATATTATTAAAAACAACAAATAAAATCATAGAACTATTCAGCATCTCCTGTCAGCATATTCCAGTGACTTAAATTGTGAAATATTTACCAAATGACCTTTAAAAAGTTGAGTTATTGCACATTCAGGTGTCCAGAACTCCCTGATGGACCACGAAACTCAGGCTTAATGAGTGAAAACCCCTAAAAAAAATCCCATCTGCTGAGCGAGGCCAAAACTGAGAGGAGGTCGAGTTTTAAATTTTATACTCAGGACTAATGAAGTGATTTGATTAACAATTCTCAGTTATACAAATTTAAATACAAGAGTTGTGCTGAAATTTGGATTACTTGATAAGTGTTTCAACAGAAAACACCTTGACAGCGACTGAGGTTAAAATACTTGTTTAGCTTAATGAAGTGCAACAGAGCAAAAACAGTTAATTAATGAATTGTTCAGTCAATCAACAGAAAATCGTCTCTCCACAATACTGATTACTGAATATCTTTGAGGGAAGTAAATGTTTGGAGTTTTTGCTCAATAAACATCAAACAAATAGTTCAAGTCCTTTAATATATAAAAAAATTAACTATTTGCTGTTCTAGCTTTTCACGGCTGTCAGTTGGCAGGTTGGCCACAGTTGTTTGGTCTAGATTAACATGAAACTTGTTGCAGATTGGAGGAATTATCTTGATGACTTTGAGGTTTTGGTTGCAGTGAAGGAATAGTTAAGAGGATCAAAAAAAAAGTTTTTACTTCTGCTGTGCAATAGCTACTTGATGGATTTATGCTACATATACAGATATCAATGGTTCGCAGATCGTGTATCCTGCTGACTTCAGAGTTACATTTGTGATTTTGATGGAAATGTCTTGAAAACTGAAGGTTAAAATTTCAGTAAATTTGGTAAAGTGGTTAAAGCAACATTATGCAACTTTTAGTTGATTGTTGAGTCTCATTTCCACGTCACCAAATGCCAACGTTTTGGGTTGGTGCTTCAGTCCGACCATCAACCAAAGGCATCAGTATTTGACGACCTAGGGATCAGAATCCAAAATAAACTAATAGATGCACACTGCTGCTTTAAATGTGGATCAAAATATGATTTGTTCAATACTTTGGTTAACAACTTAATTTATGCAAAACTTATGACATTCTCTCCAGTCTCAGCTGTGTTAGCATGCTAAATAACTAAACTAAGATGGTAAAGATTATACCTGCTCAACTTGTCCTCCCACAAAAAATGGCCGATAGGTTATCTTTGGATGCAGCTTATTACAACCCATATTTATTAAATTGTTAGGCAGCAACGCTTAGTGGATGTTAATTATAACGGAAGCAAATTATGAAGTCAGCTAACAACGTAGTAGGTCTGCTTAGATGAATTAGTCAAACAGACACAGGACTTTGACCCATGAGACTGCTGTTTTTGTCTCCTTTAAAACTGGACGTCGGCATTGACTTTAAGCCACATAAGTAGCCGATGTTGTACTTTAATTACATAACAATCATACTTGTTTGAACCCAAACTATCATTGTTTTTCCAAACCAAACCAAATACTGTTGTGACTGAAAGCTAACCGCGTAGTTTTTGTGCTTTACTTTAACCGTTTGACAAAGTCAACCACAATTTTGCAGCTGTAACATGTACATACACTTACTGCTGCCGCTCTCCAATGAGATATGTCATTTTAAGGGTGTCGTTTTGGGAGTCATCGGCAAATTACCTGTTTTATTGTTTAGATATGAAGACATGTTGTACCTGCTTCACATCAGCTTGTTAGTATTGTTGTTGTAAGCTTGATAATGTCGTTTTTTAGCTCAAATCACCACGCTGCCTAAGAACTGGTGGATGCCTGTAGACTCTTACTTTGTTCTGTATTAGTGTCAGTTAAATATCTTTGGGTTTTTTGGATTGTTGGTCAAATGAAACAAGTAATCTGAAGGCATCACACTGGGATGCGATGATATTTTTTTACACTATTTCCTATCATCTCAAAACATTGACAGATTAATCAGTAAATTAAATACTCACCCGACAGACATCAAGACATCCGGTAATTTATCCAAAGCCCATGTTTTTTAGTATAATTAAAACTCTTTTATATTTACATGAGAGGTACACGCTGCAGTTGAGGCAGGCCTCTGTCCCTGATAGAAAATCTATTTTCAAACTGCTCCCTCCACCACCACAGAGACGTTTACGCTGATTATTCAGGAGGCAGAGAGAGAGAGAGAGAGCAGACAGGATGAGGACCTACAACCGTCACAGGGTGCAGCTCCACCAGTGGCCTCAATCAGTCATCAGGTGCCTCAGTATGGATGGAGCAGAGAGGTTGTACTGTTGGCAGCCCCCGGCAACATGATTAAGGAGCCAGCGGCATGATTACGCTGCTCGCCTTATGAATGGAATAATAGAGAGAGGCAGAGTGTGGTGCTAAATTCTCTTGATGGAGGCGAGTGTGTGGTGGGGTGGAGTCCGAGGCCCTCCCATGTGACCGGGAGAAGATAAAGGACTGACATTAGATAATTAAGGAACTGCCAGGACCTCTTTTCTATTCACATGGCTGTTTTATTAAAGGGGATTCTGTAAGGAAGAATATTAATATAAACTACCAGCCTGTGTGACTCAGAGATGAATATAAATTGGGAGCAGTGGGGGGAGGAATGCATTAGGGAGCGTTTATCAGGAGCGCAGGGGGGCACGGTGATCATGGGAACAGACTGCACACTTTTGTACCGAAGCTTTGGCTCCGTTGATCTGCGGTGAATAACTGAACGCATGTTATCAGCAACATAAGTTGCTTGAAAGGCTTTAATATACATATACTGTATTTATACTGCTGCACGAAAAAGTAAACATACAATTCATGCTGCTTTACTGATATCCGTCTTTCTTTTCCCCCTTTACGTCTGCACATTTTACGGGATCTATTATTTACTTCTTACTGCATTTATTACATTTTCCTGGCAGCTTTAGTGCAGATTAAGACAAAACATATGATCCTACTGTAAAAGCAGTGTAAATTAGCTCCACTAATGACAGCAGTAAAACTTCATGTTGCTGATGCATTCATAATAATAATCTACTTATGTAATGTATCATAATATAACTCTCTGCAGGGGCCTATTTTGTACTCAGTTCAGTACATTTACTTACTGATACTTAAGCTGTATGTTGTTTTGTTTTTTAAAAAGATAATACTTCTGTTCTTTTGCTTAAATTTGGTAACAAACGGTGCCTTTAGTGCTTTAATACAGATGTATCTGCTGCAGCAGCAGCGAGCAATTTAGCAGCTTTGACAAGTTATTGATCGTGCTCGAATTTTGCCTCCATTCTGGTGAGAGCCGTGGCTGAAGGCATTATGTTTTTGGGTTGACCGTCGGTTGGCCTTGTCTGTCGGATTATTGTGAACGTGATGTCTCACCTTGAAGTATTTTTTCTCAAATTTGGCACAAATCTCCAAGTGGACTCGAGGACTAACTGATTTGATTTTGGTGGTCAGTGTCACTAAGACCCCGTAAAACATGTTTGCGTTTTTTTTGGCCATAGCTGAAGAATTTATACACTCCGATTTCACAGAAATATAGGATAAAATGATGAAGTACTTTTATATCCAAGGGGTCAAAGGTCCTCATAATGCTCGGCATCATATCTCAGAAACAGAAGAAAAGGAAAAGGACATTTGTTCAGGTACTAAACTGGTGACACTAATTTTGGGTGTCGACCTTGAAACTGTGGTGATTGTACAGATGGACTGTAAACCGTTATTGTAACTTGACTGGTTTGCGGAGACATGCGACTGTGTGGCAGTATTTCTAGCGTCCAATAATTTCTGTTTTTCAAAAGCAAAGATTTGCAAGCTTATATGATTGATTATAACTTGGGGTTTCACTGTTTTTCAAATGAGTAAGAAAATTTGAAGATGGCATGTGGTTAATTGTGATGTGATTAAACAAATAATCTGAACAGTGTACGGAACAAATCAAACTAAATGTTTTAGTCTCAGTGGCATGTCCAGATCTTCACCATCTATGAATCATAAAGTAAATAAAGTGGAAGCAGAAAATATGAGAACATGTTCTCCTTTGTCATAGATGTGGCTGAATGCGGTCGGTTTTCATTATCAGTGGAAGAAGCTTATCTGATGCAGGGGTTGTTCAGATGGAAGTGCCTCTCCACATGGATTTCAAAGATAAGTGCGTGGCCTTATGCAGTTTGGAGGATCCTTTTATCCAAAACACCTGATGCCAACTGCAGCCGTATACATTTTTAAGATGAATAAACCCAGAGGGGAAAATAATACACCGACAGAAAGCGCGGAAAAAAACCACATTGAATGTTTGTAGCAGAGAAATCGCGCTCGAACACAAATCCTTGAGAGGAAAATGACATTTTATTGATGATGCACTTGATTTGTCTTTCAAGGATATTAATTTGATAAACGATGTTTTTAATTTATTCCTGCTGCTAAATGGCAGCATGTCTGTGACTTTTTTCAACATGATATACTCTGACTTTCTTGCACTTGTTTTTGTTATACTATGCTGTGACTTATTTAGCATTTTTTTCCGACATACTATACTATGACTGTTTTTCCACTTTTTCCAACATACTATAGAATGACTTTTGTCAACATACTGTACCACAACTTTTTTTCCACCTTTTTTTTGACATCCTATCCATCCATGCATCTGTTCTCGTCTGCTTGTTCTTATCCGAGGCTGGGTCGCGGGGACAGCAGACAAAGCAATGCGCTCCAGATGTTCCTCTTCCAGGCGACGCTTTCCAGCTGCTCTTGAGGGACCCGAGGCGTTCCCAGGACAGACGACATATGTAATCTCTCCAGCGTATTCTGGGTCTGTTTTTTGGGTTTTGTTTTTGACATACTATACTATGACTTTTTCGACATAATGCACTATAACTTTTTTGCAAGTTTTTGGACATATTTTTTCCAGAATACAAAATAAAGATAATAATAAAGATTTTTTCCAGAATACAATACTGTGACATTTTGACGTACTATCCTATGACATTTTTATCATATTTTGGACGCCATACTTTACTATGATGTTTTTAAGAAATTTTTGAAGACTGACTAAACTATGATGTTATGTTATATTTTATATTTTGGACTACAGACTATACTCTGAGTTATGATATTTTGGACAATGTACTGTGACTTTTTTTTAATATGACTGTTTTAGGATATTTTGAATATACTGATGTTTTAGATTTTTTAACATATGATACTATAGCTTTTTTATGATATTTTCGAGATGTATACTATATGATGATGGTTTTTTGGGGATTGGATGACATAGTATAATATGACATTTGATGATATTTTTGTTGGTATGATTTTTTAAGTATGTTTGACAACATTTTTTTCCTGATTTTTGATGATTTACTAAACTGTGAAATTTTTCCATGATTTTTTAGAACATAATATAATATGAGTTTTTTTTCATATTATACTGTGTTGTTTTTCATGATTTTTTTCTCTAAAGATTATTTTTGTGGCTTTTGCCTTTATTGTAGAAATGAAAGCTTAAGTTTGTAAGAGGGAGAGAGAGGATGACATGCAATTTTTTGATGTTAAAAAACATACAATGCTATGACTTTTTTTCAGGAATTTTGCAGCATGCTACATTTTTTTGTTTTTAATTATTTCTGATGACATACTATACTATGATGTTTATTCATGATTTTTGACAACCTAAGATGACAGTTTTTTTTTATGATTTTTTACAACATACCATCCAGTGACAGTTTTTCATGAGTTTTGATGACATACCATATTATTAAGGTATTTGCACTGTAACTATACTTCTGATAAATTGTACAATCCCTCCATTGCACCTTTTGTACATACCTTTTTGTGTCCATATTTTATTTTGGCATTTTACATATATATATTTTTGTTGCACCAAAACACCAAGTCACATTCTTTGTATATGTAAATGTACTTGGCAATAAAACTAGATTCTGATTCTGATGTTTTTCTTTCATGATTTTTGATGACATACTACACTATGATGTTTTTAACCCTTTTTCATGGTTTTTGATGAACATAATATACTGTGATGATTTTATATAAATTTTGAAGACATACTATGACATTTTTTCATCGACTTATTATACTATGAAATTCCAATGCCACGATTGTTTTTCATAATTTTTGACGACCTAGTGTACTGTGATGTTCTGTCATGATTCTTGAGGAAGTACTGTACTATGACGTTTTGTCATGGTTTTGAGGACATACTATACTATGACTACGATTTTTGACGATATACTACACTAATGTTTCGTCATTGTTTTTTAAGACATACTTTACTATGATATTTTTTCATCATTTTTGATGATTTACCATACAATAATGTTTTTTTTATGATTTTTGACAACAGTATACTATGACGAATTTTGTCATTTTTATGCAACTTTATTCTATGACATTGTTTGTCATTTGTAATTATTCAGTTTTCATTTTACAGATCCTTTTGTCTTACAGTTTTATTTCCTTTCTCCCATATTATAATCATAGATTATACTGCACGCCTTGCTACAAGATAAATATACCCAAAGGGACAACAGAGTTTTGACCTTGTTCTTGTAGCTTTTCTTTTAGCATAATAATTGGCAACAGGCTGCTTGAACTCCTAAAGGAAACCTGTCAATGTTTGAATTTTCTCTGTGAACCAGCATCTATAAGATTGCTTTAATGGTGAAAAAAGACATTACAGTTTTTTCATGGTCTAGATTTTATTGTTGGATAAAATGACAAGCGTGTTTTCTCTATATAAATAACAATCACATGAAGGAACATACAAGACATGGCTATATGGAGGTGAAAGCGGTGTTTGTGATCACAATGTGCTCGGGGTACAAGATGCTGTTAATGACAGTTGTGTGTTTTGTTTTCATTTCTTAAAAAGGAGTGTTGATTATAAACAGAACCTGCGTAAATCTGTACATTAAATGGAAAACTGATGGAGTCACAGTCAGCCGCTATGTACAGAACATAAATAGAGAGAAAAGGTCAGAGGTCATCATCATCAGTAATACAGTCAGGTTTAAAGGTTTGAAAATAATGTGGCTGATATTAAAATCAAAATATATAGGGGTAAGATTTAACAGGAAAGACAGAATGACTTTATATAATCTGTACACATCAAAAGTTCTTACTAAATTTGAGATACAGTTGCCCGTTGTGATTCACAGAGTCATAGAGTGCTAGGGTGAAAATGCATAGAAATGTGTCCAGCTAGGAAACTGTTTCATTGACTCGCCAGCTACGTGTGTACTGCAGGAGCGTTCAGAAAGAGTTGTTTTTCATATTCATAGCCTCAATGACCCTTTACACAATATAACTACCCCTCTCCCCAGTGCTAGCTCATCATTACTTCACATTAAAACATCCACGTGAAAGACGCTGTCAAACAGAGCAGACAATGCATGTTTTTCAACGGTTCACTTTATCACACTCTAAGATGCTCTTCATAAGTTTTTTTTTTTTTGGTCCAGGGATATTAAAGTTATGATTTTCTTCACACACAAGTGCTCTATTGACTCATTGCTAAGGAATATTTCCAAATACGTTAAATCTCACAATGTGTCGTGTATAAAGCTGGTACAATTTAACTAACGTTGCAACTGACCTTAATTTTTCAGCTTTGGACTAAAAAGGAAAAACAATATAGAGATCATTCAAAACCTTCCGACGCTGGTTATAATTCTGGATCAAAGGTTACAGAGCGCACAAACCATAATGAACCACTCAGTCTCTCGGCCTCCTCTTCAAACAGGATGAGATCACAGCGAGGGCTCGTTTTAATTAGACTGAATCGGCAGCGTCGGACGGACGGATAGACAAGAGCGGTAGATTTGTGAGGAACCACGCTCACCACAAATGAAGGGGTCAAAGGAAGAGGTGTAGTCTGCAGTCACACTGGGAATAATTAAGCTAATTCCTCTGATGGAGGGGAATTTTCCTTGAAGGCACAGGAAAAGTTGGGGATGGGTAAACTAAAATTACAAGAGTTAATCCAGACATATACAGTTTATATATGTACATATATATATATTTATATATATATATATATCTATTTCGTCACACTGGGAATAATTAAGCTAATTCCTCTGATGGAGGGGAATTTTCCTTGAAGGCACAGGAAAAGTTGGGGATGGGTAAACTAAAATTACAAGAGTT